>NW_026294562.1:992790-1462790 GCF_007827085.1 Peromyscus californicus insignis
AGAAATTCAGAGCCTCGTACGTTATTTTATTTAGAAGCTCTTTAATTATTTATTATCTTGAGAAGGTGATTTACATAAAGCAAATATTTCACTTCAGGAGAGTTTATAATAGTCTACCTTTTATAGTATCCTCTACTTAGAAGTCAAAACAACTTATGGGAATGAGATTTTTTTTAAAATAATTTTTTGTCCATGGTTAAGAAAATGAATCCCCAGTTTAACTTCACTAAAGATCAAACTTGAGAGAAGCATGATGAGAACCTGCCCCAGACTTCCTGAATCTTCTCCTCATGCCTCCGGGTTACTCATAGTGTTACATACCCACACAATTAAGATAGTAATACATATGATAAATTATAGCCTGGGAGTAGCATCCAATTAGAGGAACTGTTTAATGCGCCATCTTCAACTATGAAACCATCATGCAGATGATAGATGGAGCAGCTGCAATTAACCTGAGTTAATATTTGGCAGAGCCAGATGGACAACTCTTAACATATAATCTCCCTCAAAGTACGATATGCTTTTAAGGAAGGATTATATGTACTTCACTGTAGCATCTTCTCTGGAACACAGTGTGTCTGTCTCATTGTTTAATTTCCACTTATGAGTCCCAAGTGTTTGATTCTCTCTCACAAAACTAAGCTCAGAAGAATGTAAAGTAGGCAGGGTAGGCTTTCCATACACCAACCATCCTCAGGTCTGTCTCCTTATCTCTCTTCCAGTCAAGCCTGCCTCTTCTAGAGTGCCCTGTTCTCTATTAGTCCTCCATTACTTCATGAAAACTACTTTCCTGAAACAAGTTGGGTCATTCAAACACATTGTCATACAATTAACTAATAAATCTTAGTGTGCTTTCATCCCCAGCAATATCTTCATTCTGACATGGATTAAATCCTAGAGCCAATGTTTGTGAGCCAAGAAAATGTTCATATTGACCACCAAATGCCTTGACTTAGCTCCAAGTTCTTAAGCAATAAGGGACATTGTGGAAGTGTTGAATGGCATGTGGAAGACTGGGTTGTTTTCTTGGTCCATGTTGCAACTTAAATTTCAGCCTGGTCTACTCATAGAAAATAGGGATAATTAAAAAGCTCCCTCATATGGTTGCTATGAGGATTAAATCAGAGTGTGTATATAAACACACTTAGAATAGTGCTGACATTTCAGAGGAACTCAGACCATTTTATAGTCTTCTTCTCTTTCCACTTCCTCCTCATTCTTTGAGGGAGATGGTGTGGTATGGAGGAACTTACATGGGCTTAGGAACCAGGTGTTCTGGGTGTAGATCTGGACCATATGATGGTGAGCATATAATGTTCATGAACTCATTTCCTTCAGAGAATTGAAGGAAATTGAATATGTTGAAATATGTCATGGTTTGTCGTGAAAATTGAGAAGATAGTGTCTACTTAGTAATATGCTATATACCCAGTGGGTACATATTAATGATTTATGGTTATTGATTCCAATAAAGGCAAAATACAGATATTTAGGTTCAAAAGTACAATTTTCTAAATGTAAAACTGTCTCTGATAATTATGTAACCAAATATAGGTGTTAGATTGTTGACATTTAAATAGTTAAGTTCCTAGGTTTCTGAGCCAGAATGCCATTTCCTTTACACAAATATTTTCCTGCAATTCAAGACAAATAGACAAATAAAAACTACAATGGTGTTATTTGGAAAAAGTGTTCTGGGAATGTTCTAACAAGATGCTGGTGAATGGACTATCACAATAAAGAAAGGTTGAGTATTTGAAGTATATGCTGAAAGACTTCAGTAAACAAAAAGTCATAAAAAGAAAATATACAAATTCTATCATTAAGGACAATTGTAGACAATTTCATTTTTATGTGTGTGTATCTGATTTTAAAAATTATTTTTTATGCCAGGCAGTGGTGGTGCACACCTTTAATCTCAGCACTTGGGAGAGTATCTCTGTGAGTTCAAGGCCTACAAAGTGAGTTCCAGGAAAGCCAGAGCTGTTATACAGAGAAACTCTGTCTCAAACAAATAAACAAACATCCCAAAATTATATAATAAAATGTTTAATATTATCATATAATAGTAATTATTAGTGAATATATTATATTCACTTATATATAATCTTAGTATATACATATATATATGCTGGCAAAACACAAGTAAAATAAAAACAAATCTTTCTTATTAAATTTATTCACTTATTTTACATCCCAACCTGTTTCCCCTTCCTCCTCTTCTTCCGTTCCCTCCCCCACCTCCCCTCTGCCCACCCGAATCCACTCCTCCTCTATTTCTGTCCAGAAAGTGGCAGGCCTCCCCTGTGTGTCAACAAAGCATGGCATATCAAGTTGAGGCAGGACTAAGCTCCTCCCCTCGTTTTAAGACCTGGGTAAGGCAATCCAGTATGAGGAATAAGTTCCCAGGCCCCACTTCCGCTTCTAGGAGTCCCACAAGTAGATGAAGCTACTCAACTGTCACATATGTAGAGGGCCTAGGTCGGTCCCATGCGGGCTCCTTAGCTGTCCGCCCAGTATCTATGAGTTCCTATGAGCCCAGGTTAGTTGTTTCTGTGGGTTCTGTTGTAATGACCTTGACCCCTCTGGCTTGTACAATCCTTCCTCCCTCTTTTCAACAAAATTCCCAGAAGTAATCCACCTTATAAACCAGCTGAAAGAAAAATAAATCTTTTAAAAACAAAATTCCCTGAGAAAGTGCTGGGAAGATGGCTCTATCAGTAGTGTTTGTCATCCAAGCATGAAGACCTGCATTTGTATCCTGAGTACCCACATAAAAATAGATGTGGCACAGTCCGTGCCTCTAATCCCAGTGCTGGGTAATCAGAGGAGGATTCCTGTGACTGACTGAATGGGGCTCTCCAGGCTCAACAATAGACTGTCTCTTATATTTTTGTTGTGAGCCTAGCCTTTAATGGCTGAGCCATATCTCCAGCTTTGGATTGTCCCAAAAAATAAAGGGGAGAGAGGGATTGAGGAAGACTCATGATGTTCACTTCTGACATCCCCCCCCCACAACTCCATGAGAAGTGCATGGAAAGATATGCATCTGCATGCACTAGACAACATTTCTACTTGTCATAGCCAAATAAGCAGCTTTCTGACCAACATTTGTACAGATAACACATGTACACTCTGGAAAAAGCAAAATAACTATGGGACAACATTGGTATTGGGGGACAAAATAAAAGCAGATATATACTGGAATGTTCAGACACTGATGGAGAGGACAGTAAGGTGTAAATTCATTGTTTCTAGGCTTTATTCTGAAGGCAAGCTGAAACCAGCATGCTGTAGGGGAATTAGAAAATGAATAGAATGCTGATCTTACTTGGGAAAGAGTTTGGTCCAATAACTATTGTTAGAAAGCACAGGAAAGAAGAGAATGTGATTGTAAATTTTACTTATAAGCCATGGCCTAATCCCTGGACTGACTACCTACTAAGCAAGCAAAGGGCAGACCCTCGAGGAATCCAGCTATGCAAAAACAGCAGAACTTAAATCTACACTGCCTCCTGTTTCTGAAGAGAGAGAGCTTACATTTGGTTCAGCCAAGTTAACTCCCTGGTTTAAATAGCCAATCAACTTCTCCTTGGAAGAACATACTTTCATCCAGAGTTTCTATGCACATAATTCACAATTTCCAGGATAGAATTCAAAATCATTTGCAGTGATAGAGTGTATAGAAAGACACCTTGGAGATTATTAAAACACATCTCTGGGTGTATCTGTGAGGGTCTCTCCAGAGAAGATCAACTAACTAAAAGAGAGGGACAGCTGCTGTGGTGCTCTGAATAAAAAATGCCCCCAGAGATGCATGTATTTGAACACTTGTTCCCAGAACCTTTAAGAGATTCAGCCTTGCTGGAGGAAGTACATCATGAGGGTTTATAGCCTCATTCTACGTCCTGCTCTCTCTGTATCTTTCTCTCTGTCTCTTGTCTGTCTGTCTGTCTGTCTGTCTGTCTCTTTCCCTTCCTGTATGTGGATGAAAATTTAGCCAGCCAGCTTCCTATCCCTGCTGCCTTATCCACCATTATGAACATCTCTGGACCATAAGCTAAAATGAACTTCCTTCCTTAAGTTGCTTCTGGTATTTTGTAACAGCAAATGCAGGTAGTATCAGCTCATCACGGGTTGCAGATAGGATGAATTTGGAGAAAGGAGAAAGCCTATTAGTGCAGGAGTCATTCCTAGCTCTGCTTCCTGGCCACCATAATGTGACCTGCCACATCCTCCTCACCACGATGAGCTGAAACCTCTGAAATTATATGCAAAATAAAAATTTTCTTCTAAGGTGTATCTATCTTGTATTGACAGAAAAACTAGCATACTTATTAAACAGACATATAAGAGAACATGAATGATTCTTTTTTTCCTTTTTAAATTGTGTGTGTGCGTATGTGCACATGAGAGAGTGTGCGTTTGTGTGTGTATGCATATGCTCATGTGCACACATGTGCCATGGTATGCATGTGGAGGTTAGAGAACAACTTGTAAGAGTAATTTCTCTCTTTCTAACATGTGGGTTCCAAGGAATGAACTCGGGTTATCAGGCTTGACAGTAAGTATCTTACCTTGATGAGCTATCTTGCTGAAACAAACCATTTTAAACATAAAAATCAATGAATAGTAATCCTGAGATTATCCAATGTTTGGATAAAAAATGAGAACTTTAAAATAGTTGTGCTTTAGGGTGGAAAGAAAAATAAAACAATGAAAAGATAAGAAACTCCAGTTGAGAAATATAAAGAATAATAATAATAATAAAAAAACTAAAGAAAGTACCAGTTCAACAATATTGGTATCAATTCTCCCCAAACTACTCTATAGATTTAATGTATACCCAACCAAATTCTCCCCAGTAGTTTTTGTGGAAATTAAAAAATTCTTCAATTTGTATAAAAAAAGCAAGCAAATTAAGATAATCAAAACTATTTTGAAACAGCAATAACAAATGGATGTAAGGTTCATACTACCATGCTTAAATGTATTATAATGCCACTGTAATTAAGATGGTGTAATATTGGAGGAGAGGCAGATCAATAGAAGAGAATCTAGGATCTAGAATATATATTCACATCTGTATTACCAACTTGAGTTTCAATTAAGGTACACAGTGACTTGAATGGAGGAGTTTAAAGTAGTATTGCTGGGACAGCTGGACAGCTGGGTTCCCAAAATGAACCTTGATTTCTACTTGGCACCATATATAGAACTGACCCAAATAAATCATAGACCTAGAAATCTAACAGTATAAAAAGTCTATAAATAAAACAGAGAAAATACCTTTTGATCTTAAATAAGGTAAAAACTTTTTAACTCACACACACGCACACACACAAACGCACAGGCACACACACACAAACACACCCTAACCCCACAAAAGAAAAAAAATCAGTAAATTGAAATTTATGAAAAGAAAATCCACTCTTTGAAATCCAGTGTGATGAAAATCAAAATCCAACCATAGAAGCCATAAAAGAATTGATATTAAAATTAATATCCTACTTAGATATACCAACATATTTCTGTAAACAGGTCCAACTGTTTCTGCCTGTCCACAAACCATAAAGCAACATGAGCTCTTGTACATTGTTGATTGCTGATGGGAATGTACAGTGGAATGGTCACTTAGCAAACACTTAACAGTTCCTTAACTAGTTAAGCTTACTGTACAGCTCAACAACCACCTATTCAGGGATATTTACCCAAGAGAAATTGAAACCTTTATCCACACACAATCTATGTAGAGTATTTCTTAGCATTTTTCACTGTTATTGCTAAAACTCAAAAACAGTCCAAATAGCCTCCAACTAGTGAATAGACAAACTATATGGTCACTACTCAGGGAATGCTACTTAGCAACAAAAGGTACAAACTTCTGATACATGTGGCAACTTTGATGATCCTTTCCCATGTTATGCTAAATGAAACAAGCCAGACCAAATAACCTACTACTATTCAATTTTATTTATATGAATCCATTCAGGAAATGTCAAACTATAAAATATTTCAGCTGTTTATAGGAGCTGGAGGGTAGGAGTTCTTCAGAGAGAGTTTCAGAGAGAATCATTACTCATGTACTGATTATCATGGTGTTTATGTGACTACATATATTTTTTTAAATATCACAGTGCACAGTATAAGGTGTGTATGTGTGTGTGTGTGTGAATTATATCACAGTGTTGAAACTGAGAAAAATAAGGTAAAATAAAAACATTTTCAGATAATAGAAAAGTCAAGGAAATCTAGTGTTCACAGACTTACTATTACATGACAAGCTGAAAGAAATTCTTTAGAATAAAAATAAATGAAAACAGATGTAAACATTTGTCTAGGGGATGAGCAGAGATGGCTGCAAATAATATATATATATATATATATAAAATGTAAAAGATTATTTTTCTTCTTTACTCCTGTGAAAACATACATGAATTAAAGAAAAAGAAGTGACCTCGTCATGAGTTCCACAAAGTATGTAGATATAATAAGTAGGACATCTTCTAGGATGGGTCCAAAGCATCATGTAGACTTGTGCAGTTCCAAGATTTCTATATTTTACGTGAACTGTTAAACAAGTCCTCTAAGTAGTATGTGGTTACCACACCTTTGGTCAAAACATCCCATTGTGCAGCCTTGCAGGGGAAAGTAAGCTCAGACTCTCTGACCTTGAGTCAAGATGAAAACAAGCCGCAAGCTGGGGTCTCTGTGGACCCCCACAGGAGACTCAGAGAATATTTTCAGATCTTTTCTTTTCTCTATAGCAAAAGGAAAATATGTTGGCTCAGTCCCCAAAAGTACTACCAAGAGACTATCTGCATGGTCATTAGTCATTTGACATAGCTTTATTGTGATTTAGAACAAACCAGGGATATGGTGCTGTGGGGAGCTGGTGAAGCCCTAAGTAAATTTACAAAGAGTGGATGAAGTCCTGAGTGAATGTGTATTGTTTGACATGGGCACAGCCATATCAAAAACCAAGTTTAAGACCCATGGGAAACTGGCAAAGTCATACTGGGGTCCAAGTACAAGTGTCTCTGAATAACTGTCCAGTGTGTGCAAGTACAAATATTTATGATTGACCAATATATGCAAAACTAGCAACTGCAACTTCCTCTTCCTAAGACTGTTGTCTACAGAGATTCCCTATCAAGACTAGCTAAGTCCTCCCCTCTGTTCTATAGAAAGTGAACATGCTGAGGTAGTTGGTACCACTTCATGAGAGTGCATATGGACTACCTGACCCCAGCTATTCTGTGTCCCTGTGTCTGTTATGTCTTTAATGTCTGTCATTTCTCATCCACCATTACCCTTAGTCAGGTACAGACACCAAGCCATGCAGGTTACCACATGGTACAGAAGGTAGAAAGCAGCTCAGATCTGGTGAACAACTGATGGTGGAGGGTGTTTGAAAGTCACATTTAACTAATAATGTTTTATAGGCATTTATAGTAAAGGAGGTAGCCCCTGTGGCTAGGCTAAATTCATAAAACTGAAACATCATGAATAGAAGAAAGAAGTGCTCAATTGTGATGAAATGCAAAGAAGAATGGAAGGCAATAAAAAATTAATGGGAAAATATTTAATTTGATGTTCAATTGCCCCTTACCCTCTATTCCCATTGACTTGTCTAGATGCTAATCATTCTTCTATAATGATCTTCTAGCTATGCATGTTGCTTCACATAGCTCCAAGTTTACCTTCCAAATGCACAAGATTATTCAACATTCATCTCCCTTGAGCATCTAAATCATTATGTTGTTTTCTTGACCAGAATCCTATAAATTCTTCCACTGGATCAACTAGAGTATCAGCATTTGTCTTAGGAAATGCTCCAAGTCTGGCCCAAGAATATTTTTTGAGATAGGGTCTCAACTATTCATCCCAAGATGATCCTGACCTTGCAATATTTTTTCCTCCACCTTCTAGGTTCTAGGGTTATAGGTGTTTATCACCATCCTAGTTCTAAGCTGATTTCTTGTTTTTGCTAAATCATGCTATTCCTGGTACTCACTACTTGTTCACATGATGTTCCTAAGCCACAGCCCCCGTTTCTCTTTATATAATTCATTTCCATCTTCACCCCTGCCAAGCTTCTTAACGAGCCTGTTTATGTACTTCTGCATCCTCACACCTTAGACAGAGATGGCACTGGACATATAATATAGTAAAGATTGGAAAAGTGCTGACAGTGTAATCCAGTCATCTGTCAACCTTCATGAGCGCCTTGATTTTTATACTTCAGAAAACTACTTGACAACTTCTCAATTACCAGGCTTTGTATTAAACTAATATGTGTTGCTTTATCTAGAGAGGTGAAGTAGGTAGAGGAATATTTTTGAAAATGAAAGTGTTAAAAAGAAAAGGGAGAGACCAACAGATTTCAGTGCATCAAACCAGGAATGAGTGGAGGCTTTCTGACAGGATGTGACCACTCACTATATGGTGATAGGAAAGGAGAGAGAAAAGACACCAAAACCTCTTTTTTCGTGAGATCCCACTGGTTATGCCGTTACACTGGTCATCACGGATGTCTACACTTTTGAATGTTCTGCCCTGGGATTATTAAGGAACCTCCCCTTATGAGGCAATATGGAACAGTGGGGGAAAGCAGTAACTCAGCATCCATTGTATTTGTCTGTTAGGTTTGTATTCTTGTCCTGGTTCTGCAAATCGCTGGATGTGTGGCATCAGACAAGTTGCTTCAGTTACTATCTATAAAGATGATGCACCCATACCTACTTCATAGGAGTACATGAGATACTAGAGGCAAAATATAAACATACACAAATACTCTTTAAATGTCCCTCTTCTGTTGTCTTTCCCCATTAGACCTGAAGAATTTGAAAGTAATCCCCTATATTATGGAAAATGTCTTTCCTCAAATGTCAATTCCTGCTGATATCACAGTGTTAATTGTTAGTTGTTAAGTATATCCTTGGAAGACTTGACATTGTTTATAGATGTTTTACTCTGAAAATGTGAAAAAAGTTCATATAAATTGTAATTTCTCAATCATGATGGATAGCAACACAATTATGAAATTCAGAACTCTCTGGTTTCAATTTCTCTACCTAAGTCACTAGACCATATTTTTGCAATTTTGAAAAAGAAGTACATTGTATAGAAGGAAATTAATTATTCTTTCTCAGTTTCAGCAAGAAGTACATTTATTACATGTTCAACAAAGTTGTATTCACTTTATCCAAATGAGAAATAGTTGAGGGACTTCGTTATATTTGGAGAACATTTCCATCAATCAGAGATTTAGCAGCCACCAAAAAGAATTCCACAATTAATCTTTCATATCATGGGTGTGACTTAAAATCTCTACACTAAAAATATTAAATATGAGAGCAAACTGTTCATACACTTTAATGTTCCTCAGCAAAGAAAAACTGCTTTGTGTTTTTGAAGATATGAAGAATTTAAATGAAACTTACATGCTTGAAATTATTGCCAGATGCAATAAAATTCCAGCACAATTCACTGGCTGCATGGTATATTTCACTATGATTTACTAAAAAGTATTCAACAATTCTATGTTTCACTGAAATCTCAAAAATACAAGTATTTCATTCACAAAACACATGGTTTGGCAGGTTTCCAGAGCAGGAATTTTCTGGAGGGAAGATAAATTTATTGATTAAAATAAATCAAATAACTGACATCTTCCTTAGAAAACTTGCAAAACATAAAAATGCAGAAGTTGACAGTCTCACAATTTGGAGCAGAACAAAACTCTGAGATATGACTTGTTTATTATCAGGCTTCATTAGTATCATAAGTAGATATTTAAGAATTTCATATTAACATTGGGAAAATATGCATGTAATTATATACATATATATGTGAATGATTATAAATCTTTGGAGTTTTTACCCATTTCCACCCAATGTACAGTAATATGCAGTAAACAATGAGCATTCATGAATGGAATATGTGTAGAAGTAATTCAGATACTTAAGCATGCTGACATAATTTCTTTCTACCCCATGCTATGACTTTTCTCCCTGTCCTCTCACTATTCTGGCCACACTTCTACCTTTAACAATTGTTATGGGCTGGACAGTTGTGTGCTTTCCCCCAATTCATGTTGAAGCCTAAAGCCACAACACAGTTGTATCTGGAGATGGGACCTCTAACGAAGTAAGTTAAGTAAAATAAGATCAAAAGGATGAGTCCCTGATACCATTAGTGTCCTTATGAGGACTCCAAAGAGCTCTCCTAAACTGTGTTCCAAAGAGGTCACATTAGCACACAGAGATAGTAGCTGTCTATAATCCAAGAGAAGAGACCTTGCTAGCAGACTTTACAGTATCCAGAGCAGGAGAAATGCATTAATTATTTAAGCTATTCAGCCTATAATATTTTGTTATGACAATTTATAGCAGACTAACACAACAATTAAACCACTCAATGCTGACAATTACAAAACCAGTTTCATATACTTCCTTGATCTTTAGGGATTTGAGTAGAAGGAAATCCCATTTAAAAGCTAGACAGTCTTGTCATTGGAGATTTCCATATGAATCCTTGAATTATTTAGCTTTGCTTTTCTCTAAATCAGGGAATGCTTGAGGGGAACTTATCAAATTAGGACATATCACTACATCATAAACTTGGCCTATCTTCCAGAAGATATTAGAGGATGCATGGGTGTACTAGGTGTTTAAGTAGTAGGATTAACTACCTAATAATGCTAAATCCATTCATATTATTAAATACAGACAAACATTTTGTACATCAGAACATTTTTAAAAAGGCATTTGTTAATAATGTTAGTAAGTGAAAATTATTGTGGGTTAAGCAATGTGTACGTTGTTTGGCCTACATTGAACTCCTTGCTTTAAATAACTAAATACCTTCTATTCAGCCTAATTTAAGAGTATTTTAGTATTCTTATGTGTTGCCAAGTCTTAGTCAAATCATGGTAGCTGACTTTCAGTCTAGTCAGTGTGACAGCTGATCGGACCATGTTTTATAAGATAAATGCCCAGATATGACCAACCACACTATTATATCAGTTTCTTTTCCTTTTTTTAATCTGGATTGTTTGCTCACTGGTGGACCTCTCTGAATTTTGACTGAATCATAACACTACTTCATTCATGAAACAGCTGTTGGTTCAAATAAATTCTTCAAAGTTTAATTTGTCATAGGCTTTTTAAACTTGTTAAAGGCTTTGTATTTTGTGTGTGCATGTGCCCACACACATGTTCCAGTACACATATATAGAGTCCAGAAGACAATTCCCAAGCATAGTTCCTCAGGGGATATTCACCTGTCTTTTCTGCTCACTGGCCTGGAGCTTGCCGAGTAGGCCAGAGCGGTTGGACAAGGAGTCCCAAGAGTCTGCCTGTCTGTCTCCTCGGTGCTGGGATTACACGCACGGGCCACTACCTCTGGCTTTTTAAATATGAATTCTGGGGATGAAATGAACTCAGGTCCTCCCACTTGCTCGGTAAGCTTTTCACTGAGCTATCTCCCTAGCCCTGTATTTTCTCATGTAACCACCACAAGAAAATAGGAACATATACTTAATCTTACTACGGAACATTACTTCAGAAAATGGACGCAGTTCTGAATTAGTCCTATATTCGTCTCTGTCTCCGTGTCTGTTTTTATTGTCTTCACACGGTGATATTTTCTGATCTTTTCACCATTTACACGCCTCCACGGCCCTCATCAGGACCTATATACACTGTGCCAACCCAGTAAACAGAGGAACAGGAATCGGATTGAGAATTTCATGAGGCCTGGAACACAGTGAGCACTCAAACACAGGAAGAAAGGAACGGGGAAGCGAAGGAAGGAAGAGGGATTGATGAATGAAAACATTCCCTGAAGAGGGTATCCACAATTCTTGCTTGAACTCAAGTAAACGAGGAAGTCAGCAGTTTCCTCAGCCAGACGCACCAGCACAGGCAAAGAGTTAGGAAAGAACAAAGCTTTAAAAACAAACAAACAAACAAAAAACCAAAACCCGCTGCGTCCAAGGAGAAAGACAACGAGAAAACGGAGGAAAAAGCAAACAAACAAAAAACAGCCCCCGCCAGGGAGATAGGAGAGGATAGGCAAGTCAGGCTGTTGCCTTGGCGACCGCAGAGCCAGAATGGCCGTAGCCTATTGGCTGAGCCGCTTGAGCCAATGAGAAGGCATGATGTTGACGGGGTTCTAAGATGGCTGCTGAGCCGCCGCTTCCTGGCCGGTAGGTTCGGCTTCGCGCTGCTCGACTTGGCGGCGGGCTTCGTGGCGGGCCTGTCGGGCTTGGGTTCCGGGCAGGGAGGGCAGCGGAGGCGTCTGAGCGGCCGGGCGTCACCGCTCCCCCGCGGGGTCGCCGGAGCGGGCTAGGAAAACTCGGCCGTGGCGGGCCCCGTCTCCGTCCCGTTCCAGGCCGAGCGAGGAGGGGCCGGGCAGCCTCGAGCGCGGCAGGCTCGTGGGTGCACTTGCCGTTTCGGGGAAAGCGACTGCGGCTAATGGGAGGGAGGCTAGACCTTCGGCGTCCCGGCCGGCGTTCCGGTGGGGATTCTGACGCGGCTTGAGATCCGAAGGTGGCGCGGCCCCCAAATACCCAGAGCCGCAGAGTTCCAGGTTGTCAGCGGGAAGAGGTGTACCTTTGTAGAGCTACCCTGTCGCAGTCTTGAACTTCGTAAGTATTTGCACAATGGCGTGGATTGCATAATTTGTAAATCTTTCCGTACAAGGTAGAGAGGCTCTGGGGGAAAAGTAGTTTCCGGGCTATGGCTGTAAACAAACATTGCTTTAATTCACGCTCACCCACTCTTGCAAAGAAAAAAGCAAAAGGAAATCCCGCTAAATAAATAGTTTATGTGAAATAAGTCCGAACTCAGGCCTGTGATCCCCTTGTGTTTTCTGTGCTGTTTTGAAAAAAAGGAACACATTTTCTAACAATAAATAAGACATTTACATTAATGTTGACGTTAATCCGAAAAAGTACATTAACTAATTCCAACGTTCATGAACTAATTAAATCCTTTATTAGGATCTTATAGGTTAGAGGCTGATGGTTATAATTATTTTACAAATAAGATTAAATTTAGATGTCTGTGATTATTTAAAATTGAATACAAAATTTATGATTATAAATATAGTCATTTGATAAAAATACAGTTTAAATTCTGGCATGTTAGAGACAGGAAATGCTTATCTGTTGAGATGCTCAGATTTTTATCTTTTGGGTATAGCTTGTAAGCAGTTGGGTGGTCTAGAAAACACATTTCTCGGACTACATGTGACTCTCAGTATGTTACTTAGTGTAATATCTTGCCTGATTTTTTCACATGTAAAAAGTGCTGAAAAATTTTTACTAAATTTTAGCAATCTTATAATTACAGCCTAGAATCATTGTTTTGGTTCTTCTCCCAAATCTTTGTCTCCAAGAATGCATCACCAACTTGACGATCTAAAAGTACATAACTGAAAGCCATCAGGCTTTTGTAAAATAAGTGGATCACAATGAGTTAGGCCAGTTTTAAAATGGGTTGATGTTAATTTCTAATCAGTATTGTGATGAGGATTGATGCCTGGCTCTTGACTTGTGTGCCATGGCCTGCTTTGTTTTTCCCCTACTGCCTTTGTGTCTTGTAACTTCGTTTCCTGTCCTTTTTCACTGAC
This sequence comes from Peromyscus californicus insignis, assembly GCF_007827085.1. Classification (NCBI taxonomy): domain Eukaryota; kingdom Metazoa; phylum Chordata; class Mammalia; order Rodentia; family Cricetidae; genus Peromyscus; species Peromyscus californicus. Next base: position 1,006,435 of record NW_026294562.1, read on the forward strand.
CTGGGTGCAGGGTGTATTCTTGACTGGGTTGTGAGGTAGAGGAGAGAAACTGCATTTCCTGAACTTTCATCAAGATTTCATGATTGAGAGAGAATAGTATATTACATCAAAGAGTGAGGCAGTTCTGGGCATTTGGGGCACTGGCAACATTAAGATTATAAACATTTTAAAGGTGTGAGACATCTCAGTGGTAGCTGTTCACACTCCCATTTTAAAGCTTAGAAAGGATGGAGACCCAGGCAGATGCAATGGCCTGCTCAGGGCTGGAAGTCATCTGAATCCCAAGCCTATTTTAGCTACTGTAACTAGTGGTCTCCAATTCTGACACAAGCTAGAACTTTTATTATTGAGATTTGGTATCTCTATGGTTTCTGTATTTTGAGGGATGATATTTATAAAACTTATAAAAGAATTATAAAAACGAGGTGTATAGTCAACATCTCTGGTAACAAGTGAAGGATAATAAGTTTTCTTACCTAATGGTAGATGATAAGTGCTACTAGGGAAAAAATAAAATAATTTTGATTTAAAAAAAATACTGATAATTAGCTTAGTGACTTCTAGTACTTTCATTATAAAACTTTGTAAAAAAAAAAAAAAAAGATTACCAGCTGCTGAACCACTTTGTTTTAAATGCATTGTTTTCTGCCAATGTGTGCTCCATATGGCTATGTTTGTTTTTTGAGGGTAAAGAAAACCCACTTTATTTAGATTTAGAACAGTACAGAAATACATTCAGTTCATAGCAAAGTCTGCCCAGAACTAGAAGATGTGTCCCATGTTGTGTACCAAATAGTTTGTAGGGTGTAATAAATCACAACTGCAGTGGTACTGAGTGTACGATATGAAGGTGATATTTGAAACTTTAGAGAAAGGGATTGATCCTTGGCTCATTTACGTCTTCCTTGAGGCTCTCATGATTAAATTAAATATTATTGAGTTGCAGGTTAAAAACTGAAAGCCTACAAATTAATTCATTGGCAGTGCTATAATAGGCCTGGCTCTAATCTACATAGAAGAATTGACTTTCTGTTTGTCTGTTATTCCACATCTTTTGAGACTGGCTGGATTTTCTCAGAGACTAATTTAGGACTTTTCTCCCTTAAAATAAAGACATGCATCCTGAAAGGAATGAAAGAGACACTTCAAAGAAATAAAGAAACTCTGTTCAGAGAAGCCCAAACAAGAGTAGCAGGAGCAGTTGGAAAACGTATGAGTGACACATATTAATAGGAATAGAAAAGCAATATCTTCAAACAGGAGCCCATGGCAGAAATTACTAAGCAGCCTCTCCATATTGGCTGGTTTACAGTTGAGCTGCTGCTTCAATGGACAGCTCCATTTTGCAGGCTCATTACCAGCAGTTACCTAAGTTTACCAGTAGAAACTTGAATCTCCCTAATATGTTTTTGTGTTTTCTTTTTGTTTTGTGCCACACCTCAGTATCACAGGAAACTAACATGTGGCTAAAGATTTTTAAGGACTGAGTTAAAAAATATACCTTATCTGAATTTTGTATTATAGATTTGGCGATTCTTTTAACTTTTTTTTTTCTTTAGGTACATTTAAGAAACTTTCAAGCTAGGAAAATACCATATTGAGACCAGTTTTGGATACCATATCAAGCAGTAGATAAAAGCAATTTTGAAAAAGTTCAAAAAGCCATGAAAACTGGATAGCTGCCTGGAAACTGATAAGGAAAAGCATAACTCCTGTAGGGTAACTGAGACTGCTCTCCATGGGGAAGCACATTTGAATGCCCAGAATGTAGACTGTGAAACTCCAGACATACTAAAACAGAGGTCTACTTGTAGGTGACACATGCCATTGAAGGTTCAGGTTGAGTAACATTTCCTTGAAATGGTATAAACTTTGCTCTGTGAGGCTACAGATTCTATTCTGTTTTTTATACTTTTGTTCTCAGGCTCTTAGAGAATATCTAGCATGCAGTGAAAAATGCCATGGGCATACTTTCTACAGTAGGCCCCAAGCATGCTTTAAAAAAATGTCTGAAATTTGTTACAGTTTTAGTATCCTCAAATGGATAATGACCCTAAAGATGTTTTAGAGACCATTACTACTCTACTCTCCCTACTGGCATATTTTATCGAGTATCTCAACCAAGTTTAGGGGTTGATGCAGGTTTTATAAGACTGAACATGTATAACTTGGGGTCTTTACTTTAAGTTGAACTTAAATTCTGGATAGAAAATTACACACAATGGTTAGAGAAGACCTTTATAAATAAGGAACATTAATGTTTGAGCTCCATTAATGGCCTGGTAATCTGCCTCTTGTTTTATTGCCCTATTCAGAGGCTAAATACCAGGTTTATTTAGAGAAGCTTCATGTCAGACTGTGGAGATCAGGGAGGAACATGATTTGCTTCACTTGATAAATCACCACAAATATCAGAAACTTCAAAGGTATCCTATGAGCCCTTCTGTCCATATTAGGAGTGATAAAAATGCATTTCATGGCCACAGAAATAATAGCAAGAACCACTGAACATTTGTTTTTTGATGCACAGTTCAAGTTTATTAAAAAATAAAAAGGTTTTCAGCACCAAACATTTATTGAACCCCTAGACTTTCCTAAATGCTGTTGAGTGTTGAATCTCATTTAATCCTCAGACTAACCAGTGTAATTATCCTGTGCTGCAGATAAAGAAACTGAGGGTCACAGTTGTTGAGTGAGTTCTGCCTCTAGTGGAACTGGAGTCAGGAGTCTAATCGTCGTGGTTCTTTTAAAAAGCCAAGAGAATGTTTCAGAAAATCAAGTACTGGTAAACCTGGCCTAAAAACACAAAAATAAACCCTGTTTCTTTAAATCTGAGAGAGGATCCTTAAAAGAAAGCAGAAATATGTAATTCAGAGTAATGCAAAGATCCTTGATACCCATGACCTGAAGAGAATGGGGTTGGTTTTCCTACTAGATTAATTGCAAAATAGGCCAGGACACCCAGACTTTCTGTTCTTTTGTCCCTTCTGACTGATAATGAATCTTGAGACTGTTTTGGGTTCAGTTGTATGAAAAAATAGTCTGTACTGTGGAAGTCAAATGAAGTGATTACACTAATTCTAAAAGTCATTTTCGTGAAACTTAATGCTTATACCAGTGAGCTATACAGATATTGTTGAATACTGTTCTGAGCTTCTTGTTTCCCAAATACATAGTATTGTCATTCATGAAAACTGTATGCTTGTTAAGTTTTGGAATTATATTTCATTTGGTTTATTTTAGCAAACAGTATAAAATTTAAAACTAGGATATATTTTCTACCTACCGTACTCTTTATTTACTGTTAGTTTTTTTTTTAACACTTATTTATTTTGTATATGGGTATGCTTGCATACACACAGGTGGAGAGAGGTCAGGGGACATCTTACAAGAGTTGTTTTTCACCTACCATGTACGGGTGGAACTCAGGTCATCAGGTTTGGTGGCAAATGCCTTTAACTTGCTGAGCCATCTTGCTGCCCATACTACTATAACCTTTAAAACATATGTATACAGCTTAAAGTTTTTTCTTTAACTGTTAACCTGCTCTTAGACAGTAAGCCTTTTGAAAGTTATATGTGCTTCGTTAGTTGATGCATCCACCCACCTTTATTTCATCCTTTAATGGGTACAATGTGAAGCATGTTATTTTAAGCCTTAAACTGGCTGTAATGTTTCGTGCGTACAATTGCAGCACTTAGGAGGCTGAAGCAGGAGGATCTTCATGAGTTCAGGGCCAGCCTGGGCTCCAGAGTAAGGTCCTGTCTCAATAAGAACAACAAAACAAAATAAAATTTAAAAAATACATTGTTTTAAATTCCTACAGAGTATATTGTTGTGCTTGGCCATGGGTGCTTTACTAGTTTCATGTAGGCAGAATAATCCATACTTTAGAGAATCAGTATTCTGCTTTATCTGGAGATGTGTATTGTAGCATACTTAAACTGTTAAATTACTTTTAACCTTTTTTTTTTCAACTTAACACAACTTATGTTAGCTATTTTATATGGAGGGTTCATCTCATTTTAGATTTTAAATTAAATTGCATTGGTAGATATATTGGTCTCCTGGGATATCTTGTTAGTGGTTTTAAAATAGTTTCTGTGGCTACTATTTGAGTTTGAATTCATCTTTCCTTTTTTCCTTCTAGAAGAAAAGATGTGGAGTGGGCTGTTACCTCCTGGGCTAAATGAAAGTGATGTTGAGCCAGATTCTGAAGATGAAGCCACACCAGAGAATCCAGGGCTTACGGAACTTCATTTGCAGGAAGATGGAAAGACTGACAGCAGTAGGAAGCCCAAGATGTCAGATTTCCCAGCAGGCAAGCCAAAAGCTGAGACAGAGACTGATGCAAATGCATATGAGAAATGTCCTTCTGGAATTCCCTTACACATGTGGAGTGTAGGTTTCCTGTGTGATGTTAGGAAAGTGTGCATGTCCATGTGCATGTGTTCTCTGTGTGTGTGCTGTGGGAAGAATATGTTGGGATATAACAGACGGCAGAGGGGGCTCATAATATTTTCACTGTTCTTTTAGCCATGTGGATACTGTGATTCTCATTTTGTTTTACATAAATAAAAAGAAAAACTTCATAGGATTATCTGCTCTACTTCGCCTACCATGATAAATGAGTTCATTCTCTGTTATCAAACAGCTTATATCGAAACCAATGAATATCCCAATTCAACTGAGAGTTGTGAGGACTGGAGTATCTCAAGAGCTTTAGAAATGGCAGAGCATAAGGAGTTTACTTAACATATCTGTTCGTTGTTAAAATGTATGTTTATCTCCAGCACACACACACATGCTCTTTTTCCTTTTACATAGAAATTTCAAGAATTGCATAAAAAACATTCTGAACAGAAAAATTCAACGTCAAGATTCAGACAGAAAGAAAGAAAACGCTCCAAAAAAGGTGTTTATTTTTTAACTTAGGTTGTTAGTTGTACTAACTCTAAATGGACTAATTGAGTTAATTTCTTAAAACATGATTTTGAAATAATAGCTGAATAATTAAGTATTCTAAATTCCTTTTAGGCAAATTGAAGAATGAAAAAGAATCTCACAGGTAGGTGGAATTTAAAATAGTTACTATTTAACAGTTTTGTGGAACTTTCTAGATTACTGTACTACTTACCTTGATAATGATCAGACATGAGAAGTAGTCATTGAAGTGTAATTATTGCAACTAGATAAAAACAATCAAAATAAAAAGAGTCATAATTTGTGTACACAGACTTAATTTATCTTGCAGTGAGCAGTCCTCAAGTGAAACCCAATGGAAGGAACTTACTCAGTATTTTGGAGCCAATGATAGATTTGAACCCCCAGTTAAGCAGAAAAAAGTTGAGAAGGTAAGAACCATCTTATTATTTATATATTATTCCATCATATATTAGCTAGCAGGACATATTTGTGATTAGCCTTGCCTAAGATACTAGTTCATTAATTTATATAATTAGAAACAAAATATCTTGCTAGTTTAAAACTCATCAGAAGAGTAAGTTGTGAAAGTATTATTGTGAGGGCCTCACTCTTTTTGCCTTGTAAGAGGCTGTCTCACTGAGACCTGGAATGTAGCCGGAAAGTTTCTCTGGCCCCCACTGTCCTGCAGCTGCTTATAAAATAATCACTCAAAGGCTTATATTAGTTACCAATTGTATGGCCTGTGTCAGGCTTCTTGCTAGCTAGCTATTATTACTTAACCCATTTCTGTTAATCTGTAAGTTGCCACATGGCCATGGCATTACTGGTCTGCTGGCATCTTGCTTCTCTTTGGGTGGTAGCTGGCATCTCTCCTGCCTCTCCTTTCTTCTCTCTGTATATCTGCTTGGATTTCCTGCCTGCCTCTAAGCTGCCTTGCCATAGGCCAATGCTGCTTTATTTATCAACCAATCAGAGCAACACATATTCAGAGCATACAGAAAGACATCCCATAGCACCTGAAGGGTGGTGAAGGCTGTATCCATAAACAATAGTCACTCGGAGGCTCCTGAAACATAAGTGAAGACCCTAAAGGAGGGGTTAATAGGAGACCTTTTTGTTTTTTAGCGAGAAGGTTAGACTGGCTGGAAGTCAGTGAGGAAGAGGGTAGCTCAAGACTCAAGATAATCTTATAGAACTGCCAAAACTGGGTGGGACCTCAATGCTGGTAGGAAATGGACCTTATTTACAGTGCACTTTTAAGAGAGTGACATGATGTAACTTAAGTTTCAAAGATTCCCTGACTGTTACATGGAGAATAGATGGTGATGAAGCAAAAGTAAATGAGAAAACAGCAGATTCGGCACAAGATAATGGTCCGTTGAATGACAACAGTGTTGATGAAGATGGAGAAAAGTGTGGGTGCCTTGAGGTTTTAATGTGAAAGTAGAATTGATAGTATTTGCCTTTGCATCATTTGTCAGGTTTTTCCTCAAGTGAGTTAGAAAGTTGAGAAAAGGTAGGGAGATAAAAGATTGAGAGTAGAACCTATTCAGAATTCAGGTTGGGACATAAGTGTTAATCAGAACACAAGAAAAGAGTAAATAATTGCTATAATATGAGGTGGGGGCTTAGAGTAGTGTCTGAACTTGAGGTATGTAATTGTAGTTGTTACTTTTTAGGAATTAGAAAAGGCCTTGAAGGAATAGTGCACATATTCATGGTGGGGGTGGAGAGTGGTGTTTCTAGAGTCTAAGAGCATGAGAATCTGTTCCATGGTAGCGTTAGAGGCCTATGGGGCCTAGTGGGACCTTTGTATCCTGTGCTTGCTTTAAAGAGATACACTTTACATGGGTCACTGCTGAGGACTGCTCAGTATGCCTAAAAAGACCTTTGCTGTTTTCTGACCGGTTGGTTTCATTTCTTGTGAAAAACCTCTCATTAAATTCATAATTAGGTGGTGATGTCTCACTGAGGAGATGTAAATTAAGGGCCTATTGCAACCAATTCTGTATGCGATGTGTTTGTAGTTTTGTTCTGTTTGAGATGAGGTCTGGTTATATTGCCTAGGCTGGTATTGAACTCCTGATCTCAATCAAGTAATTCTATTGATTCAACCTGTGACTGGGATTATAGTCATAACATACTTCATGTATCTTTTTCTCTTTAGTTTTGCAAAGAATTATTAATTCTAAAATAGTCCCTATAAAACCAGGTACTTGGCCCTGGGTTCATTTTCTGTACCTACTACTGAGCAATAACCTTTAAGCAGATACAGAAATAATACATTTCCCACAAAGCCCAGTGGTAGAGTTGCAAGTGCAATCTGAGTCTTAAGACACCATGCTGATGTTCCTTGGGCGCACTGTGGAAAGTAGTGGATTTCTAAACATGTTTTTGTCATAATCTTGACCCTTGTGATTCATGTGTGTTGAGAGCAGGTCATGTGACTTTGACTTAGGCTGCTCTTGACTGCCAAATCTGTCCTGAAGCAGGGAGGAAGACCTTATTGACTGCCCTGAGTCATGGGCCATCTCTGGTAGACCTGTTTTGGAGTCCCAGCCACTGACTAGATGAGTGGTTCTTAACCTGGGGGTTGAATGACCCTTTCACAGGGGTCACCTAACACCATCAGAAAACACAGATATTTACATTACAGTTTGTAACAGCAAAATTGCAGTTATGAAGTAGCAATGAAAATAGTTTGATGGTTGGGGGTCACCACAACTTGAAGAACTGTATTAAAGGGTTGTAGCACTAAGAAGGTTGAGAACCACTGGACTAGATCCTTCAGGACATGAATAATTAAGTATTTGTTCAACTCTTTTTTTTTTTTTAAACATTTGAGTTACATGGCCTTTGATTTTCAGTTATTTGCAATATTTACTATCTTTTCTCGTAACAGTATTGACTTCAAAGTAATTGATAAGAGACATTAAAGTCATGAAATGAACTTTGTAAACATTCTAAAAAGCAGAGATTTAGAGAATAATTTTTTTTATAATCTACTGGAATCCTGTTGTTACCCTAGTGTTTGAAGTTGTAGTCTGAATATTGGATAGATGCGACGAGCTCCTGTAGAGTTACAAGGATTCTTCATAGTGTCATTTGAAGAACTCCATCTTAGGACCTAGCACCTTGTCTCACCATTGCGTTACATGCATTCCAGAAAAGTCAAAACAGCAGTTTAAAGTGTGAACTCTGTTTAAGAGAAATTGCTGTGCATCCATTTTGTAAGTTTGGGCTCTTTTTCTGCAGCTATTCCTCTGCATAAATGACGCCTGACGAAGAAAGTTATGGGTCTTCTAATCAAGGAAACTGTTGTTGGCCAGGCTTACGTTGTGCCCACACTTAAAATTCTACAAATAAATACAAGCATGAAAGGAAAGGAAGGATTTAGTGAAGCTGAATTACTTCAGCTTCTCTTGGGAGTTGCATGTAATTGCATGCCAGCAGTTCTGGTTGGGATCATGGTTTTTACATGATGCTTCTTTTGCTGTCCTGCTGAGGGCTTTACTGTGAGTCCAGCAAAGTAAATAAACTTTTTTTAAAAAAGCAAAAGCAAAATGTCCACATTGGAAACACCATGATAAAAGCTACAAGTAAGTCCAACAGATAGTTAGGAATCTGGTAGCACTATGCAGACATGTGGTGCAGTGTAAACAAGTATGGATTTCCAGTCTAGCATTTTATTCTCTGGAGCAGAGGCTGATCTGTTTCAATATCAGAAAGTCTTTTTCACTCAACCCTTAAGAACAGTAAAGCAAAACAAAACTTCTTAGTCTCATGTCTATCATACACGCCCCTTTGGAGTCCTGCCAAACTGAAACTGTTGCACAGCCCAGAATGTGTATTATAACACTGCTGTCACCTGTCTGCCAGACAGTGCAGAGAGGCTTGTATTTTTTTTTTTTAAATGTAGTCTTCCTAATATCCAACAGTGTTTTAAGGTGTTCTTTGTATTAAATGCAGCTATAGTTGTATTTCTGGCAGCAGTTAATGGGGCTTATTAATAATTCTGTAATCATAACATAAATATTTTAAATCTATGTGGGAATTTCTATAGAATAAATTTTGCTCTTTCATTTCACTATAAATGTCTTAAGTATTCCATAGTTGGCTTAGTTTTATTAGGTAGCAGTCATTATTGAAGTAGTCCTGAGTGTGTCAAATGGATACTTTTGGCATGAAAACTACGGATACTTTTATTACTTTTTAGAATTACTGTCTTTGATGTTTGTTTAAAGTTTTTCATAAAGTTGTTCAACTGCTGTTGTAATAGGCTTTTTCAAACTTGTTCTTTTTCTGTGGTAGAGTACTTTTTCTATCTAGACCTTTATATGGAACTTCATTATATAGATCACATCAAAATCTGGCTGCCTTGAGTGCATTGAGAGGGAGGCTCAGGGGTTTGGGAAGAATTGGGATACCACAAAGTTCTCCTGATACCAGTCATGGTGGTTTCTTATGATCCCCATGGCTATCTATCTCAGTAGGGAGGGCCATTGTTAGTCTCCTGATACATGAAGAAGCAGCTTATTGTATTTGCCTTAAAAAACAAACAGCAGGTAAGATGTAAGACTTTAAACTCAAGTCTTTTGGTCCTCAATCTGAATTTTTCTAAAGTAATAGATAAATTTAGTTTTTAACTTACCTAAATTTTGTATGATTTATATATAAAAATAGCAAAATCATCACATATGACTTATATAACAGATAAGATGTTTGTATTTAAATGTTGTTCCTTCCTCCTTTTTTTGAATAGAGAAATTGCCTCATTTTGCTCCTGGTTATTAAATTCAGTCATAATTAAGCAAATTTCAATAGATAATTTATTTTTATTATGCTTTAAAGATGAATATATTATCCAAATAAACATTTGGCATTGAGATTTGTGTAGAAATATATGGTGATGCTGTTATACTTAAAGAGCTTTAGTCACACAAAGATTCCTTGTGTACACATGTAGGTTCAGTCCCTAGCGTTAAGCCGCGTGTCCATGAAGTCCTGCACACCCACTTGTTGTCCAGATGCCATCTTGGCATCTGTAGAGCAGCTTTATTGATTAGAGGCCAGTTGTCTTCCAGGAACCTGTTCCATAGTGCCTTAGGTAAAATTTCCACTTGCGGCTAAATTGCCATTCCTAAACATATCTATTCTCTGAGATATATTTTATGCTTAATTCTCATTCAAGTAAAAAGTGTGAAGAGTACACCAAGGCACTGTAGCTATCAAGAGTAGCCTGCAGCTCCTGCTGCTCTTCTACTGTGGAAGATCCTGTGTAAATCAGAAGCTACTTTGGGACCTTCCTGAAAATCTTAAAAAGCTTGGATACTTAAATCTTGTTTGATGAGACAATTTACTGGCTCAGAGTTAAATTCTTGATGCTTGGATCTAAGCCCCCCAAAGAAGTATGGTGAAGTCCGTAACCTCACCCGAAAGTCCTCTGATATTAGAGATAAGAGAAACAGTTAATCACTACTGGGTGGTTACTGTATTGTAAATATTGGCTAGATGGTTCATATTTATTTTCTTGTCCCTAATCATCACTTTGTAGAGAGCATGGCTTTATATTTACTTGGCTTCAATGAGAGAACTACAGCCATAGAAGTTTAGAGACCCTCCCCAGATTGCTCAGTTCCTAAGTGGAAGTTCTACTTCATTTTACTTTTTCAGCAGTGTTCTTGGCAGAATCTTGTGAACTTGTCTTCTTATGGTGATGGGAGTGTTTATAATACAAGAATTTTGAATGTATTTGGAATGCTCTAGACAGAAGTTTCTATCCCACCTGGTCCCATAGCCATTCAGTCCCAAATAAACACACAGAGGCTTATATTAATTATAAACTGTTTGGCCTATTTCTCAGGCTTATAACTGACTGGCTCTTACAACTTAACTTAACCCATCTTACTATGTTTTGCCATGTGACTTTGTGCATGGCATTACTGATAAGTTTTTGGCCTCCTGAAGGCCTCTCTGCCATTGCAACAAACTGAGTCAGACCAAATTGGAAAGCCCAGGTTTAATGGGTAAAGTGCTCCTCAGGCGATTCCCTGGGGAGGAGAGAGGAGACAGAGACATGAGACCTGAAGAACCACAAGTCTGTTTTCAGGGATGCTGCTTATGTATCCCCTGTGGGAGTCATCCTGAGCCTCTCTGGGGGAGGAGCTGTGTTTGGCGGGCTTTGAAGGGGTGGGTTTAGGGAAAGAGATAGGGGAAGGGAGCCCAGGTGGATCTTCCAACAGACTCCTTCCAAACAATTAACTGTTCCCTTGTATCTCGCTTCTCCTGGTGGCCACTCGGAGCGTTTGCCCTCACTCCACCTTTCTTCTCTATCTCGTTTGGATTTCCCTCCTGGCTCCATCCTGCCCTGCCATAGGCCAGTGCAGCTTTATTTATTAACTAATGGGAGCAACATATATTCACAGCATACAGAAAGGCATCCCATAGCTGGATGCTAATATGTCCTTATTAAATACAAAATAGAATAAAAAATTTTCAGAGCTAGGCATCTTATATAGATTAAGCCTATAAACTCAGTACTGTGGAGGTTGAGGCATGAGGAGTGCCAGAAGTTCCCAGCCAGCCTGGGGTCCAGTGTGAGACCCTGTCTCAAAACAAAACTGAAAAAAGAAAAGACGAAAAAGACAAAAGCATTATATTTAAAAAAGAAAAGAAAACAAACTCACTGTGTAGACCAGGCTGGCCTTGAACTCACAGAGATATGCTCACCTCTGCTTCCCTTTGCTGGGATTAAAGACGTGCACCATCAGGACCTTCAAGAACCTTGAACTTCTGATCCTCCTGTATCCACCTCCCAAATGCTGGGATTACAAGTGTGTGTCACCTCTACACCAGATTTGATGCAGTGCTAGAGATCAAACCTAGGATTTCCTGTACTCCAGGCCATATTACTAAGAGATGTCCCCCATTCAGATTTAATTTTAAAGTGAAACTTTACCTTTATTTAAGCTTAGCAGTTCATAGGAGTTTCTAGGGGAGTTTTCCCTTTCCTTTGTGACATTCAGTGCTGACCTATATCTCTGTGTACCAGAGGGACATTAATAAGTCGATTCAGTAGAATGGTTCATTGCGTGGACTTATCCAGGTTTGAGGATCTATGGGTAACTTTGGGCACTGTATACAGGAAGGCAACACCCAGGTCTTTAAAATCTCAAGGAGCCTTGATAATTGGAAGGGAGCACAGCTGCTGTGTATAACATACATGTCTTAAGAGAGGATTAGTGGACAGGTTACTAAGGGGAACAAGTGAAGCTGGTCTAGGTGATTGCTTGTGTAAATACTGAATTGAGGTATTTGGCTACTTCATACTTTGTGATATAAGAAAATTGAATTTGGTATTAAGGTTTACTTCATCTGTCTCAGAGGCATTTGAGGAAATCTCTGTTCTGCAAAGGGAGTAAAGACTATTGTGTTAGCATTTTGTAAATAAATAACTTCATTTCCATTATAGATTAAATATGAAGTTCTAAATGGAGAATCTATAAACTTCTAATTGTACTGCTCTGGGAGCTCAAGATAAAGTTACTCTTGAGCCCTGAAGAAATACAGAAGCCAGAAGAAGTGTCAAATCCTCTGGAACTGGAGTTCCAGGTGGTTGTGAGGCATCCAATGTTGGTGCTGGGATCTGATCTTGGGTCCCCTGGAAGTGCAGCAGTGTTCTAACTGCTGAGCCCTAAAAAAATACATTTTTTAATTTGTTGCAGATAAATTTGTGTAAATAATCGTGACAGTATGTTATGCCTTTTGACTGGACGGGCATTATTACCTCAGTGTAACTATTGTGGAATTCTTACCAGGGGCTGCCAGGGTACTTGGGTTCCTTCGGTCTTAATGCAGACATGGATTACTGCACTGAAACTTTCATGCAGTTGTATAGACTGAGTGAATTCCTCCTATGTGGAAGGAACTGGGTGGGATTTTGGGATACTCCAAGCCAGTGACTGTACATAAGAGTTTGCCTTTATTGAGCATAGTACCCAAGAAAGGAAAAAGACAATGTGTCAGAAGAACAAGTGCTACAGGGAGACATGCAGTTTAGTGATGCAGACAGGAGAGAAATCTGGTGTGGGACATGAGAAAAGGTGGCACCGTCAGAAGGTAGGGTACTAGAGAGGGTAATATCTGATGTGAACCTGAAAAGATGGGAGAGGTTTTTTATTGTTGTTTTATTTTTTTAAGGTATGTCAGAGGCACTAGGAACATTAATAAGATGGCACTTGTAGCCAGAGATTAGGAAATAAAGCACTGCTAAAGATGAGGCTAAGAAAGAGTTATCTAGATTAACCTGCTAACCAGGTAGTTGATCTGCATTCTGGCACAAGATCCTTAGTTTAGCTTTGCATGAACCCAAATAATACATTTTTGGTAAGTGTGTGATGAGCCCTACCTAGTTTGGTAATTCCATGACATTTAAATTTTTGATTTCTTCAAGTATTTTTAGTAAATTAAAACATTTCCACAGGAGATTTGCACTATTGGCAGTTAAGAGCTGGTATGTAAGACCTCAGTTGGAGTGGCACGGGGTTATAGTAGGCAGAATTAGAGCTTCCTGAAAATGAAAAGGGTTGGGAAGGAATCTGCCGTAGTACTTGCACCAGTCTGAGCAGAATTCTGCAGATGAAGACAGGGAAATTTCTGGAGATTGTACAAGAGTAGAAAATGGGCCTTAGAATCATATGGCCTAAGGTCAGAGATGATGAATGACTTCAGCTACTATGGAAAGAAAGCCGGTTGACTGCCTCAGTTCTTAGATGGGATTGTGATAAAGGAGTCTTTTCTTATGCCAGACATCAAGGAGGTGCTCATTGGCCTCTGCTTCCAGTTTTTTTGTTTGTTTGTTTTTGGCAGATTATGTTGTAGTTAATAAAGTCTTCATTTCAACAACAGTACAGGAACAAAATCTCCCTGTTGACTGCTGTGATCAAGCTGGTGGAAGAGATTTTTTTTTAAAAAAACACTTTTGCTGTTGTATAAGGAGGGAGTTTGTATGAGGTCCAAGATTTACTGTGTTGAAATGAAGGGATAGGAGGCAGTCATTAGAATAAAATAGTCTTCCAAGTAGCACATATTAGACCACTTAAGACTTTAGTGTTCTGTAGTAACTATTTACAACTAGACCTTGTTTATATCAGGGTGTCATTTGATAAGTGTGTAATGAACTCTACCTATTTTGGTAATTCCATGACATTTTAAATTTTGATTTCTTGAAGTAGTTTTAGTAAATTAAAACATTTCCACAGGAAGATAAAGTAATTGTTATTTATTGCTTTCTTCTCTGTATAGTCAGTATAATAACCCTAATTGAAGATGGTGAAAGGCCAGTGAGTGAAAGTATTGAGGTGTGGGAATGGGCCATAGATGAGAATTCAGACTTTATGTAAACCTGAATGTGAGATGGCTTTACAGCTTACAGACTGTTGTCAGCCAAGTTGAGTAATTTATGGCTATTTCTCCCTCTTGCAAACAAGCTAACATTTCATGGAGCTGTTATAAGGATGCAAGTGACAGCTTTAGTAATATAAGCCCCCAGGTTCTACCATGTGGTAAGCACTCCATCATTTTGAAGCATTGCTGTAATTAACTTTGTGTTATTAGGGAATAGCAATCTTTGGTTCTACACTGCCCCCCATCTGAATTTGCATCTCTTTTTTACTGTTAGCTTAAGAAATTTGGGGACCTTGACTAGTCACTGAATGTTTCAGAAATGTCTTATTGATAAATGGGAATTGATGCAAGCCTTAATAGGGTTATTGAGAGGACTGAATGGATGTTGCATTTGCTATAGTCCTGTGACATAGTCTTAATTAGAAAGTGATTTTCTGTCTTGCCAATAATTTGTTTTGTCTTGTTTTTTTCTTTCTTTCTAGTCAGGCCTTGAAAAGAGGCTAGACCAGGCTGTGGAGGAGTGGGATGTTGAGAAGGCTGAAGAGCTCAGCAACCAGCTAGCTACTCGAGAGGTAAGTCAGACTGATTCTGATTTTCTTTTTGCCCTTATTTTTCTCTCCCTTTCTACAGTTTATTTTGAAATGATAGGTTTTGTGCTGACTTTAATGCTTTAATTTATTCTGGCCTAAAACTTAGGCTGAATATTATGCATAATTGATAATTGACCCTAGTTTTACCTGGCTTCAGCAGGTTTTTTTTTTTTTTTTTTCCTTTTTCCTTATTTTGTTTGAGGTTGGTGTTGCTTTTCAGGTGTGATTAGAAGGGTGCCTTCATTTTTCCTTTTTGTCTGCCTCAGTTGATCCTCACGAGGGCAGCTATGTGTTCTGCAGTCATACTCTGCAGCCTTTTCTTAGTCCTTGTTTACATTATTGTAGATTCTGTACATACTGCTCAGTCCTACAGGTTTTCAGCTAATTCTCCCATAGTCTGCAGTGTAAAATTAAATAGATACATCTAATATCCAACTGCAGGTCACAAGATACTTCTGACTCACCCTTGAAGGTGGGGTTCCTGTGGACCTATCACTCATAGTTGATATGTTTTCCTGTTCTATAGTTCCTTTCTCTTTATAGACTAAAAACTTGAAAATCCGTATTCTAGTTTTTATTTTTAGTACCCAATTCCCTATAGTCTTAACCTGTAATACTCCTTGGTGTTTAGTTACATAAAATGCATCAGAGTTCATTCATGAAAATTGCTGGCCCTTTCTAGTGTTCTAACTCACTTGCAGGCTTTTTGTTTTGCTTTTTTCTTTTTCCCAATCTGAAATTAGAAAGTTCTATTTCCATCAATTATTCTGTGGAAATACTGTTGCATTCTTCCATATCAGTTGTCTAAAAATAAAACTCATCATTTTTTTTTATTGTGAATTTTTTTGTGTGTGTGAATTTTTGTCTGTGGGCCTTAAAAATCTTTTGGATTTTGGTGTATGGAGTAAACAAATTCAAAAGAAAGGCTGAAGGCTGATGATTCCAAAATCACCTAAGACACTTAAGAATTTCAAAATTGTCTTTTTTTTTTTTTAAGTCTTTAAAAATTGGTCACATCAAATATTTCTGTGTATAATGTTTATACATGTGTATTAGTGGCTAATATAAAAGAAATTACAGAGCTGTGGGTATTAAGGGCATTGGCTAGAAATAGCATGAATGAGAATTATGTGGCTTTGAAAAAATAAAAAATAAGTTGACATTGGTGCATGCTTGTAATCCAAGTACTTGGGAAGCTGAGGCAAAAAGATTACTGTGACTTCAAAGCCAGCATAGGTTACAGAGTGAGACCCTATTTCAACCAAAACAAACTCTTCACATTTTGTGAATTGCTCTGTTGTGGTAAAGTACAGTAGAATTTATGCTTGTAGCCACTTTGAGTGTGTAACTGAGTTGCATTGAACATACTCACACTGTTGTGCAGAGTCTCCCACTACCCATCTCCAGAATTTTTTGCAAAATGGAAACTCTGCAACTTAAATTGTTACTCTGCAGTTTCCTCTTCACCCTGCTTCGACAGCATACCTTTGCCTCTGCATTCAGTTTCTGTAGATGCTTCATACTGGCATAACAGGTTTAGAGATCATTGTGTTGGTAGTGTGTGTCAGAATTTTCTTCCATTTCAAGACTGATTGATACTCTGTCTCATTTGTGGTTATTTGTGCCATTGTTTGTACATTTAATTGATGGTAGACAGTACTCCCACAGTTTGACACAGACATGCTACTGTAAACGTGAGTATACCAGCATCTGTTTGAATCCCTGTTTGAACTTCCTTGTGTATGTACCCAGAAATAGAATTGCTATATCATTTAAGAAAAAAAATAAATGCATGTCGGACATTTGGTATGTTTTTAATTTGTGAGGATGCTATGACTCAGCATAGCCATCAAAGCTTTGACACGGTTACCTTGCTGAAATATACTTGTATTTGCTTTTTTCTTATAAAGTATTCCACTCTTCCCATCTTCTAATGCTTCATATGCCTACAGTTTGACAATTGCTCTACTTTATAAAAAAACAAAAGTGTCATATTTTGGTTAAATGTAGCTCTTATTGGATATAATAGTATTTCATCACAATTTTGAAGGGGAAAGATAAAGTTCATTTAATAAAATGAACTTGAAGATGTATTAAATTGTGCCCCAAGTTCAGGAGGATTTCTGGTTAGCTGTTGGTTATCTATGGCTTCTTCAGTATGAGTAAGATCCCTATATGTCAATCTGTGCTTTCACTCAACAAATGTGTGTGTGTGTGGGGGGGGGGGGGGTAGTGGTGGTAGTGTGGTCCTTGGAACACAGCCATAGTGTGCAGTTGTAAGTAGTGACTTAGTTTCTTAAAAGTATAGTTAACTGCTGAGATAACAAGATTATACCAATTAGTGAATGTCATCTGTAGATTTTGACAGGGTGGCCATGGAAACATGAGGAAATGGTGGGGAGGATCAGTGCTTGTGGGCTTGGACAGGACCTCAGGTGTTAGATGTCTGCCATGTCTCTAAGGATTCAGATAGAGGAGGACATCAGGGTGGGACTAGGGAACAGTTGGATCTAGGGAGGCTTTCGAGACTGGAAAGCACACAGGGCACTAATGGTCAGTCAGTGGGTTACACCCTTCCTAAATTGGTTGTAGAAGCTAATGGAAGCCTACTGTGGATCAGGAATGAAACCTTTGAGGGAGCTGGAGCTTAACTGTCTCTCTACTGAGGAAGTATCTCACGCTGTGCTGGTTGTTGACCAGGTGTCTCTCGAATGGCTTGAAAGATTCCAGGGCTGTTTCATATTAGTTTGGGTTGCTGGTCTGGGTTTACTGGATAGTTGTAGTAAAGCCTAAGACACAACTTAAGAAAAACCAGCAGGATTATAGTTTGTGATTGCTTGCTGATTTTTAGAGATGCTGTGTCTGTCTTCATTGCACTCTTCAGGATTACAGGACTCAAACTTGTGCTCTCTTGCCTTTTTAATTTCATCCTGTTTTTGGAGGACCCAAGCATTGTGTACTTTGACCTCTTCCAACTACAAAGGTAGCTGCCACAGCAGACCCCTTCCATCAGTCAGTTGTCTCTGACTTTTTGTCTTGTTGAGGAAAAGATAAGGCAGGGTATAGTTTATTACCTCTTCTACCTGAAACCAGGGAAGTTTGCAGAGAAGCATCTGTTTTACTGCAGATTCTGAGTTCCTTTTAGCAGAGTTAATTATTTCATTTGCTATTAAGGAAGTTGTGCAATTTGAGGCCAGAAAAATGACTTGGTGGGAAATGGTGCTTACTATACAAGCGTAGCAGCCAGAGCTTGATCACAGGAATCTATGTGAAGGTGAGAGGAGAGAACTAACTTTGTAATTTGTCTTCTCATCTTCACACACAGTGAATGACCCTATACCCACACCATATACACATATAAAGATGTTAATAAGAAAAAAAAAAATGTGCCAACAAGTTGGCTCAGTCAGGAACCTGAATTAGATGGCATCATCGTAGAAGGGGAGAAGTGATGTGGGTGTGCACATAAAGACAATTAAATTTTTAAGAGAAACCTACAAAATTTGTAACTTTATTTACATTTGCATTAATTTCCGTACTAGCAAAGGCATTTCCTATTCTCTAACACTGTATTCTGTTGCAGTGTTCCTTTGATCTAGAATGGCTGCTCTGTCCTTATTTTTCAAGACCTTGTTTTTGAGGAGAAGCCAGGTAGCACACACCCCTCAATTTTGTTTTGTCTAGTATTTCCCCATGATGAGTCACAGCAGTGACCTTGGGGCCTTCTCAGGCTCTCCAGAGGCACATGCTATCTATCTCTTTGTGCCACTTTTTGATGGTTTTACTTTGATGAGGGTGATACCGCTGAGTTTCTGCACTGTACAATTACTGTTTTCTCCTTTGTGATGAATAAATACTTTATGGAGAGATAGTTTAAGGCTGCACATCTTTCCTTGTACTTTCATCTGTTTCAGCATCTGTTGCTGGTTCTTTTCTTGTGTAGGGAAATTATTATTGTGATTGCCAGATGACTTTAGATCTTTAAAGCAATGTTTGACTTTACTTTTAAAAAAGATTCGTTTAAAAAAAAAAAAAGATTCGTTTTAATTTTAATTGTTTATGTGTGTGTTCACTTGTTCATGTATGAATGTAGGTGCCAAGGAAGCCAGAAGAGGTGTCAGATCTCCTGGAGCTGGAGTTAAAAGTAGTTGTAAGCTGCCTGATGTGGGTGCTGGGAACTGAATTCTAGTCCTCTGCATGAGCAGCAAGTGCTCTGAACTTGGAGCCATCCCTCCAGTTCCACTTGAGAGTACTTTTCTTACATGGCATACCAAGATTAAAATTTAGTTTTTAAGTGTGAGGAATTAGATTATGGATTGTTTTCTGAATCCATATTAAATCTCATGAACCTGGATAATTTCCCAAATGGTGTGATAGGTTGGGAAGGAGTTCCATGTATATTCTGTGCCAGCCTTGTTTTATTAATTCCACCCTCGCCTTGGTGAGCTGCCTTGCTATGTACATGTTTGACTGCCTGAAAAGTTGTCCAGAGCTATACCTCTAGTGTTTTAGAAATTTTTAGAAATAGGGATTACTCACCCACCCTGAGACAGAGTTTCTCTGTGTAACAGCCCTGGCTGTCCTGGAACTTGCTTTGTAGACCAGGCTGGCCTTGAACTCACAAAGATCCGCCTGCTTCTGCCTCCCAAGTGCTGGGATTAAAGGTGTGCGCTACCTTGCCCGGCTAGAAATAGGGATTTCTTTGAAGATACTGGTATTGTAGTTTGGTGTTTTCTCATCTTGCTGTTTTAGAAGTTGTAATTTTTTAATGCTGACTAGGAGTTTTATTTCAAGATCTGTCCTTTCCTGACATACTCCATGACAAATGAAATTGCTTTGGAAATACTGTTTTTAGCACATGTGAAAATAACATTTTTCTCAGTTGTCTTTTTACTTTGATATATATTTAAGCTGTGTTCTGGTAAATTCAGATGACTTATTGTGAGTTCAATGAATTCTGATTAAAAGAAAAGCCAGTAATTTATCTCCTGGATAATTGAAAGGACAGCTGGGTCATGTTTGCTGCCCTGACGTAGACTCAGGAAGACACCAGTGCTGTGCCCACCTTTTGAGCACCTGTGAGGAATGTCCAGTCAAGAGGAGCTTTGGCGGGAAATGGTGCAAACTTTAGATTCTCATATTCACCCCTTAGTGCCAGTCACTATGATGATGAGATGGGATTTTAGAGAAGTATGAGTTTGGGGCAGAAACCTTTTATGAATAGAGTGTATATATGCATGGTAGGTGTCCTTTTGAAATTCAGGTAGATTGGTTTTTAATAACAGCACCGTTTGCTTTTCTCAAGAAGCAGTGACTGGGACCTGCTGATAAAGCCTTTGCTCAGAAGCACAGACCCCAGAGTTCTTAAAGCCCTTTCCAGCCATAGGTGAAGCTCATTTTGATGTTTAACATTTAAAAGCCTGTGAAGCGAGTAGGGCAGCATCAATTTTGAGAAAAAAGAAGTGAATAGACCTAGAAAACAGCCCTTAAAGAGAGTATGTCAGAATTAGGCTGTTGGTGTGCTCTCATTGTGACACAGCAACCACATAATTTCCCAGAAACGTGTCCCTCAAATTTGTGGTGACTGAGTTTGTGTGGAATCTGGTTTGGGGGAAGGGGTGACTTAAAGTCTTATGTCTAAGCCTAAACTGTGCTGTGGCTTTAGGTTTGTTGTGCAGCTACACGCTGCTTTGAGGGTGCCCTCTGCCCATCTGCCCATTCAGTGCTTTAGCAGTTTCTAAGAAGAAATGGACACACAGACTTGGACTGGTGTTACACTGATGAAACTGTGCCAACTTGAAAGAAATGTTTCTTTCTTTAAACTCTTGTTTGGGGCATGTCTGTCTGAACTGACCTCTGACTTGGCAGGGCATTCTGCTCATCTCTCACCCTTCATCCTTAGCTGCTGTCTTTTCTGACTCTTTATAAGGCACACTTCAGTTTAAAGAGACCTGTAAAAACAAATACTTTGAAATTCAGCTCTAAAGCCTGAATTTAATTTAGTGGGCAGCAGTTGGAGCAACTGTTACATTTTGTAAAAAGGACTTTTCTCTAAGCATCTTTCTGTGGAGATAAAAACCAACTTCAGTTGGTCGCAAAACAGTATGTTCCCACCCTCAAATGAGTCACCCCTCCTTTAACTACATATATTCCTCAGATGGACTTCATTTCCACCTGTCCAGTGTCAGGGCAAAATAGCCCTCTTCCTATTTTCATGAATACTCTTTTGGGAAGAAATATCCTGAAACCAAGCTCATGTGTTAAAACTGCTCAGATACAATGCTGAGCAGTATATTCCAATTAACCATTATAAAAATACATTGCTGGAACATCTAGCCCTGCTGGAGAAGGGCAGATTCTTTCTATAGTTGTAAAAATATTGTGATTTCTGGCATCTGAAGAGTGGATAAAAGCAGTAAAAATATAGTACAGATTTTCTACATACATATATACACACACACGAAGAATAATATATATATATAAAGTATATACAATACATATATATTAAGAGTAAATGTCATATCTTTATTCCAACCAATATTTTATGTTTATGGAAAGGATATATTGCAGTTAGCAGTGACAAATGCTGTCAACCATGAATTTTCTCTAAAAACAGATGGTAAGTTTTACTTACAGTCATTTTGTGTGGATATCTGCAGACTCTGGAAAATATATTTTGTCTTTTAATACTATTCTGCCTTCCAGTCTTGATGTTTTCTTGATTGACTTCTCTTTCTAGTAGTAACTACAATTTAGCACCATTTCTTTTTGGTATATTTTGCTGGTGGATTGGCAGTAGGAAAGAGGATAGGGCACTGGGGAGGAAAAGCCCTCTCAGGTAAGGGGCTGTTGCTACTAAGCAGCTGCACCAGTTCCTAGAGGAGATGGGAGCTCTCTCTTTGGCAGTGTGTGTCTGCTGAGGATCATCCAGGACTGACTCCTTTTCATTAACTTTGGTCATCTCCCTGCCTTTTAATTCAGACGTTTTTCCGTTACCCTCTTGTTGTCAGCACATAGTTGGAGGGTCTTTGACATGGTAGTTTTAATTTTTAAAAGCCGTATTCTCCTTAACTCTAACAAGTAACTCAGTTGTTACATGTAGAAGAACTTAGCACAGTGTGTGGAGTAAGTCTGTCTGACCCTGTGAGAGAACATGGATGAATTCCTTCACATCTACTTTAAAGACATTTTCTTCCCATAAAAACCCTGTAGCTTCGAAGTCAAAGCATGTTGGCCTCAGAAAAGTAAAATTGGTATTTAGCAAAGGACATCTCTCTGTGGTTTTCAGGTGTGCTCATTCTAATCTCGTTGCATTGTGATGCTTTCTTCTAACCTCTGGGGTCTGGCTGGGTGCTCACCTCGAATGGCATTCCTTATGTGCTGTCTTAATTATGTTTATCTGTGCTTTTAACTAACCTTAAAAAAGATTTCAGACGTTACAAGTCTAATTAAAGAGACAGACAAAGCACAGTTTATACTGTAGATTTTTTTCTGCAGTTCAATTAATCAGCATGTTTTCTCTTTTAATTAAAACCATTTTAGTAAATTAAAGCCCACAGCAAAACACATATATAATTTGTTTGTAATTAGCTCTTAATTGGTGGTAGTTGAAGCTTAGCACCCTTGGTTTCTTTCTTCATGATTGCCATTTTATTAGCAGCCAGTCATTAATTAATCTTTTTCTAATTAGCTTATAAAACTGTTGATGGCACATTATTGTAAATGTGATTTTAAGTTCAAAGCTTGTTAATAGGCTTTCTTACTTAGAAGAACAGAGATAAAGAAATTGCTGAAAACAGTACTACAGTTCTTTCAAAAAACTGTCTTTTTTATGGGGGCTGTGTAAAACATCTAACAGCTTATGGTTAATTTTTTAATGCCTTTTTCCCCTTTATGAATGGAATAAGTTGTTTGAATATAAATGTCAATATCCGGGAGTAATTTCAACAGTGTAACATCTTTTCCTTCTGCTTTGGAATATTGTAATCAATGTATAATTTGAAGTTATTAAAACAGGAGTTAGGTAAACTATTTAACTATTAAGTCAAAGTTGAGTATATGGATCATATCAAATGCATATGTATATGTGCATATGTGCATCTATCTTCCTACTGTGTTTTAAATCAGGATTTGTTGGTTATGCTTTGAAATAAACTGGCAGGAGTTATAGGTATGTATAAGTATGTATCTGGTTGTACGTCTAGACACTAATGTGATACACAAACATAGGCAAACATGTCAGCCTGTGTATGCACACATTTCAAGTTGACATTGAAACAAGATGCCGATGATACAAAGAAAAGAACTTCATTGAAAATTCAGTTAATGGTGAGCTGCGTCATAGCTTGGACTGGTGTCAGAACATTGGCATCCCAGGTGTAACCATGGAAAGACCAATGTAACATTTACTGCGGCAGATACCACCTTAAGCTGGGATTTGCCTGAAACCTATTAGCCTTGTTACATCCTTTCTTGAAATACACTGGCATCCTGAGTTGTTTTTAAAAATCAATTATTGCAAAGTTTCGAAACTTAATTTTAAAACACAGCAGAACTGGCCATTGGAAATGCTTGTTCTTCGCTCTTGAACTTTGTGTGTTATTTCAACTTTGACTGTTTCTTTGCTTGTTTTTCAGAAGGCATTTTACGATGGCATGTGAGAGACACTAGAAAGGGATAGCTGACAAGGAAAAAATTAAAAATTGGATAAAAAGTAAATGAATAATGTCATATTACTAAAAAGATGAGAGGCTAATTTGTGCCGACTTTTTGCTAATTTTGTTCAAGCTTCAAAATGAGGAGCTGTCACCCGTTCTGTGTAGCGCTGATGACAGTGCCAATGATCCATGAAATAAGCTGCCGCTGGCTTTGTTCTGATAAGAATGAACAAATCTGCACAATGTTCGGCTCCCAGAATCTCATTTTCATACTTGCATGCAGGCTAAAAGAAATAAGCTGTTTGCAGGCTTGATTAATCAGACATTGGAGGGTTTTTTGTCTCTTTGATCTCTTTCGTCTCCTAGGTAACTTGCTTGACATTAATGTTGAGCTTGAGTAAAGACAATCAGGAATTGTCGACCAAACTGATATAAAAATTAAAGACCTTAACACTTTAAGTACTCCAGTAATGGTTCCGCTTTACTTCAGAAAACATCTGTTTTCATTTAATTAAAGAACAAAAGAGAATGGCATAAATATTTTTCATAGAGACCTATTATTGTATAAAAAGTTAAAGTATGATAATTGGTATTTTTAAATAAGTGCCTTGAAAGTGTTCAAAAGAGAGGAAAACTTCATAACTCTGTTACAAGCTAGTAATTTTGAGATAACTAAAATATTTTATAAAATGGATAAGTAGTTTGTAGCTGCGCTAGATTAAGCTATTGGAATCAGATGCTTCCAATGATTATCAGGAAACTTTATGACATTTGCAAGAGGTGCTAACTTGATTTTGAAGGTTTTTTTTAAAATCTGCACTGTGTTTATAAGGATGTGCCATTGTATCTGTTTTACGACCCAATATGATTTACACACACTGAACCTGTAAAATTGAAAGGAATTAAAAAAATGTCGCGGTGCATTTGCTTGAGGTTGTGCAGGCGCTTTTACAAATCTTCCAAGTGGCTGTAAAGATGAATGCCTCAAGGGTCCAGCCAGGGCCCTGCTTTTCCAACCAGCTAAAGCCCTTATCTTAAATCCAAGCAAAGTACCATTAATCTTTTTGAAAGACCTTTTATGGCTTTTAATATATCCCAAATTAGAACATTTTACACCCTTGGTTCCTGAAATATGGTGATAAAAAGCCTTTAGAGCTTAATTTTCCTTACCGCATGCTCTGACCAATTTGCAGTTCTTTGTGATAATGTTTAGACACCTTAATTAAAATGCAGCAAAATATTGGATGTTCTATATGGAAAATGCTGATACTTTGGCTACACATACAAGAAATTCTGTATGTATTTTTATTCATTAAAAAAGTCTTCTCACATTGTGTTACTATAGTTATCTGATGACCCCAAACTGTTTTATTTATTTATTTAATATAAAAGCCATTGACCAAGCTTTTGGGATGTTTACATTGGACAGGAAGGTGCATTTTTCTTTTATAGAAGTAAAAGGATGATTCTTGTCTGCCTGTTTTATTTGTTTGTCATAGAGAAATACAGCACAATATTCTTTTATATTCTGAAACTCAAGTTTGTCATCTTGACTGAAGAAATACATTTCTTCTCAACTGCCTCTTCATTGAAGGCCTTATTATCCTTTTGTATTTCCAGATATCTTTGTTCCATTTATTTCTCCACAGAAATAGTGAAACACATTCATTTAAACATTCAAAGGTCAAAAACTGCTATGGATTTTCATCATTACAAATCATACGGGTTTTTTGTTTGTTTGTTTGTTTGTTTAAAAACCACAGTACATGGAACAACCTTGTTTTAATGCTTATTGGTTGAAGAACATTCCATTTAATCTGACCCTTGGTCTAAAGTCGGTAGATAGTACGCCCTTATAGGAGCATTGTCTGAAAGTGCACCTATGAACCTGGTAGTTTATTAACATAGTTCACAAAGTGATGGAGCCTACCATGCAGTGTAAACAATTTCTAAAAGTCTGTACTATGTCTTGATAGTGGTCTCTGTAACTTTGTCATGATGCTGGTGGTTCTGGATTTGGTTTTATTTTTACCTTTGTAGGAACACTGGAAGCATTTCTATTTGGCTGTGGTTGCATGGAGAGTAGTCCATTGGAACACCAAGGTGCTCCTTGGCTTGTCTGTCTTATATCTGGGGAACTCAGATTAGGAACTTCAGTAAGTTAAAAAATACAGAGCTATAGCTTGATTTTACAACAGTTTGGGAAAACAACTTTCACTCATGGTAATGGTATATAGCAGATATGGTTCACATTATATTGTTTCTTACCCATGGTAGAGGCTGAATTTAAATATAATAAAAAGTAGCTGAGAGGTAAATAGGACTTTGACCTGGGGGAGTTGGTAAACTGTATCATACATCATTCTTTTATTTGGTTTGTAATGTGTAGGAATGGAATTAACAGAGAAATACAGATATTGAGGGAATGAGGCAGGAAAGAGATTAAGTAAGTCATTCAAGTGAATGTTGGCATTTTGTCGTGCATCTCAAACTTAGGTCACAAGCTGCTTTTTGTGACAGAAGACAGCTTCTTAGGTTAACTTAGTGCTCCCCATGTGTCCAGTTTTACCCCCACACTTCCCAGTCCCCTTGCACATAGCTGCAGCTATGATTAACTCTGATCAGAAACAATGTCTGTGTTACTTTATGAGCCAGTAAGAAACCCTCCAGTTCTGCCACATAAGGAGATACTGGCACTACAAGATGTATGAGGGCCCTGCTGTCTTCGGGTTAAACTGAAACAAATAAAAGTCATTGATATTTAGGGATTTGTTTGATACTGCACTGGCCATTGCACTAACCTGAGCAGCAGGTTCTAACTTAATTTGTTTTCATGTATGACAAGTACATAGGTTTTCAGTGGATGGGAATTCCGTCTTAATGAAAAATGATGCCACAACACTTTGAGTTTCCTGTTCTGAGATGTAGTATTACCCAGCCCCTTGATTAGTCTTTTTAATCTCTCTCTCTGTGTGTGTATACGTAACTATGTACTATGTATGATTCAGGTGTAGAGAGAACAATCTTGAAGTCGGGTCCTCACTTTGCATCTTTTTTGAGACAGGATGTCTTGTGTCATGGCTCTTTGCCCTTCCTTTTCCTTCCCTTCCCTGACCTTCCCTGCTGTGCCCTACAAGCTTCTGGGGATTCTCCTGCTTCTGCCTCCCATATTCCCCATAGGAACAGAATTACAGATGCATTTGCTGCCATGCCTGGATTTATGGGGGGTCCAGATTTTGAGCTCATGTCCTCACACTTGTATGGCAAGTATTTTACCCAGGGACCCATCTCCCTGCCTAGTTCTTAGCCTTTTTTTTTTTTTTTTTTTTTTTTTTTTTTGCGGGGAAGGGGGAGGTTAACTTAGGTGAACTTTTCTGTGATAAAGAGCTGGAAAAAGAAGAGAGTTAACAGAACAAAGCCAGCATGGAGGCAGCCATATTTCTTTCTCATCCATTGTGTGAAAGGATGTCCTGTATGGCTTAGTGCTGTGTCTCCAGTGGCTGGCAGAAGCAAGCGTCTGTGCCTTCATGAAGGTTATGCAGTAAATGTTCTTGCACAGTTGTGCAACTCGAATTGGTTTGGATTTTGAGAAGATGCTGAGTTTGCTCTGCTTTGTCAAGTGGATTTTCAGATCCTACTCGGTTCTTTCAGTGGCCTTATTGCTGATAACATATCAGCACCTTGGTTTGATTGTTACCTTTCTTCCATCGAGAGAGAAAAAGACAAGAGTGTTTGTTTCCTGAACTGAAAAACCAGGTCTGTTATTCTCACATTTATAAATTCCAGACAGATCTTGATTACCACTTGCTCTAGAGGAGGTATCACCCAAGATCAGCTGAGAGATGTGTCAAGCATTACAGACTTCATCTTGCACATGAGCTCTTCACTTCCAACCATGCCTTCATAGGCTGTCAGCCAAGCAAATCTCTGAAGCTCGGGTTTTGATAGGCTAATTTGAATGGCTTCCTATGTTTCCTGTCCACGAGTCTGCCTGTTTTCTAATATGTGTTTAGTTGAATGAAGGAATAGAAATGCCCAGAAACATCTGAAAGATTGAAAGCCTTTGATGATTTAAAGCTTTCTTTGTTTTTGGGACAGAGTCTGGCTATGCGGCCCTGAATGGCCTGGTGTTCATTATTGCAGCCCAGCTTTACTTCACTGGGCAGCTTCTCTTTGCTGGATTCCAGGTGTGTCCCCCCATCCACCCGACTTCACCTCAGTTCTTGACGGATCTTAGTCATACACATGGGTGGACAGTTTACATAAGAACCTCCTTATTATGTATTGGCATGGCTGTTCTGGAGATGCTTCCTGGGAAATACTTTGCAACTTGGCAAAGAAATACAGAAGCAAGAACTTACAGGCTGAGCTAAAGAAGTCGTCTGGATTGGGGTTCATGCTAAATGAGTCTTGGAGGGCCAGCAGTTAGCAGTCAGGGA
Source organism: Peromyscus californicus insignis (assembly GCF_007827085.1). Lineage (NCBI taxonomy): Eukaryota > Metazoa > Chordata > Mammalia > Rodentia > Cricetidae > Peromyscus > Peromyscus californicus. Next base: position 1,034,452 of record NW_026294562.1, read on the forward strand.
AGCATGAACAGGGCTGCTGCCTAGGGAACAGCTAGGTCCTGGAGTCCAGCTTCTTTACTTTCTGACTCCCCTTATATTCTTTTCTCTCTCAGAGCTGTTGCCCATCATGCAGAGTGCATTTATGAAGTAGTAATTAGCTTCCCCATGTTTCATTAATCCCATCTGTGACTGCCAATCAGAACTTCTGATCAGCATGAGATAACTGGTGTGACCATACTGAGTTGCTGTAATTCTAGCCCAGAGCAAAGAAAGTTGATGTCTCTGTCAGTCTGTTTGCAGCCTTATCAGGGCAAATTCCTGTTCAGCCTACAGAATTGCTGAGATAGCTTGAAGGGCCTCATTACTACCTTTGTGGACCCTCAAAGGGTCTGAGTTTGGGAAGGATTTCCATCCAGGAGATGGTGCAACTGGGGTAGAGGATCTTTGAGTAGTGGAGAGAAATATCTATGTATTTGTAATGCTTTGTTCAAGGGGACCGAGCATAGGATTTCTTATTTCTTAGACACAGCTCCTGAACCATGTGCTCCCAATTTTTTTTGTACTATTATGATTCTTACATTAGCTAGAATATTTCTTTTAACATTTGTTTCCTTTTTTCTTTCATAATTCTTAGCTCGGTGTAAAAATTTCCAAAGCAATTGCCTGCCATAAGTTTGTTAAAGCCAAAAAGGAGGCTGAAAACTCACAGGCTGCTCGAAAGAAGAAGAAGCTGGCGTGGGGGTAAGTTCATTTAAGACTTCTGTCCTGAGGTGGAAGAGATAGCTTAGCTGTCAGGAAGACTGACACACATGGTGGCTCACAACTGTGTAGTTCCAGGGGATTCAATGCCCTCTTCTGGTTTCTATGGGGACCAGGCATGCATATGGTAAACAGACATACATGCAGGCAAAACACTCAGGCATGTAAAGTAGTAATAATGTTTAAAAATTGAAAAAAAAAAAAAGTCATGATTCTGTTTACTTGGTAGGAATTTCAGGAAGTCTGCTTATTCATCGAATCTACTTATCTAATGTTTTATGTCTCAGTGGAATAGTTATGAGGTTGTACATCTGGCAGCATTTCCTCAGCCTATGGTATTTGAGACACTTTGGTCACTTACTACACATGTTATTTTAGTAGAGTATTTTATTTTAGAAATAAATTGAGATTTTTATGTTCTTCATTTTAGGTTTGAAGCAAAGAAGAGATGGGAAACTAAAAGCAACATGGGATATATGTAGCCTTGCAGAGTTCTTCAGGACATTTGTTGATAGGCTGGCATGCTTCATTTATCAAAAAGATTTTTCTGCTTAGGTTAAAAATGTCAGAAAATTGATAAGGGTAGAAAAAGATAAGCCTAAAACTTGGGAGCTGATTATAAACTCTTTGTGGTCTTTTTTCTAAGAAGTTTGTGAAGGAAATGAACATTTTTATATTTGTGTAAGAAATTTTAAGCATATATACAAGAAAAAAGGATAAGGTTTTATTTATTTGTATAAGCCTACAGTTTAAAATCAATTTTGTGTTTCATCTGTCTGGTCTAGTATAGCCTGTGAGGTCCTTGTACTTCCTTATCTGTTGTTAGCATGACTGCAACTGTTTCTAGAATTGAGTTTTTCAGAATGGCTTTTGTTTATAGTGGATTAGTCATAAATAGAAAAATTCTCAATTGTTACTGACTTTACAAATGACTTTAATTACTTTAATGCTATAAGAATAATTATTGATTCTTTTTGGTGGCAGTAGAATTAATATTTTGTAGTCACATAGTAAAAGCAATTGATTAATTTTTGTGTAATGTCAGTGGAAATAATTATAGTAAAAAGTGGACATAGTGTATCTGGAGAATGATTTAAATTCAGCTTTGCCTAGAAAATGTCTTTCTAAATATCTCTCAACCATGTAATTCTTTAAATTACGATTGTTCTTTGAAAAGGAAATGGTCTGATTGTGTTAGACAAATAGTTGTAACTCAGAATATCATAACTTTGGATCGTCCAACAGCTCATTTGTTTTTACCTCTTCTCCCGCTGCTCCTTAACAGAGGGAATGAATTAATGAGGCTAAAGAGAGAACTAGTACCTGGGAAGTCATTGTCCTTACAGTCCTAATGGGAGGAGGCTTTGAAAAGGCATTTGATAACTGGCAAGACTAAGTGTGGACACTGCGAAAAATTAGATTATAATTACATTATTTTTATACTTAAAGCAGTAACAATTTCATTAACTTATGGTGATACGTAAATTTTCTTTATATAAAGAATAAGTGAATAATTTGTTGCTCTTTAAGAGTCCAAATGTCGCCGGGTGGTCATGGTGCACAGAGGCAGGTGGAACTCTGTGAGATCAGGACAGGCTGGTCTACAGAGTGAATTCCAGGACAGCCAAGGCTACACAAAGAAACCCTGTCTAAAAAAAAAAAGTCTAAATGTCAAATCTTATTTCCATTTAATTGAGAAAAAACAGTGTACAAAAAGCAAGATCTAGGAGATTGGATATCCAACCCACTTGTCTTCATACCTTTAAAAGGTATCCATTTATAAATGTTCCTGAGTACTGTTTACTTATAGTAACCTACTTCACACTCTTAGTGAGTGAATGTATGCTTAACAGTATAGGAATATTTTTTCCACCCACTACACATAAGATGTAGTATCTTTGAGAAAGTTCTTAGTATGGATAGTTTCGTATATAAGGTCTCAGAACATGCATTCTCCTTGGGCCTCCACGCTACTTTTCTGTTTTCTTGTATTCACCTAGGTCTCGTAACTTTTGTTGGCATATAGGGTCAGGTTGTGGAGCCTCTGGCTCAGTCTAATCAGCAAAGCCCTCCTCACCCACACCAGTGTGGCAGTTTACCTCTTGGTGCCCATTCTGGTTTGTGTTTGTTTTTTAAGAAATATTTCCATTTTATATGATGGGTGTTTTGCCTGCATGTATGTCTCTTGTACTGTGTGCATGCCTGATACCTATGGAGGCCAAAAAAGAGGTGTCATATCCCCTGGAACTGGAGTTATAGTTAGTTGTGAGATACCATGTGGGTGCCCGGATTCTCTGGAAGAGCAGCAGTGCTCTTAACCAGTGGAGCTTAACTGAGTGGAGAACAGTCAGGAGGGAGGGTGGTCAGAGAAGAGGACTCAGTTGGCAAGAAAGGTTACATCTCCCTACTCCCTCCTCTTGTGGACATGGATTGCAGGAAGTTTTAAAATATATTTCTGTGGCCAGAAAGTAGGAAGGAAGGATTGGGTGAGAAAGCGGCACAGTGCTTTTGCTTGTATCTGCTGGTCTCTTATTTGTTATTAGTTTTATTTGGGATGAGCTTTAATTTAACTTAGATATTTTATTCATTAGAACAGTAAAATGGTAACATTATTCTTAGAGTGTCAGTGTTGCCCAAGGGGTATAGTCATGGCCACATTGAAATAAGGGTTCTTTGTGGATCAGTAATAACTATGGTTCCTGAAGCTTCAACTTGTTCATTTACTACCTCCAGAATGCTTGAATCAGATTAGTAATGTGATTGTCAGTTACTGTTGAGTGAGATTAATATGTTTTAGGCCATTGGTATGGCATTAATGTAACATGATTTATTGTCTAAGTACTTGAGGCCAGAACAGCTTACTGAAGAACAGTAATTTTGAGCTTTTACTGCACTGATTTTGAGAAGTAAAGTTGGTAGTGCATTCTTGTTTAGGAGCCCTCAGGATGTTTCTGATTTCAGCAGAACATTCTATTTCTTTCACCAAAAGGGGAGTTTGAATATGTAATCTCAAGCTTGCTATAATTAGTTCTGATGACAGTTAAATACCTCGGCCAAGACTGTAAATCAGCAGCTAAACTCTGATTTTTGCAACTGATCATAAATTTCAAGCACTGTGTTTTGGGGCAGGCAGATAAAGGAGGGGCAGGCATCGAACAGAAATAAAATGTCATTGGAACTTTTGGTGACAGCTGTAAACCCCATACTTAAAATCTGATACCGCTTACACCTTTTGTCTAAACTATCTTTGAAGTTCTGTAGTAACTAGATTATTAACAACCAGTGAGAAAGTTGAATCCTTGTTTGTGTGTGTGTGTGGTGTGTGCTGGTGCACACCTGGGTGTTCTTTAGCACTTTGTACCTCGTTGAAGATGGGGCCTCATTGAAGCTAGAGTGAGAGGAGCCTATCAAGCTTTGTTCTTATCTCTGCACCCCAGCACTGGGGTGATAGACCTGCACAAGGCCATGCCCTGCTTTTTACAGGAGTTATAGGGGTCCAAGCTTGGGTCCTCCTGCTGTGTAAGTACTGCTACCCACTGAGTCATCTCCCCAGCCTGAGAAATTAAAATTCTTAAAATATGAATGTATTACTTTCAGAATGTCTGCATTCACTTTGTTAGGAAAAGATTAAAAGATTAATGCTATGGATTTGGAAATATATGTTTTAATAACTAAACATATTATACAAGGCTGATTTTTCAAATAGATGGCAAGTGCTTTTTTTTTTTAAGCAATAATAAGGTTTAGGAAAATAAATTGATGTTATGTCCAGTCCCATTTTGGAATGTGGTCATCAAATTCAGAACCAACTGATACAATTCAAGTTTTTTTGTGTGTTGGCAGAAGTTGCCTTTATTTTTAGTCTCTGGCAGGGGTAAAAACACTTTGCATGTCAACTTAATATTTTTTAAAGCCAACTGTTTATTCATTGGCTTAAAATTTATACTCTACTAGAGTCTTAGCTCTGACTTTGATAAAATAAATAGTAATATTTAGAGAAAATGTACACATGAACACCTTTTTCCAAAAGCAAATGTAGATTGGTGTTTGTGGCATCAGTGCCTTCTAACCTAGTAACAGACCTGAAAGTACTCTGTAAACTTGGGGGCTTTATAAACACAGGGCAGCACATTTTATGTGCTTTTCCCCACTGACTCATGTATGTGTGTGTGTGTGTGTGTGTATTCAGTTCAGCTAGTCAGCTTGACTGAGAACTTGTCTCTACTTCCTGAGTGCTGGAATTACAGAAGGCTACCATGGCTGCCCAACTTTTACATACATTCTCAGGATCCGAACTCCAGTCTTCTAACTTGCAGCACTGAGCCATCTCCTCAGGTCACTTGATATAATTTTATTATGGATTAATCAGAACACGTTTTTAGTTTTCAAACATAAATTAACTTTATGCTAGCAAGCTCAGTGTGGCTCCTAAGTTTCAGTGACGTGTTGAGGCATTTTATTAATGTGTATGTGTACCTTTTTTCGTGGTTTGAATACTTTTGTTCTTTGACAGTTTCATGTGTATATACAGCATATCTTGATCATATCCACCTTAACTCTCCCCTCCCATTCTCCTCACCTTCATGTACTTAAAGATGATGATGATGATAACCTACTAATTAGTGCTGCCTACATACATATGGGTGTGATTCCTTCCACCAGAGCATGGGTAACCTACAAGTGATCACTACCCCAAAGAAATGTCCTCATCAGTCACCTGCCAATAGCTCTTAGCTAGGGGTGGGGCCTCATGAATTCCTTCCCATCTATGTTGGAATGTGGACTTTCTTGATCTTGTGCAGGCCTCGTGGGTTCATTTGTGCACTGTTCTTTAAGTCTAGAAGATAGCATGTTATAGCACTCTTCTCCATCCCCTGGCTTTTTCTTTGTTTCACCTCCCTTTTCTATAATGTTCAGTGAGCCTTGAGCATATATGTTCTTGACCTTATAAGATACTAAAGTAAACATTTGCCACCTTGGAGATTGAGTACTCCATAGGTTTTGATAAATATGCAGAGCTGCGTTCTTTAGTCTGTATTTTTAATTTCTTCTCTATACTGCCCACCTTGAAAGAAAAAATTCCTTACATGCATGTTAGTGTTGTGGCTGTAATCAGCAGACTGACTGGGGAAGGGATCCTTGACCTCAGTGAAGAACAAGACAGTGTGGCAGGTTGTGATGGCCATAAAGAAACGTAGGCATCACTGCTCTTTCCTTGGGGTTGGAATGAAGTATGTTGCCTCTTTGCCATCTCTCCCTTCTGCTCACTGGTTAATGTTCTGCAGGTGAGTGTTACTGTTGCCAGGGTGTCTTCAACCGCAACAGTGCCCTGAGTAGCTTCTTGCCTGCTGGCTTTGGCAAATCTCATCTCTGGAATCCAGCTACTGGCTCTGGTGGGACAGTTTATGAAATGCCACACAGTACTTTATGTTTTCAGATCTGTCTATAAAATTAAGAATTAACTGAGACGTAATTACATTTTATTGATATTAGTAATTCCTTTTTAAATTCAAGAAAAAGTAATAAATTTTTCAAGTGAGATGGTATTTTCAAGCATTGGGTGTTTAGTGCATGTCTTTAACATTCAGATGAGACTTCTTGGAGGAATAATATTCAGGAATGAAAGGTAAAGTCAGGGGCAGTGCCTCCACCCACTCCAAAATGCTCTTGTGGAAGGTTTCTCCCATGTCTGGTACCACCTGAGCAGTTGCTGCCTGCCACCTCCTGAGTTTGTGGGCCACCTCTTTGTTAAATTGCTTTGAGGGGCTTACTCAGTTCCAGGTATGGAATGAGGTAATCCTTTCCCACCTCTCATTCCTGAAGGGTGTGTTTGTCCAGTTATTACTTGTTCATTGAACCTGGAGCTTTAGAAACCAACTGCAGTACAAGCTGTAATTATTGATGTCTGTTTCATTTTCATCTGTAAGCTCTGGCATTTGATCAAGAAGTTAATATATCACTTTATCTCCAGGCTAAATGTCTCAGCTCTCGAGGTTTTATTATTTGACGGATAGCATACAATTATGACTGCCCAGAAAAAAAATTTTATTTATTTGTGAGGTGGATGATACTAGAAGTAATTATGAATGTCATGGGGAGTGGTGAAACAATGAAGCTTTGAGTTCCTTTGAATTCCTACCCTGGTAATATCTGACAAGCATTTCTTGAACACCTCCTCTCTTTTAGCTCTGAACATGGAAAGATGAGTAAATGCAACCTAGTAGAAAATACTGTAGACTAACTCTTAGACAACTTAGCATTTACATAGTTATTAGTGACTTGGCGGCTTTGCTGAACACAGAGAAATAATCCATATGTGGTAACTTAAGTAACCCAGGCCTGCATATTGCAGTGTCTGGTTATCTATCACATATCCCCATCCCTAGCTGGGCAACTGGCTGTAGTAGTTGTCCATCTTAATGACTGATAGATTCTCTGGTGTTCCTGGAGAATAGCTGTGTTGGTGTCCTCGCTTTCTCAGTTTCCTGTGCTCTAAGCATTGGTGGTATGTGACTGAGGAAGGAATGTACTTCTTTGTACATTCTGTCATCATTTTAAGCTGGGAGTTTTTCCTCGATGGTGTCAGCATGTTCCCTACATTAGAAAGGTTGTCTTAGTGCCTGTCCATGTTAGGTATTGTCATGATTTTGTGTATCCAAAATATAGTAACTCAGGCACAGTAGGAATTGGTTTCTTATTCACTTGAGGGACAAAGGCTGCAACCAGAAGCCTCCGCTCCATGCAATCCGTGAAAATCCAGTCTGCCAGCAACTTTCCACCTTTGCATAGGAAACCTGAGTGTCATCTCTTTAATCTTCCAGAAGTTCAGACTTGGCTTGGAAATAAATCTGGCTAATCCTGCTCACTCTATCCTGGCTACGACTTTATTACTGTACCACACTTAATAGCAAGGGAGCTGGAAAATACGGACTGCTGTTTGCAGGAAGGAGAGGAAATAACTTTAGGTAGCTAACCATCTGCTGCATTACCTTAATCTCACATGACCATGCTGTGGTGAGGGTAAGCTTTGCTGATACTGTGAAACAGACTGCTCCTTATGGTTTGATAGAGTCATTTTCACTTGGACATGTTGACAAAACTGTGTCAAAATAGCCACTTGGAACAATGTAGAGTGTGGTGGCGGAGTACAGCAAGTGCTGAAGGGACATCACTATGCTCAGTGAGTGAGGCAGAGGCAGTGTGAGGGCCAAGTTGTGAAGGACTGTTGAGACTGTACCAGGCAGACATTTGAAGAAGCGTCCCGGGCAGGAGCAAGAGACACTTGAGAAGCAACAAGAGGCTTTGCACAGAGGAGAGTTAGCAAGGCCATGAAGCTGCAGTGTTGGCCTGAACCAGCTCCCTGCTGTTTGGATGCATACCTGGTTGGAATGGGGTTTTTCTAGGCATCCTCATATGTGGCAGGAAGGTAGCAGGATGGCACGCTTCTGGTTCTAAGTAATATCAAAGGAATGTCAGTCATAATTTAGACTTGCTACATCAAGGTTCTATGGAGTGCGCTAGAAATGTCAAGGGGACAGCTACAGAGATGTGGGCGTCAGAAAAGAAGGTTGCTGCAAAAGACAGGTCACAGTGAAGTTTCCAAAAGGTGGCATACCATCAATAGATGCTGCTGAGCTGTTCAGCAAGAGGACAGTGAAAAGGTGGCTGTTGTTTGCATTCAGATGGCATGTAGTCATGGTCACAAGAAACCTTAAGCTGGGGTGGAAGTGCACGGTGCCTTGGGTGGGTTTCCTCAAAGTGGTACCACAAGTCTCTTCTGAAAATGATGTATGCAGACAGGTATGTACTTGAAAAGTCTGAGCTGACAAGATTGAAGTGGCTGAACAGATCAATGCTAGTGCCCACAGGCAGAACCCCACATGAATCCTACATTTGTAACTTCACACTGGAGTCATATGGTCAGTGCCTTGGGAGAGGCAGCTTCTGGTTTAGAGGTCTTCCTCAGTGAAGGACATCTCTAGAATAGGGGCTGGTGAACTTGGCAAGCAGGACAGCATTGAGGAGTAGACATCCTGAGGTAGCTATCTGGTGTGTACTGAAGATAGCCACCCTGAAGAGGAGAATGCTCATGTGTGCAGCAAGCACCCGGACAAGCCATCCTGGATGTGGATAGTGGGACAGCATCTGTCCACAGGAGATCTATTTAGACAAAGCAACATGCAATGATGATCTTGAAATCAAAAGGGTTTAGATAATGCCCAGTCTACCTAGTGGCTAGGATTAAGTGAGGAATACATATACTGGCCTAGATAGAAACCTCCTGGGTCTGAAACTAAAGTGTGACTAACTCATAATACATGAAACTAATTCTCAAATCCCCTTAGTCCTCTAGATTTTGCTTGGCATTTAGCATGGTGCTCACATACTCTGACCCCAAACCAGGTAGACCCACTAAATCAAACAGTTTATTGCCATGTCTTTTTAGCTTAGAGAATCTACAAACATTGTAGAAGCAGCAGATTAGCAACCTGGAACTCTTCACTCTTTGCATACAGAGCCCTTGCACCATCCTAAGCAAACATTTGTTCTGTAGATGAGGAAGTTGGGGTGCTAGGAGGATTAAGTAAAGCTCTAAGACAATACAGCTAGCATGAAGGGGCCAGAATTAGAATCCAGGCCAGGCCTTTGGGCTGTGCCCTATTATGGTGTTCTGTGTGCCCCCTAAAAACTGGAAACTTAATCCCTAACTGTGGTATTTAGAGGAGAAGCATATGAGAGTTGGGCCTGTCCGGTTTCATTAGTGGCTTTTTAAGAAGAGAGACCAAGCTAGCAAATATGCTGTATCTCGCTGCGATGTAGTAGGGAGGCCCTCACCAGATTCTGAGCAAACACCACTGTCATGCTCTTGGACTTCTCAGAACAGTGTCCCAAATAACCTGCTTCATAATGTACTTGGTTATCAGCACCCACCTGTCACAGAATCACATGTTAAAATGTAAATGTCAGGGTCCCTCTTTGGGGTAGAGTAGTTTAGTTGGCAAACTCCAGGCCTGTCTCAAAACATAAAAGGCAGGTGTCACAAGGAACAGCACCAGGAGTTGTCTTCTGGCCTCCACATAGGCGCACACATGTGAATACACAAGCTGGTGACTAGTGCATCCTAACAAAGACAGGCTCTTTCCTACATGAAGAAACTGGAATAGGAAAGAAAGACATACCAGCCAAACTTGCACATTCTGCCAAAAGCCACAGGGAAAGAAGTGTACTGTGTAGGGCAAATATGAAGTCTATTACTGGCTCCACTCACTAAAACACTTAGATTGCAAATAGAAGAAAAGAAAGCAAAGGAAGGCTCCATCCCTGACAAAGATTCGATTGGAATCCTCACTTGATACTTGCTTCCTTGCCAGCCGTGCTCCTAAAGAAAACAGGAAAAGAAAATCTAAAGTTCACATTTATAAAAAAAAAAAAAAGTTCTGTTTCCAATGACAGCTTAAAGTCCTCAGATGTGTCTGTGCACCTTGGAAGGCATTTTTATGAAATTAATACATTACCAGAAGTGGCTGCAACTATTCTTGCAATTGGAAGCCTCGTAAATTTTTTTTTGGTCGGTTAAAATCAGTCTGCCAGCTGCCACCTGCAAGATCTTTGTCCAGTCCCTTTACCTCTCCACCCTTGAGGCGGGGGGTGGGAGAACTACCCAAGGCTCTTAGCTGCCAGGGTGCCACTAGAGGATATTGCAAAGTTGGGTCAGATAACAGACTCTGGAAGAATATGCTTGTCCATTTTCTTGATTCAATAAATATATGATAGAAACCATACTGAACAAAACAGCCACAGGCCTCATAGAGCTTCTCTTCTAGTAGGGGAAATGGATAAATTCTGCAGGACCATGGTGGTACCCAAGCAATCTTGGGCAGCAACATCAGTATCAGCTAATATAAGGTCTAAATTAGACACCATTGAAACAAGACTTGCAACGTTGAGAATGTACCAATGAACTATAGATAAAAAGAGGGCCATGTTGCTGGCATGCAAATGTTATAATGAAGCAGCTCTGGACCACAGGACAACTATATTCAGATCCCAGCTCTACCACTTAAGAACATGTAACTGCCAGGCGGTGGTGCTGCACACCTTTAATCCCAGCACTTGAGAGGCAGAGGCAGGCTGATCTCTGAGTTCGAGGCCAGCCTGCTCTACAGAGCGAGTTCCAGGACAGCTAGGACTTACACAAATCCTGTCTCAAAAAATCAAAGGAAAAAAAAAAGTAACCTACACACTACACATCAGGGATCTTTCTCTGTGTCAGGTTTTTCTGAAAAAATTGGAGGTGGAAGTAGCACCCAAATGAACTACTGAGCACAAAAGACTTACATGAGAGTACTTCAGGTATTAGCACACAGCATCTAGGATGCTTGTTTGAAGAGTTGTACTTTGGCACCTTGCGCATTGCACCGCCTTTGTTCTGTCTCTACAAGGATAGGCAACCAGGGAGACAGGTACTCGGTCTAGATCAATGGTCAGCCATTTCATTTATTCCCTAAACTCAAAAGTTGCTATCCTTTAATGAAACCACACAGTGTACAGATACCGTCCCACTCTCTTAGACTCACTAGCAATCAGGAGAACTGCCAAGACTATCAATACTACTGCTGTCACAGACTTCTTTGTTGCTTCTCTCTTAGTGTCTTATTGGCACCCATGAACAGGCTAATGGTAACTTAAAAGTGGGATCAGATTCAAGATCTTTCCTGATTCTTGACAAAATTGTATTCAAATGTTTCATAGCATGATTATGTTGTACTCTACTCTGCAGATTTTGTGGAAGAAACAATCATGAATATAGTGATTCTATTTTCAAAGAGTTCCCAGATGAGGCAATGGTAGATTTCGTGAATAAAATGGACATTGAAAGAGGTTTTGGAGGCCGGGTGGTAGTGATGCCTTTAATCCCAGCACTCAGGAGGCAGGGGCAGGTGGATCTCTGTGAGTTTGAGGCCAACCTGGTCTACAGAGTGAGTTCCAGGACAGGCTCCAAAGCTACACAGAAAAACCCTGTCTCAAAGGGGGGGGGGGGGGGAAAGGTTGGAGATATAGCTCAGTGCTTGCCTAATGTGTGGAGCCGTAGGTACAATCCCTGGAACCACATTAGCTAGGCATCATGGAGTGTGGGTATAATCCCAGTATTCATGAAGTGAAAGCAAGAGGATTTGAAAATCAAGTTTATCCTTTGCTGTGTAATGAGTTCAAAACTATCTACTTGGGATAAGTGAGACTGTATTTAAAATACAGTGTGAATGTAGATATGATGATAGGAAAACTCAGGCTTTGGAATAAAATGAGTATGACTTTGGGGGCACTAACCAACTGCAGACATTCTGGCCTCTGTGAAGTGTCCTGAGCTTACACTGTAGAGTTGTTGAGAATAGCATGCACAGGACAGGTGTGGATAAGCACTCAATTGCTAGTTTATATTCTCCATTCCTTTATTTTAAGACATGGCCAGCTCACACAGGAACTTCACCCTAGATCATCAGGATAGTAAGGCCCTCATGACTCTCTTACATTCTAGGTAGAAGCTGTTTCTTTGGAACTATCTGAACTACACCTCAGACTTTGCCACAAAGAATTCCACAGTTCTAAGTCCCTATGATGAACTAAGAAACAGACTGCCTTTGGAGTCAGCTCTTAGTTTATATGATATTTAATATGATTGTATAAATTAAGTCTAGATGGCTTATGCAGATTTTATAAATGTGCACAAGTATAGTATGCAATATGTGCTCAGTCATTGCAAGTTCTTGCCTATAGTCTAACAGGCCCTTTACTTTTTATGCTGTATCTTCAGGACCTTTCCCAGTGTCTCATGTACCAGGCTTTCTCTTTTTGGTCTACCAACCAGCTCCCAAATCATGACATGGTGACTTTTTATTAGTTATTAATGCTCAGCCTAGCTTAGGCTCATTTCTGTCTAGCTCTTTTAACTTAAACTAACCGGTTCTCTTTATCTGCCCTTTGCCTACCTTTTTACTTTTCTGTCCTTCTGTGTATCTTACTTTCACTGCTTCTCATGTCTGGCTGCCGACTGCCTGGCTTCTGGCTTCTTGCTGAAGATGTGTCCCCCTCTTTCTCCTAGTTCTCTTCTTTTTCTTCTTCCTCTTCTTTTTCCTAAGCCTAGATTTCTCCTCCTACTTATTCTCTCTGCCTTCCAGCCCCTCCTATCCCTCTCCTGCCTAGCTATTGGCCATTCAGCTTTTTATTAGACCAATCAGGTGCCTTAGGCAGGCAAGGTGAAACAAATGCAACACATCTTTACATAATTAAACATGCAGCATAAACAAAAGTAACACACCTTTACACAGTTAAAGTAATATTCTACAACATAAACAAATGTAACACATCTTTGCCTAGTTAAAGTAATATTCCATAACAGTCTCATGTGGCAAGTATTCAATAAATATTCACTGATAGAATTAATGAACTAAGGAACAAACAGATTCTTAATTTTACCTGTCCTGAGATATTTCTGCACCAAATTGTCCTTAGTATATATTTCTCAAATCAGAGATCATTCAGAATACTGTTTTCTCATCTCCTGTGTTGCTGATTTTTAAGCTATAGAACTTTTCTGTAGAGAGATGTGCATATGGACATAAACACTAATTTTCACAGTTAGTCCTCACATACCTTCTAAGTTTCTCACATCTATGGAAACACTTGTTTAAGCACACTGGGTTGTCTAGCTACACTAGAGCTGACAATTTGGCTACTGCTCAGCAGGCCATCAAGGACAATCACACTTGAAATTGTGTTCTAGTTGAGGGCACATAAGACCCACTTCCAGTCACATTGGAACTTAAGGACAGCAAAGGTAAAATAGTTTGGGAATTTTGAGGCTCATCATGATCATCAAGACAAACTAATGTAAATTTTATAAGAAATATTACCTTTCATCCCTCCACCCCCCTATCCAGGCTGAGAGTGGGGGAGCTGGCCCTGCCACTTGCTAGCTTTGGCACTGTGTTGATCTGGCCCTGCCCCTCTACAGGGCAGTGTTGGAGAGCTGGTCCCACCTCTTGCCAGCCAGCTGCTGCAGGCAGGAGAGCTGGTCCTCATGTGTGGTTGCAGGAATGTAGGTGGGCTAACCAACTCAGCTACCACCCAGGCCCAGATCCAGGGCTTTGAGTTGGCACACTCCAATATCTACCCCATCTAAGAACTGCTGGAGTGTGTGAAGGGGCTGGTCCTGCAGAACCAAAGTGGCAGGATCTCCATGACACAGGTCAACAACAGTATATCTAAGAGGCAAGGATTCAGATCCAGTATTGATAGTGTAGCAGAAGCCAGAGACCTCAAATCAGACCAATGACTAATTATAATGAACATTCGCAAGTAAAGCTGTTTGGGCAAAAGGGTATATATACTTTGTGACATATTGACACACTGCAGCTACCATGATGAGATTTTTAATTTTTTTTAAATTTTGTTTTGTTTTGGTGGGGAGGTTGCAAGGGAAGAGAGCAGATATGGAGGGACACAGAGATGCATGGGATTAGGGTGCATGAATTGAAATTCACAAAGAATAAAAAGTAAAAAAAAAAACAAAAACTGTTCTTATTGTCTATGTTTACAGTTCTGACAGTTCTCAGTGTACTTATCTCTTCATTTTTTTCTTTTCCTCATTCTCTAGTTGTAAGAAAATCCAACTGTCAGAGAATTATGGTTTTCTTTTACCCTTAAGGAACTGAGCATTCAAGACTTTCTTGGAAGGAAGGAAGATAAGGCAAATAACCATGTCATGTACCTTGTTTGACTCTATAAATACTTAACCAGGATTGGTCATTGATCAACAGGAAGAGGAAACCAAAGCGGTAGAGAGGAGGATGCAGACCCTTCAGTAGTGCCACCCAAAGGAAGATTTGGAAAGTTCAGCTAGAGTTCTGGAAAGATGTAAGCATTAGAATATTCAGGAATTAAGCAATGAGTTTTCTCCATTTGGGGTTGAAAAAGGAAGCATCCACAAGACAAAGAATGGAATTATTTGGGCCCAGAGGGAATTGTCATGCATTGCACACTGTCCAGGGGGCTGCAGAAGGATTATAGCCGCCATTGTGGCTTCTTTAGAGTGAAGCAGCAAACAATGTCTAGTGGTTGCTAAGCAACCATTAGCCCAGCGCTGCCCTTTTCCATTAAACATTATCTGCCTTCTTAGATTGTTTTAATTTACTTTTTAAACAGGAAAGGTAATGCAACAAAATTACCAGTGAAACTAACAATGAAAATGTGAAGATTTTGTAAAGGTTAGATCACTCTTGAGTGGAATAGTTGGCAATAGGTAGTGACAGTTGACTGGAATCTTAAAACATTCTATCACCTGTCCTCGTGTTGGAAAAAGAAAATACACACACACACACACACACACACACACACACACACACACACACACACACACACGAGAAATGATTATAGTTTCTGATACTGTGAAACTGAAGTCTGAGATCCAGTTTGAATAACCTCAGTCTTCTACTTTGCCCTGCTCCTCAGACAGCAGTGTCTCCTTCAGTACAGAATGGTTAACGGTAGGTACCATGGCATTCTGGCTCACTCAGCTCTGTAGACACCTGAAACCATAGCATTGACAGATCTGAGAAGAATGTAGAAATAACACCTGTCTGTATAAGGAATGCTTTCTGGCACATAAAGAGTAAAAGTACCTATTAGGAAAAGAAGCATTGTTATTTAGAAACCTATTTGCATTCTAATTTTTTTTTTTTTTTTTTGGTTTTTCGAGACAGGGTTTCTCTGTGTAGCTTTGCGCCTTTCCTGGAACTCACTTGGTAGTCCAGGCTGGCCTCGAACTCACAGAGATCCGCCTGGCTCTGCCTCCCGAGTGCTGGGATTAAAGGCGTGCGCCACCACCGCCCGGCCTGCATTCTAATTTTAGAAAGACATTAGCCACCTGTATAAGGGAAAACTGGAGTGACGAGCAAAAGTGTACATACAATCAAAATTAGGAAAGAGCTCCTCCTAGTCTGTCATGTACCTTGCTCATAGCCTATGCTTTTAAATATCAGTGGGTTCACCATTTTGCTTATGGGACCTTTCTTAGAAGGGATTCTGGGCAAGTCAATGGTTGATTCCATGGACTGGATGCTAAAAAATGTATTGCCACACATGTGAAGTTAACTTCTTGATTGTTGCAATACACATTAGATGACTGTGTCCTGAGAAGGGTGTGTAGACAACTGTGTTCTGGTTCTAGTTTTCCTACTTCTGTGACCTTGGGCAAGATTTTTGCATTCTTCAACTGTGAGAATAATAACTACCTTGCCAGGGCTGTCCTGAGAATTTAGCAACAGACTTAGATGGTGATCACTATTAATACAATTATTACCTGACTGTTGCTGTTTCTATATCTGATTAGTATTCAGGTTGCCCTTTCAGATGTCTCTTCCCAAAATGCCATCTGAATAGGAAGAGTGGGGTATATGCCATTCTGGAAGGGCTCTTTAACAGAAAGGAACCCCTGCCATGTGGAGTAACTGATGTCCTTCAAACAATGGTAGGTCAGTATATTAATGGCTTCAAGGGTCAGAACAGGTGACAACATTGTAGAGCAGGTTCTCCCATGTGCTGAGACAGCCATCTCCTCCTCCTCTTCCTCCTCCTCCTCCTTCCTTTCTTTCTTCTCCTCCTCCTTCTCCTCCTCTTCTTCCTCTTCCTCTTCTCCTCCTCTTCTTCCTCCTCCTCTTCTTTCTCTTTTCTTTTCTCCTCTTCTGCTTTTTTCTTTCTCCTCCTCTTCTTTCTTTTCTTTTTCTTCTTCCTCCTCTTCTTCTTTCAATGTAACCAACACTGTGTTGTGCTCTTCATATGCATTATCTTCCTTAATTTTAAAAATCTGTGAAGTAATGGAGTAGCTACAATTATCCTCATTTGACACATAAAGAAACTTATATACCAGAAAGTTGTAGAACTTTTTAAGACTGAACTCATGTAAATGGCAAAGCCGAAGCCCAAAGTTGGACTAGGGCTGTTTATTGTCGTATTCCTGGCCTTGGCCAACTGGGCCTTCTGGGAATAAGGAAAAAGAAGGTCTGTGCAAGTCACACAACCACATAAAAATTAAGGTTCCTGTCATCTCTTGATGTGCCAATGACAATAAGACTGGAAGACCCCACCCAGCAAAACGATGACAATGACAGAAGAATCAATATGTACTTAGATTGCCATGATTCCCATGCAACCAGTTCAGGCTACTAGCTCACCAGTTAGCAGGTGTGACATCTGTAGAGACATTTATAGGAGATGTGTATTTGAAGCTTTATAGGTTACTAGATGCCAAGGGTGATAAGTTGGTTGATGTGGTGTGGTCAGGAGAAGTAGAAAAATCAGAAGCAGAGAATTTTGGTGTCTTGATTCAGCAAAATCAGAAGAAATTTTTAGTGATCTGTTCATTCAACACACCCTTGGTCCTACAAACCAATTTTCTAGGCACCAAACTGTCATAGGATAGAGTGCAGCTTTTCTTCTTGCAGTCATCTTCCTTTTGTAGCTTGCAGTCTAGTGCAGAAGAATGATTTCACCAAAGGATTACCCATCACCCACAAAGATTTAAACTATATACCTGGGATAAATGTTTAAAGGCATTTGTGCTTCTGGAAGGGTTTGCAATGGAGATGTGGCCTGACTGGGAAGGGACTGGACTTCACTGGGGAAATGAGAATGGAATTTGACTCTAGAAAGTGAGGATGAGTGAGCCCGAAGAAGAGAATTCTAAACAGAGGCAAAGGATTTGTGGTAAGAGAGAGGAGGGACCTATGCTGGGTAGCAATCCCAACCCTTCTGTATTACATCTCTAAAGGCTACAAGGCATTGGGGCTAGGAAATCCCAAGACTGCTTAGAGGTATGGCCTAACATCTACATCCACATGTCTGCTCTCCATGGTTGTCAGCTTTGCCATGTTATCAGCCTCTGAAGACACTGCTTGTGGCATTGCCTGGTGCCTCTGTACATCTGTCATTTAATGTTGGTAATGTGAACAAATCACAGCTTTCGTTTCCCCCTGTTGTTGAGGAGCTTTCACTTGGAGCTTTTCTATCTGTTAGGATAATGCATCTGGAAAGAGCTAAAGCAGGTTGAGAAATTGGGCCCCAGGAACAGCACCCTTCTGGACACCCAGAGATGCCTCCCTTTCCTTCCCAGGATGCAGACATGCTGTCTTTGTAAAAAGATGTTGCTCCTCCACCTCTAGTGCCTTTTAGGTGTCCTTTGGGGGTCATGAATACAGCAGAATGGAAAATTACCCCTATGATGATGATCATCATTCATATATATTTATAACCATCATTTACTTAAAAGGACAGATGATAGACAATCTCTGGGTCTATGTTCCTCTGTTTGGTAATGCTAATTGAGTAATTAAAATGACAGCTAAAACTGCTCAGAATTTTTGTCTCATTCATAGTTCTTGAGCATTATGCATGTGGCTATCACTCTGAATTAAGGGTGGTGTTTTCATACTCTAAAGCAGTGGTTTTCAACCTATGGGTCACAACCCCCTTTGGGGTCACATATCAGATATTCTGCATATCAGATATTTATGATTCATAACAGTAGCAAAATTATACTTCTGAAGTATGGACAAAATAATTTTATGGTTGGGAGTCACCACAACATAAGGAACTATATTAAAGGGTTCGGGAGCATTAGAAAAGTTGAGAACCACTACTCTAAAGGGACCAGGCAGGCAACAAAAAGGAAAGATTTAAAAAAGGGGGGGAAGATAAGGGTGGAACAGGGATTGGCAGAGTATTCATGGGGCCACTAAGACCAGTTGTTCATTTTAAGAAGCCGTGAAGTTAAAAGAGCAAAGAGTGTATTTGAGGTTTGGAAGGAGGAAAGGGAAGGGGGAAATGATATAATTATAATCTCAAAAAGATAAAATAAATAATTTAAAAAGAAACTCCAACACCCAGGTATGTTTGGAAGTTCTCAGTTTTGAAATTTTGCCACAGTTGACTACTAGGTTGAAGATAATGTACCCATGAGTTTTTAAGGGGACTACTGTTTTCATTTGCCACTATACTCAGAGAATCAGAAATTTTATTATGTTTATTTTGTGGTCTCTATCTGTATCTGTTATTTGTCTATACTACTTGCTTTCAGTGTTACCCATTAAACCATGAAAAGTACAAGCTGACTGTGATGACAATGTAGTTTTCAGGTTTTAACTAACCACATTAACAACAAGAAGATAATGAAACCACTTGATAGTCAAAGCATGAACTTTAGCATCCAAGTGGCTGGGGAAACTTCAGCACATGAACATTATCAGCATCTGTGCTGGGAAAAGCAGTAAGGTATCTGATGGACCAGAGAAAACCTCCAGTTATCCACCACTATGCTCAGGAAAGCAAAGCTAGACAACTCAAAGACAACACAGGTAAGAGTGGGGGGGGGGGGTCCAGAGCTGTCAGACCACTAGGAGCTCAAAACAATCCGCAGGGCTCCCTTCAGGATGAGGCTCAGCAGAGGAAGTCAAATTTGGTAGGATAGAGACAACTAGGATGAAGGAAGGGAAGGTCCATATTAAAGGTATAGAGGTGAACTGAGCTGGGAAATCACAGGAAGCAACCAAAGGATGCCAGGGAGGGAGGCTGAAATCAAGTGAGGTCTCACAGGAGCCAATGACTAACTTTGCAGCAGGGTGGAGAGAAGAGAGGGCTGTTTCTGTCTTTTTTCACTCAGCCTGACTTAGAGATTTATCCATTTTGTTGCATGTACTAGTAGTTCATTTCATCATATTTCTTAAGTAGTGTTCCCAGTATCCGTTGTGTCCTTATACCACTTTGTTTATGCTTTTGAAGGATGTCTAGTTGTTTCCAATTTTATACCATTATGACTAACACTGTTGGTCGGTTTTCTGTTCAATGACAGATACCTGAGAAAATTAAGTTAAAAGGAGGCAAGGTTTATTTGGGTTTACAGTTTCAGATTTTGTTCAGGCCCATTTGAGTCATCACTTTGGACCTCTGATGAGGCAGAACAAAGATGTTCAAAGCTAAAAGAGAGAGAGAGGGGTGAAGGAGAAGATCCTAATATACCCTTAAAAGATGTGGCTGCAATCACCTATTTCCTCTGAGTAGATTTCATGTCCTGAAGTTTCTCCTGATAACACTATTCTATGGAGTTCAAGCCTTTAGCATGGCCTTTGGGAACATAAAAGATTCAGATCACAACAAGCTGTTGTGAACATACATAGAATATAGTTTTCAGTCAATCTATTTCAATAGCCTTTTCCTAAGTCAAGATGTCTCCAACTTAATCCTGCACCAACACAATCTACATATCACTTCCAGAACATTCTTCTGCAGACAAACCTCTGAGCTCAGTACCCTTTCAGTGGTGTCTCGTAGTCTGTAATGTCAACATTTCTTATTATCAGGAACATGTACATTTTTTTACACCCATTATAATATCACTCCTCTTTACCTTTGTTTTATCTACAACAAACCCTGCTCTCCTCTGATTGCTGTCTACCTTTCATCCATCCTATTATTCCAGAAATGCCTTCTCCCCTCATTATACATCAAATGCCCTGCAACCATGACTGATGTGGAGGAAAAGTCATTTCTTCCTTGAACTTCAGTTTGGCCATGTGTCACTCTTACTTCCTTCCATATTTTGTTTTGTGCCTGTGGTAGACTTGGTGCTTTGGAGGGAGTTGATCCTCTTTCTACTTCCAAATTAACATGTGGGTGCATTCATGATTCTGTGCGGCACTTACACAGAAGAATGCATTTTAGCCTATGCCACTGAGATGGGACATAGAACACTGAACAATCCAGGGAACTTAAATGTAATAGCATTTAGAATAATACTAAGCCATTTATATAGATATACTTTTGGAATAAGTCACTAATGCCTTGTGCTTTCTGAACCAGAATGAAATGGACATAATTTGAATCTTTTGCTATGGCAGGATAATCATTATAATCATCATTTATAGGTTTTTACTGTAGTCATTGGCTGTCCAAGGGGCAGTTATGGGTGCAGAGAGATTCCCCTTCTTTCTCTACATACCCACCCCAAACAACTGCACTGTTGGATTTATTTTACATTCTCCATTGGGCTGTAAATTGTAGGCAGACTGTGGTGGTATTGTGTTCCCCAAAATATTGTGCACCCTAATAAACTTATCTGGGGTCAGAGAACAGAAAAGCCACTAGATACTTAGGATAGGCAGTGGTAGCACACGCCTTTAATCCTAGCATTCCAGAGGCAGAAATCCATGTGTTCAAGGATACAGCCAAGCATGGTGACTCATGCCTTTAATCCCAGAAAGCGAGCCTTTAATCCCAGGGAGTGGTGGTAGAAAGCAGAAAGGTATATAAGGCATGAAGACCAGAAACTAGAAGCTTTTAGCTGGTTAAACTTCAGACTTTTGAGCAGCAGTTCAGCTGAGAGCCATTGGGATGAGGACACAGAAGCTTCCAGTCTGAGGAAACAAGACCAGCTGAGAAGCTGGCCAGGTGAAGTTAGCTGTGGCTTGTTCTATCTCTCTAATCTTCCAGTATTCACCCCAATAACTGGCCTCAGGTTTGATTTTATTAATAAGACTCTTTGAGATTCCTGCTACAGCAGACCTTTTTTTTCCTGCCAGCCAATTACCAAATAACCACACAGAGACTTATTATTAATTATAAACGCTTGACTGATAGCTTAGGTTTGTCTCTAGACAGCTCTGACGACTTAAATTAACCCATTTCTGTTAATCTATGTGCTTCCCTGAGACTCGTTTACCTCATCTATGAACTTCCCATGTTGTTTCCTTTGCATCTGGCTCAAGACTCTTCAGACTCTGCTCTTCTTCTTCCCAGCATCCTCCCAGTATGATTCTCCTGCCCAGTCTTTTCCTGCCCAGTTATAGGCCAGTTAGCTCTTTATTAACCAATGAGAGTAATACATATTTACAGTGTACAAAGATTGTTCCACAGCAATAAGTTTCTATTGCAAGGTGCCCAGATGCTGCCTTCTTCATAAACAGCAATGCCATGGTCAGCAGAGTAAAGATAAGTTTTGTTTAACCACACAGTTGTGTCAGATTCTTCAACGTGGGACTCATGTAATTTTTTATTCAATTATAGGCACACTGAAGAAATACTGAAGGAGAGCTATTTGTTAGTTCTGTATGTCATATCCCAGGTAGAGAGAATAAGACTCGGAAAGAAGCCTATGGTTGGTTGGGAGCAAAACCAGGGAGACTAGAACCTAACTAAGTCTCTAACTCTGGCCCAGAACTGGCCCACCCCCTTCACAGGTTAATTTCCAGGTAAGAACACTGAATTTGATTTGGTGTATGTCTAGAGTTTGGACATCTGGGTTTCTAGAAGCATACCCATAGCTCAGTGTTTTGCTATGCATATATTTGCTGCTGTGGCTCTCCTCATCTTCTGGTGATGTTCTTGAGACAGTGATATTGAAAAGTGTGCCAGAAGTTGACAAAGGGGAGGAATGGATGACTCTTTGTCTATTTGTACCCATATGGGGGTCAACTATTAAATGTGCCAGAGAGTAAGCCAACACAGTGTGGTCTCAGCCCACAGCTCACATATTTTTAGCTCTGGGCACATTTTCAGGTCTTTAGTGATAAAAGTACCAGTAATACCTAGATTTGTAAGGAGTTTTTCCCTGTGTGCAGCCCCTGCTGGTTGCAGATCCAGTGTCATATTGACAGAATGTTAGGATGATATAGTGCCACTTCTTTCTCTCTTCCACAGCTCTTATTTTATAATGCCAAGATGACTAATATAGAATCTGCTTGCTTATGACTGTTGGATACATTTCTGGCCAATGAGATGTAAAATGCTGGTCAGAACAAACTTTATGATAGTGTTTAAATATTAGGAAGTCTTCAGTTTATTTTGAAATGTCTCTGAAGTCAGTAAAATGGATTGACAGATAGCAAGAGGGATGGACAACAGCAGATATTTGATAAAGCAAGTAGGAAAATGGTAACAGCAGGGGCTAGGTGTCAGGGGTATTGCTGTTACTTTCCAAACAATTTTCATTTTAGTACATGTTTTCCCAAAATAAAATGTTGAGAGATGTCATGCTACTGGGAAGAAGGCTTTTACCTTTTTTCTTTCTTCTCTTAAGTGTTTGAGCCAAATGTAGAAACTGCTATGGCCATCTTGTGACAATGATGGTTTGGTCTTATTCTAGACAGGAGAACCAGGAAGACAAATAGTGCAGGTCCTTGATGCATTACTTGAACAGTTACATCAGGACTTCCCCTCTAGACCTCATTCTACTTGAAGTAAATCAAGCTTCTTGAAGTTGAGGCAACTTTGATTGCATTTTTTTGGATGCTTTTGGATACTCCAGGAAAAGGCACTTGTTTTAAAGACGGAGCATGTAGTAGAGGGAGGCGGCCCCCAAAAGCCCTTCTCCCTGTGCTGTTTTTGCAATGCATTCATTGTGCTATCTCCTTGGTGGTCTGGAGACTTCATTGCTTCTTCATTAGGTAGATTTCTCAAGTAGTGGCTTGAGTTTTCACTCTTAAGCAGATGAGATGCAACGGAGGTCAGAGATCTGAATCTTCACTTGGAGAAGCAGCCCCAGTCAGGGAAGTGTCACTACTATAGACAAGGACTATGGACAAGGATGCACAGGCTCCCTATGGTGCAGATCTACCTTTGCATTGGGGTCAGGTCAAAAGAGTGCAAGTTGAAGCAATGTCAAAGACTAACCTTGGGAGTCAGGGATTTCCTAAACATAGTATTAATACAGAAAGATTTAAGGTCACCAGAAAGGGCAGCATCCCAGCATACATTGACATGGACTAATTCTTTATTATTTGTGTGTGTGTGTGTGTGTGTGTGTGTGTGTGTGTGTGTGTGTGTGTGTGTGTGATAATGTGGGACTCTGGAGTCTTGGATCAGGCAAGATTTATTAAGGAATGAGGTCTATAAGATACACTCACAACACAGAACAGAGCTGAGACACCACCACTGATTCAGCTGCTGCCATCTTGCCATTCTGCCCAAAGGTGATGGAGCCAAACTGCACGCTATGTTTCTCTGCCACTCATTCTTTCACTGACCACCCAAGAGAGAGCATGCAACCCTTACTCCACTGTATCTTCAGAGAAAACCACGCCCATGAGGCCAAAAATGTTCCATCCAATTGGTCATTGGACAAAATGGCAGAATTCCCACAACAGGGGTACATGTGTGTACATGTCCACTCTATTACTTATACTACATTTTTTCCTAAGACAGGGTCTCTCACTTGTCTGGAACTTGCCAAGTAGGCTAGGTGGTCTGGCCTGCAAGCTGGAGGGATCTGCCTGTCTTTGCCTTCTCTCACTTGGGATTTGTTTGTATATTCATTCATTTATTTATTTATTTTTGTGTGGGGATGTGGGTGTGAATCTGTGGGTACTTGGTGCCATAGGACAGGTATGGGGGGTCAGAGGGCAGCTTATGGGAGTCAGTTCTCATTTTCTATCTTGTTGAAGCAGGGTCTGTGTTCTGGAGGTCAAACACAGATCTTCATGCTTGCAAATGAAGCACTTTCCTGACTGAGCCATCTCCCCTCAGCCTAAAGCCTAACTTAAAATTCCAGTGTGTGATCTGTTGTTTATTTTTGCTCTTCTGGGGGGGCCCACCAACCAGGCCCCAAATAAACCACACATGGAGGCTTATTCTTAATTATAAATGCCCAGCCTTAGCTTGGCTTATTTCTAGCCATCTTTCCTTTACTTAAATTATCCCATCTACCTTCGGCCTCTGGGCTTTTTCTTTTTCTTACTTCTGTGTATCTTATTTTCATTCTTACTCCATGTCTGGCTGTATAGTTGAGTGGCCCTTGATGTCCTTTCTCCTTCTTTTTTTTGCTCCTCGATCCTCTCTTCCCAGATTTCTCCTCCTATTTATTCTCTGCCTGACAGCCCCACCTATCCTTTCTCCTGCCTCACTATTGGCCACTCATCTCTTTATTAGACCATCAGACGTTTTAGACAGGCAAAGTATCACAGCTTCACAGAGTTAAACAAAGCAACATGAAGGAACGCAACATAGCTTTACATCATTAAACAAATGTTCCACAGCATAAAAAAATGTCACACATCTTAAAATAATATTCTACATGATCTAATGGAAGAACCCCAACTCTGGTTGTGGAAAAATAGTTCTATTCAGAGTTATCCTATTTTTATCATGGATTTTTTTTCAGTGCATTTATTAAGATTTTGATACATTTTCTAGAATTAGTTCAACAAAGCATATCTACTCTCTTCCCATGTCAGGCCAGGTTTTCCCATCTGCTCTTACCTCAGTTCTGTGTATCCTGAGTCCAGACTCACCCCAAGGAAAAGGTGGCAGTGGCTGGGGCTATTTGTACCTAAGTGTGGCTGACAGCATTTCTTTTCCTCTGTATATCCACAGGGCTCTTTTGCTCAGCTCTGAGGCACAAGCTTTTCAAAGGGAAGTTTCTAGTCAAGAAGCAAGAAAAAGGTCTTTCAAGAGTCTGACTGTCCCTGGAAGCTGATCAGATCTGACTTGGCTCTGTGCCTGCTAGGGAACAGGCTTCCTCCATTGAGGCCTCCTGGGCTCATCACTGTGTTTGGATCAAAGTATTACAGTGGGTCCAGATATGTTGGAAGATCAGCATTGAGTATCTGCTGGTTGTCTTCATCCTCAATAGCACTCCTTGAGTATCTGCAGTACAGAGCCTCCAGGCTTGGTAGCTGGTCTCTTGCTGTCTATGTGAGTCTCTAAGAATGGCTCTGTTCACTAGTCAGAAAGCTCTTGATCCCCCAGGGTTGCTGGTGGGAATGAGTGGAGCATGCTCAGCCATATCCTCTGGTATATTAGGGTTTTCTAGAAGAACAGAATTGATAGAATGAATAGGTTAGGGAAAAGGAATTTATTAATTAAGAAGTGTTATCAGCACACTAGAAAGGGCTGAGAAACCCATAACTTCAGTTTATGAGGCTAGATCCTCTGTAGTCCCAATCTGGTGCTAAAGGCATAGAGGATTCCTGGAGAGCCACCAGTCTTCAGTCCACATTGGGATAGCAAAAGCTAGAGTCTGACATCAGTTAAAGTTGTCAGCAACAATGGTAGCAACAACAGGATAGACGCACTCATCAGCAATAAGTGAAGGTAGGCAGGCCAGGAAGTACTGCTTTTCCCTTGGACATTTTTATATCTGTGCTGCCACCAGAAGGTGTCACCTACTCTAGAAGAGGGTCTTCCTCTCCCAGTTAACCTTTCTTGGAAATGACTTTACACACCTATCCAGAGCATGTGTCTTGGTTGATTCCAGACCAAACAATCTAACATACAATATCAACTACACAATCTGGATGTGTAGATCATAGAGGTATACTAGTAGCCTTCTGAGTCATGATCTTGCCTATGAACCCCAGAGAGAGGAAGCAGGGCTTCCAGACATAGGCTGAAACCCACCTATAGGCCTAGGATGAATCTCCCCTGGGAAGCCTTCCTGCCTAAGGAGCTTTTCCTAATCCTTTTACTCTGGATTTTAATGCCTGGATCAATCACTGTCATTAGCCCAGGCCTCATTTCTCTTGCTCAGGTCATTGCCTACTGGATACCCTTACTTTGTTCCCCTCTTAGCCAGAGATCCAGGATTGGGTGTTTGTGTCTAAATCTTATACATCCTCCAAGTAGTTGCCCCTCCTCCAGATGCCCTTCCTGTCCCTATGTCCTGGCTGGGTGGCCCTCTTCTATGTAGCCACATTATCCCATACCTCCTCTCAAAAACCTTGACCCACTTTGTGGTAATTAATTCCTTGCTCTGTGTCTGTCTCCCTTGGTAGACTTCAAACCCCAGAAGGGCCAGCCTATAGCGAGTCCTTCTCTGTCCTGCCAGCCAGCTCCCAAATCACAACAAGGGGACTTATTATTAATTATGAAAGCTTGGCTGATAGCTTAGGCTTGTTTCTAACTAGCTCTTATAACTTAAATTAACCCATTTTTACTAATTTCCTTTCTGCCTCGTGGCTTTACTACCTCATCTCAGTATTGCCCATCCTGCTTGTTCTGTGTCTGCCTGGCAACTCCCCCTTCTTCTTCTCAGCACCCTCTATGCCTGGAAATCCTGGCTAGCTGTTGGCCATTCAGCTTTTTATTAAACCAATCAGAGTAGCACATCTTCACAGTGTACAAAAAGATTATTCCACAATACAAGTGTAGTAGAATATTATTTTAAGATGTGCTACTTTTGTTTATATTGCATTTGTTTAACTCTGTGAAGCTGTGTTACTGTGCCTATGTAAAACACCTGATGGTTTAATAAAGAACTGGCCAGTAGCAAGGCAGGAGAAAGGATAGGTGGGGCTGGCAGACAGAGTATAAATAGAAGGAGACATCTGGGAGGAAAGATCTAAGATCTAACAGCCAGAGAAGGAGGAGGACTCCAGGGGCCACCCACCCACCCACCTACACAGCAAGCCACCAAGTAAGAGTAAGATTTACAGAAGTTAGGGAATAGGAAAAGCCCAGAGGCAAAAGGTAGTCAGAATAATTTAAGGAAAGCTGGCTAGAAACTAAGCCAAGCCAAGGCTGGGTACTCGTAATTAAGAATAAGCCTCCATGTGTGATTTATTTGGGAGCTGGGTGCCCCCCCCCCAAAAAAAGAGTAAAAAACAACAACACACCAGCCCGAATCCTCTTTTTTCTCCCTGCTGTTCCCCAGCCTCAAGCTCAGGGCAGGGCTCCTAAACAGTGATCATGGGTGTGTGCTCAGTGTGGTGGAGGGGTGCTGCACAGTAGTTCGCATGGTAGCTCATGGTGGCTGCCTAACTCATAGGCTGACCTCAAAAGCACACCTAAAAAGCAAAATACAAGATTATTTGACTACCACTTTAATAAAATTCCCAAGGGAATCATGCCTTTGGCTGGGACTAGGCTTTGTTTTTTGGGGGGGTTGGGGGCAGGCAATAATACATTAATTTAAAGCCAAACTCTAAGCAGTGCTGTTGAAATTCCTGCACAGGCAATGAGGAAACCTCAGAGTCTCATTTCCCTCTCCTGCAGTTTTAGTCTAGAGTTTTTTCTATGTTGTTCTCAGATGTCACACTCCATTAATCCCTCCGAGTCTTATTGGTCAGTCATCCCTATTCAATGTAGAAGAAACTGTGTGTGGGGAATAAGAATCATTGGGACCATTCTGGAGGCTGGCTCTATCACTCAAGGTATGAGATACTTGTCTAATGAAAGTTTTCCAGCAAACAACAGTCACTAACATTTTTTCTGTATTTGCTACCTTATGGCTACTGTTGAAAGTATTCACATGTATTCATTCACTCAAGCTGTCCAATCACTCTGTGAGGTGGGTACTGTTGTCCCCATTTTGTAGATGAGAAAACTGAGGTGCTAAGAGTTTAAGCAATGGCTGAGCATATGTCATTCAGTTAGTGGGAGGAACCCATCGCTGAAGTTCAGCTGGTTCATCTTTACAAGCCGAACTTGTCAGTACTGTATTGCTCTGTCTTTAAGTCACAATAAATTTTGCTCCCACGGCTGTTGTGCAATTGTTTGTGGGAGTAAGAAAGGAAATATCAAAGATAAAAGGGAACTAGTGTAGTAGAGATGGCTTATCTGCTGCTAAGAATAGTGTGTTCCAGAATCTGGAAGCCCTGCTGTGCTAAAGATCACAATGTGCGCATGGAACTTGTCTCCCTTCTCCAGTGGTGGCAGGCCTCCTGCTTCCCACTGTGGCCAGGAACACCCCAGGATGGCTTCTGACCATCCCATAGATGCCACCATGGTGCTTTCTCAGGGGTTTCTACACTTCCCTGGAAAAGAATGTGATTTACTTTTCCCTGTAAATAAACTTTCTAAACTATGGATGGGTTCTTCTTCTCTGTCACTAGGGAGTGCAGACACAGAACTGTTTCATTGCCTTTGTTTGCTGAGTGTTGGGCAGAAGATTATAAGTGAAAATACACCCTGCTCAGAAGGACCATACCCATGTGTTTGATTCCAGAGAAACTTATGTGGCACCAGAAGAAAGCAACTGGATTTCTGAGTTGTGCTTACTTCTGTGGCCCCTGAAATAGAGCTGGGCTGGGGTAGACCAGCTGGAGATGGACATGGTTGAAGTTCTACATGTGGCTACATGCAGAGTCAGTTCACCTCCTTCTGGGTCCTTTGTTGACTCAGAAGAGGCAGCACGCCAGCCTTAAAGAGGAGAAGCACCAGGGTTTGTCACAGAGAAATATAAAGTGTGACTCAGAGCAGGATTCAGTGTGGGGAGAAGAGCCTGGGTAGTGGGAGAACTGTGATTTTTGCTGCTCTGGCTCCCCTCCCCCGCTTTTGGCTCAGAAGATGAAGGAACATGTGGCTCACAGATGACTCCCACAGGCCCTTAGATAAACGACGAGAAGACAGGTGACACCTGGGCACCTTTTTCCAATTCTGTATCTAGGGAATGGGCCAGATGGCCTCACTCCTCAACCCCATGCAGTCACTTTCCAATGAGAAGAGAAAGGAGGGAGGGAGGACCCCTGTGGGTGTGTGTTCAGAGACAGGAAGCAGTGTGTTTAAGCAAGTTTGTGCTGGTAAGTGAATGCTAATGGCCATGGGTACTGTTCCTCACTGATTCCCAAAGCCATCTGACTATGGTCTGGTCAAGGACTCCTTGAAGGTCAGATACAGGTTGCATAGAACTGCATAGAGCCAGGTTTATCCTGAGGGCAATCTTTCCAGAAAAGTGTGTATTAGTCCCATCTTACAGACAGGAAACTGATGCACTAAGAGGCTAACCTCTCTGAGTCTCTCCAGATGTGTAAGTGTAGACCCAGGGGTACAGATCTGGAGCCCATGTCCAGAACCACCACTTTCCACTGGGGTTCAGAGCAGTAAATTCTCTGAGGTCTAATGACCCAGTGTTTCCCATGTGTCCTTCCTGAGTCACCTTTCATAATTTTAACCTTCCTTTTCAACCATTGACTGTGTTTACTTAAGTCTATTTATTTTTCAAAGGAATTTTAATATGAAAAAAAAACCCAACATTTAGTACAAATAGCAAAGAAACTTTAAAAAAACTCATTAGAAACAGAGTTATTACATTTTTGCTGGTTGTTGCTGCCCATTCAAGTCTCAGAGCCCCAGGCCCCTCAAGTAGAGCATGAGGGAGAACAGACTGGGGGGTTCCTCCCTGCTGTTTTGGGTTTTTAAGCTTCCCAGTTTGCTTGCTTCCTGTACTCTGAGAAAGTCAGTTTACAAGAGTTGTTTCCTTACTACAGAGGAAAACTGAGACGTAGAGAGGGGAACTGTGTGCGTAAGGCTGTGATGGTTGTTGTGGAATATTAGTTTAAGATGTATTACATTTATGTTGTGGAATATTTGTTTAATGATGCAAAGATGTGTTGCATTCTTTTGTGTTGCATTTGATTAATTCTGTAAAGCTGTGTTAGTGTGCCTGCCTAAAAACACTTGATTGGTCGAATAAAGAGCTGAATGGCCAACTGCTAGGCAGAGGAGAGAAATAGGTGGGGCTGGCATGCAGAGAGAGTAAATAGAAAGAGAAGAGTGAAGAGGAGGAGAAAAGAAGGAGAGGAGGGTGTCAGGGGCCAGCTGCTGGGGATGTCTTTCTGTTTGCTGTGAATGTGTTGTTCTGATTGATTGATAAATAAAATGCTGATTGGTCATTAGCCAGGCAGGAAGTATAGGTGGGATAAGCAGAGAGGAGAATGCTGGGAAGTGGAAGGCTGAGTCAGGAGACACTGCCAAACACAAAGGAAGTAAGATGTGAAGTCAGAATTGGGAAAAGGTACCAAGCCATGTGGCTAAACATAAATAAGAATTATGGGTTAATTTAAGTGTAAGATCTAGCTAGCAAAAAGCCTGAGCCATTAGGTCGAACAGTTTTAATTAATATAAGCCTCTGTATGTTTATTTGGATCTGAGCAGCTGCGGGCCCAGGTGGGACTGGAGAAAACTCCAGCTACAGCCAGCCACCCAGCTACACAACCAGCCACAGAGTAATAAGGGAAGAAGGAATATATAAAGGTAAAAAGTCCAGAGGCAACATGCAGAAGAAGAGAAGGGGGATAATTTAATTTAGAAAAGCTGGCTAGCTGGAAACAAGTCAAGCTAAGGCCGGGCATTCATAAATAAGAATAAGTCTCCATGTATTTATTTAGGAGCTGGGTGGTGGGTCCTCAAAGAGTAAAAGAAGAAATAAACAAAACAAACAAACAAACAAAACTACAGATGGTGGCCCCTGCATATCAAGGTCAGCACTCAGGATCCCAAGCTCCTGAGCATCACAGCCTGCCTCCATTTCTAGGTACATTTTCACATATCCCAATTATATGGTAGGTTCTTTGAACTTATATCTTAACTGTGGCTTACCACAGGGTCTTGCTCTTGGCCAGCATATTTCTGTGACACTTGTAAGCCTCTGCTATCCTAGCTGGTATTGTCTATAATGAACAGAGCTTTTGACCAAGTGTGAGGGGTTTAGGTGCTGAGCTAAGAATCAGGACCCCTAGACCTACTGGGGTTCACTTTCCTGGAGACTGTAGGAGACTGTATGCTTGGCTTCTTTTGATCTGCCAACTTCTCTTTAAATGATGGCTGATGGTGTATTCGCTGTGAAGTTTTAGGGAGTCACTGGTATAAGCCAAGTGAGTTAATGGATTTGAAAATGCTGTGGTGAAAATGTTCAGCTAAATATGCAAGCTTGTTGTCATTCTTGCACTCACTTCTCTGACATCTGTGAATAGTGAGAACCATGAGGGCAGAGTGGGGGCCATTTGAATCAACACAACAAAACTCTCCAAGTTGCCTCCTGCCTAAATGGGACATCCACTCACCCACAGTGGACATAGAGGAATCCAGCTATGATACCACATGACCTCCAGCATTCATGTGTAAAAGACAAAGTGTTTTACAGCCCTGTGCTCTGTCACAGTGCACACCCTCCTCTAGAGCATCAGTTCTACTTGTTTATAAATCCAACAGGTCCTATTATCTGTTTTCCTCAATCTGGTGTCTTTACAACAAACAGATGAGAGGAAGTAATTGTTTCTGGAGCAGAGCAAAATTGTGCTGATGAAGAAGACACATTGACTCAGAGAAAAGAGGTGAGACAACTGTGAGTCAGCAATGTGTGCAAGGGACGTCAGGAGTAATGTGGTGAAGCAGCCCAAGACTTACACCAGAACTTAAAAGCTCTACAAACACTGAGTTTTGATGGTTTTGAGAATATGGTAATGAAGAACTAATTTTCACAATGATCTCCTGAATTAAAGGCTTGGTGCTCAGTGTTCTTTTTGCTTCCTGTAACTCCTTACTAGCTTCTAGCCTCTGCTCAACTACCCTTAATCTCAAGAAGGCCTGCCTTGGCCCCTATTCTAAAACCCATTTCAGTCTAGCTCTAGAATAGGACTTCTGGTCTTTTGACTCACTGTCATTTATCTATTTATCATCTATCATCTATCTATTCTCTTTCTTTCTTTCTCTCTCTCTCTCTCTCTCTCTCTCTCTCTCTCTCTCTCTCTCTCTCTCTCTGTCTCTCTCTGTCATGTACCTATCTATCCTATCATCATTCAATATCATTTACTATAGCTTTTCTTTAACTCATCTCAAACATTTGCTCATTAGTACAATAGTATTTTTCTTAATGATCATTTAGTTGACATTCAGTAAATATTTGTCAATTGACTTCCAACTCTGAGTTTTCAAGGAAAAGTCAAACTGCAGCTATTATCATTGAAACTAGAATGCTTAATGGTACTTCCACTCTTATCATCTGTCATATTGTAGGTGTTTTTCTGCATATACTTTTATTCCTAGGACCCAAATTCAGTCATCTTTATGTATCTTCTACAAGCTAGTTTTGGCACCTAGAAGCCTTCCTAAGCTGAGGGCTGTTCTCACAGACCCCAAGACAATGTCCCACAAAAGGAGCTTCTACAGGAAAGCAGGCTTAGGGGCTGGGGAGATGGCTCAGTGGGAGAAGTGCTTACTGTCCAAGTGAATCCAGGGGTCCAGCTACTGGAGTTTGTGTCCCAGGACCCACTTAGTGGCCCATTTATAATCCTGGTGCTCAGGAGCCAGATGGGGAATGTTTGGAGCAAGCTGACTAGCTAGACAAGTCAACTCAAGTGAGAAACCCTGCCTCAGGAAGACACTTGCTCTCAACCTTTAGCCTACACACACACACACACACACACACACACACACACACACACACATCCTTGCATATGTGCCCCACCATGTAAACATACATACACATACAAAAAGGAGGGAAAACATGGTTAAACTTCATATAGGTAGAGATATCCGAATCCTCTTGGACAGTTTCTGAATTTCTTAGCAGATACTGAAGTCATTAGTAGGGTAACTAACTAGTCCAGATATGACTGACATAAAAAGACAGAGAGTGCAGCATATCCTGCAACTTACTCATCCATATACAGCCACTTAAAAACAACCAGAACGACCAGAGTTCCAAATCAGCTGCCCTGAATGCCCTGCTTAAGTACTTTTTAGGACTACCATTATCATAGTAACTTGGGGCCAATCCTGGTGGTCACTTTGTGCTCAGTTCTACTGAACCTAGAAATTACCTTAGTCTCTTACTTACCAGCCTAGTAAAGACTCAGTTATGGAAAATTAAAACTTTTTTTTTAAGCTAAAATTACTTTTACTGGAGCCAAAGGAACCTCTCAAATCTAGGCAGTTTTCTTTTTTTTTTTTTAAAAAAAAAAAGATAATTTGTTGGACATTAAAATAACAAAAGGGCTTTGAGAAAGGATTATGGGTTTCTGGCGTGTCACCACTAAGGATAGATTTACTTTACATCCCACTGATGTTGTAATCTTGCCTTCTGAGGTAATGTTTTAGCTCGTTCTCTTCACATAAATAAAGATTTCAATGATAGCACTTCATTCCTTCTCCAGAGAATTCCTTTAGATCCCCCTTCCCCCCAGACTCTCAAGACTTGTAAACCATTTCACTGGGCAGGGCTGGGAGGGAGGACAAATTAGATGCAGAACTCTGTCACTGGCAGGGAACTCATTACCAGAGATTTTCTCTGCTACAAGCTTAAAATTGGAACGTTGGAAAAGTCTGGCCGTTTGAATGGGGCTGCCAGGTTGAAGCTGAGAGTGCTTGCCTACACCAAGAGGAGAAACGCCTTTTTGAAATGGGGAATCTAAAGTCCTTAAACCCACCACCTCCTAGCTACGGGATTTCTCTGAGCCCCTGGTTAGGGATGAATGCCAGCTTGGGGTAATTTGGATTTCAGAGAGAAGGCATTTATGTTTACAGGCTTCATCTACTTAACAAGTGCTCCTGTCCCCCACTCTCTCTGGGTAGCATAGATTTAATTAGGGCTAAATCTATTTTAACTATTACATAGATGTATGTCCTTCCATGTAAAGTGACTGCGAGCACTAGCCTTGAATATCTTTCAAGATGGAAAAACACTGTATGTAAATAAAGGCCTGATATTTACCAACTGCAGAACAAAAACATGGTCACCCCCTGGCTCCTGGTTGGCTGAAGAACTTCTCTTGCCTGCACTTCCTGCTTATTAGCTTGATTACCAACTTGGATTTATTCTTCTCAAACTAACCCTGAGCCTGGCCTTTGAATGCAAAGGAGGAATGCTGTTTATGTTCCAGATTTTTTTTTTTCTCTTTATTCTCGTGACTGAAGAGAACGATGAAGTACTTGCTGCCTCTACCAAGGCAGTGTGAGGAAGTCTGTATTGTAATTACCATAAATGATCAGGCCTGGGGCCTCTTGGTACAGGCTCCTGAAAAGCTTGAAGACACTGAGCTACTTGGTGTCAGCCATCCTTGCTGGCTGTCAGGTGGGCAGTAAAGGAGAATCTCACCCACCTTGCAAATGATGCCTGTGCCCAATTTGTGGGAGATTAGCTCTATTCAGCCAGAAAAACTCATTCTCTCAGCTGGCTATTTGGCATTATTTGAATTTTATTTAATTATTTTTTTTCCCCCAAGCAAATGCTTTACCACTGAGCTGCCACCCCAGCTCCAGCCTTTGTTACTTGGAGTTGAAATTTAGCAACTCCTTTAAATATTTTAAAGGAAAATCATTTGCATTTGACTCATATAGAAATGTCCTGGATCAATATAAACTTTGCCTGAACAACAAAAGAGTTACAAGAGAATGCCAACATCTCCAGCAGACCTCAAATCTGATCAACACAAACCTATGGAGAAAGATTTTGATCTGGAAAAAAAATCCAAAGATTATCAAAAGTACAAATAGTATCTATCCAATGTTTGATCTCAACAATAGTCTCAGATTCTGGCAGCCCAGTAGTGATTTGTTTCCAGAGTCCTCGCCCTCCTCCATCGTTGCTGAAAAAAAAAAAAAGAAAGAAATCAGTGAGTTTCCATTTTACTCTCAAAAGTCTTTGTGCCTGAAGGTTAGACTTAAACAGAAGTTCTTCTACTAAATACCAGCTATGGGACTTCTCCTGCAAACAATGAGGCCCTAGTGTCCCTGTGGAGGTTGGGAGGTGAGCTGGTGACCATGACGATGGTCATTTTGGCCAGGGCTCCCCCTCCCACACCAGGTGGAGCTGAGTTGTGCACTATCCCCAGAGGGTGGCATGTCTATTTCTCTTAATTTCTCCTATTCCAAGTGTGTGTGCCATTTCTTCTAATTAATGTGAGAATAGAGAATCAAGAGGGGATCCCTCCAAAGAGTTGTTTTGAGGAGTGGCAAATTAATCCCCTTGGACTTGCCTAGAAGCAGATGAGAGATCTGTTTTGTTTTGCAAAATTCTGCAATTAGAAGTACAGAAGTTCCAGTTTTAGCAAAGATTTAAGTTGGTAAATTTCATTTACTTCAGAACACACACATACACACGCACACTTTTACACTCAGACATGCTCACATCACTTCCGGAGAACAATCATGAAAAGCATTTTTTTGATAATTGAAAAGCCTTTGCTGAATTCTGCCCCTGCCCCCATCTCCGACCTGGCTGCTGGCCCTTAATGCAGCTCAGGAATGCCTCAGGGTGGGCAAGGCTTCTTAGGCAGAACTTGGACATCTCCAATTTAAGCCCCCCAACAACCCCAGGAGATATTAATTGTCCTCATTTTAGAGATGAAAAAATGAAAAATCAGAGCAGTCACATGATTTAGTTAAGTCACACAGATGAGCAGACAGGATTCAAACACAGACAATTTCAGTCCAAATCCCCAATGCTTTCCTCTGGTTCTCTTGACTGCAGATTTTCTAGAAATAAGAACCAAAGTTGAACATTGCGGGCTTGGGAAATGGCTCAGTGGGTAAAGCACTTTCCGCATGAACATGAGGACCACAGTTTGGAGCCCCAGCCATGATATAAAGCTTCCAGTGCTTAGGAGGCAGATCCCTGGATCAAGCTGGCTAGTTAGACTAACTGAATTGGCAAGCTCTGGGTTTGAAAGAGAGACCACATGAATGTACACACACACATGAACATGTTTACAGGCACACACAGCACACACAAATCCACATTAAAAAGTTGGAAATTTCAACTTTGCAATTCAAAGATCAATACTTGAAATGGAAGGTGATCACAGGCTATGCTTTCAAGTTAAGTATTTGGTTTCCACCTGATGCCCATGTAATTAGTACCTTAGTTCCCACAAGTCAAAGTACTTCCATCCGTTATGGTCTTAGGCTTGAATGCTGGATATGAGCTGTAATCGGGCAGGCTGAATGTGCTTGCTCACCAAAGTCCCCCTGACACACAGAAGCAACTCACCCAGTGAAGTGTTGGGAACTGAACACTGTCTCTCTCATCTTCCAGCTATAGTGCCTACGAAGTCAGAAACTGGCCCTTACCACATGTAATTAAAAAAAAAAAGTCAATTCTTCCAATCATTATACTTGGACCAGACTGTATACAATAAGATCAAGATGTGCTTCCACACTGGTTCAGTGGTGGTACCAAATCTTTCCAATAGCACTGTTGGGGTAAAAGCAGGGGGATCATGAGTCCTGTTTCACAGGATGCACAATTTTGTTACCCTGAAAATTGAGAAACTGATGTTTGAAGAGCATAGGGGAAATGACTTATGTTCCTTCTCTCCCTTGATGTCATGTTCCCAGAGAGAAGAAATGGATACAGTAAGACACGTGAACAAACAGTTCTTCCTCGAAGTCTGGCTGCCACAGTCTTGGAAGACCCACACTACAGAGAGTCACAAATCCCTTCCTTGGGTCCATTTTGGAGGGAGAAGCCTACAAGAAAGCCAATAATTCCCCAAGGTCTCTCTACATGCATGTGGTGGTAGAGTCAAGATTTAAACCACACCCACTTTAATTCCATACTGATTGACACTGAAAACTGTATTTATGTAAATATCTTTTAAATTCATTCCAATTGGGTGGAGGAAAAAAGAGTGGCCTGAGATGATTGGCATGGCACCTACAAGTTTACTATCATAAGAAAATGAAGATGTTTACAGATCTCCACTTAATGCTAGCTTTTTAAATGTTAGCTTCTCACTGAACAAAGCAGCAACTCTTTGTACACAAGGGTCCTGGTAAATCCTGATCTGCCCCTGTACATACCACCGACCATCCCCATGACCATTAGGCCTTTATATGTTTGTTCAAGGCATATACTTAGGCTTTCTTCTCTACTCTTCCACTTCTAAGTGTTTGTATTTGTGTATCATGCAAGAGAAAGTGGACAGGACATTTAGCAGAGACAGAAATAGGTTTTTTTGTTTTTTGTTTTTTTTTCAGAACCAAAATGTTATCAACTGAGCCAAATGTAGACTTCACAAGGTCCCTGGAAATAAAGCTACAGCATTTGGGGGTCTTCCTGTGTAGTTCAGGCTGGGCTCAAACTTGAGATTCTCAAGTCTCTGTCTCCTGAGTATTGGGATGACAGTTGTATGCTGCCATGCCTGGCTAGGATCACAGCACTTGAGCAAGAGTGGATGCTTTACTATACCTTGTTCAGCAAGAGGCCAGGCTAATGGCAGTCACAAAGACCACGCCTCTGGTATCTTCACTTGTTGGCCTCCCAGCTTGCTGTGGTTACCAGCCAGGATAGGGCTTGCAAGTTTATAAAATGGCTTCTTTTCAGAATATGTTGGGAATCTCTGTACTTGACTTCTAGCCAAATATTCTACAGGGCCCTCTTGGACTGTGCAAATATCAAATACAATTCAGAGTAAGAAATCTGGAATCTGAAAAACCAGGGTTGAGACAAGTCATTAAACCTTTCTGAATTTTAGCTCCTCATCCATAAAATGGAAATAGTAGTTCTTTTCTGATAAAGATGATATAAAGATGATGTGAGAACACACACACACACACATACACACACACACACACACACACACACAATACACACACATGATGCACACACACAATGTAGTACTCAGTGCAGTTTGGAAGTACCTATGGATACTCTGTATGTGCTAGAATGTGATGGACCTTGGGATATTATACAAGGTGATAAAACACAGAAACCAAAGGCCATGCATTGATTATATGATGCATTTTTAGGAAATGTCTGTTATAGGCAAACCCATAGAGGTAGAAAGCAGATTGGCAGTTTCTAGGGGATACATAGAGAGGAATGGAGAGTAACTATTTAATGGGTCAAGAGTTTCTTTTTGGGGATGATAAAAATTTCTAGAACAAAGTAAAGCTGGTGGCTATACATTGTTAATGGACTAAAGACAACTTAAAAGCAAAAACTTGAAAATGGTTAAGATGGTAAATTTTATATTACATATATTTCATCACAATTTAAACCAGTTGTTTACATAGACTTTCTACACATATTTCTTCAGCTTTCAATTCTTCAAGATCACTTGTAGCTGAAAGTTTTCCTATGTCCTGCCTGGCCCATGGTCAGGACAAATCTCTCTCACCTGAAGGTCCTGCAGCTGCTTGTACCCAAATAAACACACACAGGCTTATATTATTATTAAACTATGGCCATGGCAGGCTTCTTGTTATCTAGTTCTTATATCTTAAATTAACCCATTTCTATAAATCTATACTTTGCCATGTGGTTCGTGGCTTACTGGTACATCTTGCTTCTTCTGGCAGCCACTAGCAGCGTCTCCTCTGCTCTGTCTTTTTCCTTCCTCTCTGTTTGGATTTTCTGCCTGCCTCTAAGCTGCCTTGCCATAGGCCAAACAGCTTTATTTATCAACCAATCAGAGCAACATATTTTCACAGCATACAGAAAGACATTTCTCCCATCAATCACTCATCTCTCCTGACATGCATCAAGGATCATTTTCTGTAGTCACTTATCCCAAAGATGAACCCATCAAAACCACAAGCTTTCCCATTCTGAATGGTTACTAACAAGCCTCCCGTACTGAACTATTTCTCACTACCCTCCAGAGTAGACAGTGAGTGATACTGCCTCTGTTTCACTGAGGGCCTACATCTTGTTAGTGCTGACATAAGTTTCTTAGGTCACTGGATAGAGAAATGTCAGAGGCTGAACTCAAATCTTTGTTCCCAG
Source organism: Peromyscus californicus insignis (assembly GCF_007827085.1). NCBI lineage: Eukaryota > Metazoa > Chordata > Mammalia > Rodentia > Cricetidae > Peromyscus > Peromyscus californicus. The sequence goes on from NW_026294562.1 coordinate 1,073,675, forward strand.
GTTCTTGACCAATGCTTTCAATGATTCCATTTCATGTGAGGCCAGTTTCTTGACAGCACATTTTCTGGTGCATAAATGACTTCACTTTTATGTTATTTGTATGGGAAGGCTGTTGGATTGATGTTTATTCCTGGCTGACTCTCAGGATCGGGCAGATTGTGGCCTCATGGAGACAGCATTTGGACTGTCTGCTTGCTTTAACTGGAAATTACTGCCTTCACTAGGGGCCATTAGCACATCAAAATGGTGTTTGTTGAGCCAGGAAAAGTGATACATTATGTTTGCATTTATTCTTTGGTCCCCAAAGACTAATTGTTGGTTTGTGTTTTTAAACACCCTTTCAAGTGCTAAGAGCCTCTAATGAGTTAAATTAACAAGCCATTAGGGTTAAGAATAGTGGTGCTGACATGGACACAGTGGTCCAATTACTGATGCTGGACTAGAGAGGATGAAACCCTGTATGCATAGAGCCCAGCTGCCTTGGCCATTCCGGTGTACTAGGACAGTCGACAGAGCATTTCCCCTGGCTTGTTTGGTTTATCCTTGCATCAGTCTTTTGGCATGAGGACCAGCCATTATGCAGATGAGGACACCATGACTTGGAGAGGTATTGTGCCCCATCAAGCCAGCAAGTGGAAGCATGGGGACCTCAGAGAACCCCTTTTGTGCACAATGCTGACTGAGCTTCTGCTGGTGTTTGCATAGAGTCCAGCTTGATATGGGTGAAAGGTGAGCTTCTATGATGCCATTTAAAGACCTGACTTAACTCTAGTGGATAATCACTTCCTGCAGTTCAGTAACTCTAAGACCAGCATAGCACTGTGGCAGAATGACTTAAAAAGATCTTTGGGGGCTATACCTGCAGTATGATGGGGTACTCAGCTCTAAGGGGGAGAGAAACTTGCCCATTCTTCAGAGATAATGCAGTAGCCATGTTAGAAACTTCTGGAGAAATGCTCCAAGTGAAGCTCTTCCACAGTCTAGGCTGATGTCATCTATGCCAACCATTGCCATCATTTCAGCCTGTGTGGGACTGGCTTTTCATTACTGCAGGCATGCTATCATCTTAAGTCCTCTCAGCTGTGCTGTCGGGTCAGGAGGATGATTTCTTATCTTGCAGAAGATAGTGAAACCCAGTGAAATGGTAAAGTCATAATGGCTCCTAGGAACACTCTCTTGGGGCAATTTGTGATATCCAAGCAAGACCCCCCCCCCCTTTGGGCTGTTCTAGCTTTATTGCTTATTTTCATAATCTTGCTTGGATGGACTCCAGATGTCTTAGATTCTTCACATCTCACCAGGCCAAAGCCAGGTGTGGTAGTTTGAATGTAGTTGGCCTCCATAATCTCATAGGGAGTGGCACTATTAGGAGGTGTGGCTTTGTTGGAGTGGATATGGACTTGTTGGAGGAAGTATGTCATTGTGGGGGTGGACTTTGAAGTTTGCTGTACTCAGGATACTACTCAGTGTCTCAGTTGACTTCCTGATGCCTGCAAGATGTGTAGGACTTTCAGCTACTACTCTTGCACCACATCAGCCTGCCCATAGCCATGCTCCCCATCATGACACTAGACTGAACCTCTGAAACTGTAAATGAGCCATCCCAATTAAATGTTCCCTTTATAAGAGTTGCTGTGGTCATGGTGTCTCTTCACAGCAATAAAAATCCTAACGAAGACACCAGGTTAACTTGTCTTGGGTGGTGGGAAAGGGCCAGAAAGAGGTTAATATCAAGACATGGACTAAATCAACCACAAACAGCCCTTGTATTCTGCAGCATTGAGGACAGGGGTCAGAATCATTTAGAACTAAGGGCCTCCTACCTCCTTTTGTGGCAGGAGGGAGATGTTTCTGTCGCTTTTTAGCAGAAACAAATTGTCCCTGTCTAAAGATTGCTAACCAAGGTCTAGCTCCCCAGATCTAGTCTTGATACTATTCCTTTGCTGTTCTGAGCAGTACAGCACTTATGGGGGCTGCTCTGTGCTAGGGGAATTTGGTTTCCTTTTAATACGTAATAATCACCATTACATCTCAATTACTTAACAAATAGAGAAGCACAGGGCCATGTTATTTCCAAAGAGTCTCCTGAGAGTATGGCTGGAGATCTCCAAATGTTATCCAAAATTAGCCTGGAGAGGGCAGGCGATCAGATCTTTTAATGTATGCCCAAGAGAACACAGGTGTGTTATGTACTACTAATGCAGGCAGTGCTGTGTCTACTCATGGCCCTCTCAGACCTAGAAAATGGCATGTTCCTTCTCTTCCTGCTAAGAGACACCTAGACTTTGGAGGAGGCTACAGCAAGGCCCCTTCTGTTTCTAGAGATGGCAATGGATGAGCTTCCTTCTCTTAAGTTGCAAAGCCCCAGCTTCTGGCTGGAAAGGAAATAACAAGTCACCACAGACAGAAAAAAAGCACATAAGAAGGAAAAACTCATCCGTAAATATATAGTTGCAAAAAGAAGTGAAATTGTTTGATGTCTAAGTGAGGGGCAAGTAAACAAGGAAACAAACAAAGCCTCATGACTGGATAGTGAGACATTTTCATCTCCCCTTTGAAACCACAATAGCTGCATTCTACGTCTGGTTTATCAATAAGTACTGTTAATATTCCATGAAAGGAGTGCTTTGGGCAAGGCAGCCATAGACCATTTTCTTGGGAAATATACGGTTTCTCAAGGCATTTTTTTTTTTTTTTTTTTTTTTTTTTTTTTGCCTTGGCAGTTGGCACTTTTCCTATGAGAAAGCAGGAGTGGTTGGGGACAGACCCTTAGTCTAATTTCCAAGACTTGAGTTTGGCTTAATGTAGAATTGGGACCTCAAAAGCAGCTTTGGTTTACTGGTGGCATAGCACTCAAATTAAATTTGGGTTTAGCTAAAAGTCCTCAACATATAATGAGGATTACAAGTTAGGGATCGGTCTGCCCCTGAAGCGTTCGATTTCATTTTGATGGGCATCTGGTAGGGCTCACTGCTCACTGGGGGCAGAAGGCATGCTTTTCATCTACTGGAGCCTGGAGACCTCAGGTACTCTGTGTGCTGGCTTTGCATGTGGGTCTTTATGCTGAGTGAATAGCTGTGCATTTGTTGTAGAATCAAGGACTAAATAAGTAAAGAGGAGAGAAGAGATTACCCTTTGAGCACCCCGGTTCCCACTAAACCAAAGGTAAGCTCTTTGTAACTGTTGATCAGGGAATAAATCCTCCTTTGTAATTCCAGAGATGCAGGGAGCCTCCTTTGCACCAGCCCTGCCTGCACATACAGTTTCTACTGACCTTGTAAGTCTTGCAGAACTGCCAATGTGAAACTTTTCTGACCTTAATTGCTGGATCTTTTTTTCTCCCCTCAAATGGAAAATGGAAGTAACCCAGCCAGTAAGTTAAACTTTTCCATTCAAAAGGGTACCAAATCATTTACATTTCCAACTCACCCCCATAGTAACAAAAACAGAGTAATTTTGGTCAATGCATTGGAAGCCCCATCATTTCATGTTCAGTGTATGAGACCATGGTACAGAATGTTACTGCTATCATTCCAGACATTTTTTTCTATTAGAAATCAGAGATGACAGCTCTAGATGCATGCTAAACACTTTTTGAGAAGACACAGCCCTTCCTATTGATGTTCTCTATAGTAACACTCAACTTGGTGCAATACATAGGTCTGCGCTGCTAGTTGCTGCTGATCAAACATGTACAGGATAATGATTAGCACATATATGTTTATGTTATTTTAGCAGAAAATCCATGCACTGTTGGTAATTAATTGAAGGTTAAATGACAAAATTTTCTTGCAACTATTCCTGTTGTATAGTCTATGAACTGAAAACTGGATTAACCTTTAATTACCCTCAACGATCTCTCAACCCCGAGACAACATTGCCACTGCTACCAGTAGTATTTGCATATACAATTTAATGAGAGAAACATCTGTTTGCATATTTGGAATCATTACTGGCATGCAGATAAATGGATACTTACAGTGAGATAGGCATACAAGCTAATGTCTCATTTTCTTGAGTTTCTTCTTCCATGCTCTGATTCTGCTGGACTTGTATTAATTAGATTAGAGGCTGACTTGAGCCCACAGCTTTACACAGAACACACAAATACAACAGGATCTGCAAAACTACATTTCATTCAGCTAGGTAAAAGACACAACTTCTGGGCCTTATAAAACGTATATGCTATAAGCCTGTGTGTCTGAGCATGTGATGTTTAAACCAAACCGTGTTCAACTCAGATATTAAAAAAATCCTGGGGCTGGAGAGATGACCCAGTATGAAGTGTTCACTGTACAAGCATGGGGACCTGAATTTGGTCCTAGAACCCATACAAAAAGCCAGGAGTGGTGCAGTGTCAGTCAGGGGCTTTGGGAACAGTCTTGGGGACTCACTGGCCAGCCAGTCTAGCAAAAAATAATGAACTTCAGATTCAGTGAGAGACTCTGTCTCAGAAAATAAGGTGGAAAGCTTAGAGGAAGATACCCTAAGCCAATCTCTGGCTTCCATGCATGTATGCATAAGTAAATGCATCTGCACACCTGTTTGCACACATATGCACACATCACATGAACAAATAAGCATAACATTTAAAAAGTCTTTTGCATGGTTACTTTGGGAATGACTTACTTTTGCACACAGCTCTCCTCTGATAGTTCTACCAAATGCTTCTATGGTGTTGAATAGTTTTACAGCCAACAGAAGGCAAGGCTAGTAAAAACTTTATTTTTCTGTGAGACTCACAGGCGATGATGGGGTTCAACAAATTTGATTATCGTTTTCTTAGTGGCTCAGTAGAGGGCTGGGCCTCGAAGCCTCTAAGCCTAGTGCTTTTCCATTGTCTTTGAACTGTGCTGTCTTTCTCAATGGTTAATATTTGAAGGCATTTAAAGCAGCACCTAGAACTATTTAATGCAGTTACCTAGGAAATCCACCCAACTACCAATGGAAGCCACCATTAAAGGTGCACGTATGTACAGTGTTTATATAAAATGCTGACTTTATACAACTTAATCATCAAACCTTTATACTGTTTGTACATGTGCTTCAACTATTACATATGGGACATTTTTATTTTGCATCGGTCCAAAGATCATGAAAGACTCCTTAGGGATTTTCAGGCCTTTAATTTCATCATGTATTTGTTAATGTTTCTTTTGATAGGAAGAATAAAAGTACTGGTTCTTCATGCTTTTTAAAATAAGAAGAAAAGCAATGTCAATTCTAACTTAACTTCACTTTCTTCTGACCATCACTCCTGAGCCCAGCACCATCACCCTCAGCCTCCCCAGCAGTCCCAGTTCATCCCTGAGCCCAGCACCATCACCCTCAGCCTCCCCAGGATCACAGTTATTTAGTTGCTCCCAATGACTATATTGTCTCATCAGGAGAGAGTTTTTTGCTTTCATTAGTGAGTCTAGCCTCATTAATTTAAACTAAATGATGGGAGTGGTGAGGGGGGGGGCAGCCAGATTCACTAGGGAACACTTTGAACCATGGAAATGATTTTTTATGGGCATGTACTATTCTGATACCCATGAATGTTCTGTAATTAAAGCTGGTCTGGGACTCGAAAGGTCTTTAAGAAACAGGATTAAATCAATTGGTTTGTGATTGAATATCCATTATTTGCAGGCAAAGGGTGTCATGAGGCTATAGAAAGCAATTTGTTCTCTAAGTATTTTCAGCATCCCTTATACCCTCTTTTCTCATCTATACCCGATTCATTTGCACTCTGTACAACAGGAAAAGCATTCCTAAAAACTAAAAGAGGGCAGTTCAGATAGTACTGTTTCTACATCAATCAGATCTTTACTATATTCTGTGTAGAACTAGACAGTCTGATTCAAAAAGACATTTTCAACTCCTAGTGTGAATTGAGCACTGATCATAGAAGGATTAGGTTTCCATGTGAAGCATAGTTAGTTTGTATGTACACTTTAGCTCTCTTTCTCCTACTACTTTTCAGTAAGTAACATTTTAATACTAGGTGAAAATGCATCCGTTCAATTGTAACCATAAATACTGCATGTGGGGGCTCAGCACACAGAAGGCATTCAATAACAAGGAATGTTTTCTGTGTGTGTGTGGTGTGCAGATGATGGATTGTTGCAGCATATGGCATCTTATCCCGTTAGCCGTTTATAGATTCTAAAGGGATGCACTCCTTTCAATGACCTCAATACAAATTCTAGTGTATGACAGTTTAGAAGAGAGAAGTCATTCTTTGTTTCTAGCAGTAGTCCACCCTTTGAATATCTTTCAGAAGTCTAATATGGGTTGTTAATCTCATTCTGGGATTGTTTAGGTAGTAGGCAAAGTAAGAGGTGTTTGTGTGTGTGTGTGTGTGTGTGTGTGTGTGTGTGTGTGTGTGTGTACACAAGCATTTCAGTTGGGGAGCTTCATAAAGGAAGGGACTCTTAGTAGACAACTGTAAGTACTAATTAGATTTTGGCTGTATTGTGACTTTCATACTTCTGTTTGTACTAAAATCCATTTTGGTAACATTGTATATTAATTAACTTACATGTTAACTCAGCCCACAGGGACTTGTTGCATATCTGGCTGTTTGCTAGGCTCTAGAATCTATTGTGGGTACTCTCGGGGTATTGGCGATGGTCCGCAAACGCATTCACTTCAAGAGAGAAGGGGAGAGAGATTCCAGGGTACAGACCTAGGTTGCCTTGTGGGCAGAGGCCATATGGGACGAGGCAGGCCCATCTGCCCTGCCACTGGCTGGGAATTTGTTTTGCTCTGACTAGGTCAAGACCCTTGGATGGTGGTCAGACCTCTGGCTGCAAGAGGAGATGGAGAAACATAGGCCTTGAAGAGATGGACGGTAAAGACATTTGGGGCAGTCCTTGTGCTTCCAAAGCCCCATCTACGGTGGGAGGGGGGAGGACTTAACACCATCAGAATTCCACTGGTGTGAGGGAAAATACTAGAACCAAAAGTCAAAAGCACAGAAAGTAGTGCTGGCCAACAAGACATGGCTTGAAATCCAGACAAAGGTAATAACTGTATGTGATGGGGACGATCAAACCTGTGTTTTTGAGGGGTGTGTGGATAGGTGTTGGAAGAGTTCAGAGACGTCTAAAGCACAGTATTCACAATGTTTTCCAGGACAGATGAGAGTCCTTGCCTCCTTTCTGTGTTATCTCCAGCCTCCCTCCCCTTCATTTTCCTGTAATGGTGGGCTATTGGGATATTCCACATAATTCCCAGGTCCTAGAATGTGTTACCTTATTCTGTGCCTTGGGGATCTTTACACCTATGTTTCAACCCTGGGCTCTCTTTTCCCGTGTTTTGTGATTTTTTAATTTTTACTTTTGTGAATAGTTTTTTGTACTTATTTGGTCAGCAGGGACCTCACTTCCCGGTGGGCCCCACTCTACCCATCTCTATTGTTTACTTTCCATCTTTATTACCTTTATTGTTTGAACAGCTGGAAAGCAGAGCCTGTGCCTGTAAACCTGTGTAAGAATGCTTGTGAATAAAAGAATGAAGTGAAAGTATCACTCATTTTTGACTAGCTCCTGTTTGTACCCTGCTTCCGTTGAGGTCACCAAGAGGAGTTGCTATTTTGTACCTTGTAAGCTTCTTGGGTGGGTCGCCAGGAGGGGTCGCTGTTGGTGCTTCCTGTAAAGGCAAGCATTTGGCTGTTGGATTTTTTTTTCCTTTGAGAGATCTGTCTCTCTCAACATGGAAGGGTCTAACTTCATTCACCTTCCCTCTTCCTTCTCCTCAATTGCTTGGGAATGGGCAAGAGACTAACAAAGCTGAGAAGGCAAACCAGAGCGTCTGACTTTATGATGAAATGCTTTGGGTCCAGGGTTCTTCAGAAGGCATAAATTGAAGACCCCCCCCCCCCCCCCCCCCCCCCCCGTCCTACAACACACACCCACACCCACACCCACACCCACACCCACACCCACACCCACACCCACACCCACACCCACCCACACACCCACCCACACACCCCTCCCTTGTGGGATGGACCACAAATGAGCTACAGAAATTGTTGGCTGGGTCTCTGTGGCTTCTTTTAGACCAGAGCACCTATTTTGGCAAGCAATGACATAAAAAGGGGGCTTTTGAAAATGCTAGAGATTGTGATCCACACCTTAGAGTGGAGTTTTTGAGGCAAGAGAACAACAATCACCAACAAAAATCCCTACATGTCCACTTCATCATGTACCCGGGTTAGAGGATTCATTTGGCTTTCCTTGGTTTAAAAAAAAAAAAAAAGACCCCAGCTAATTGACATGTTTTATGCTAACCACAAGACTGGAAGACACATTAGCATTAGGTTGACAACTGTGAGTCTAAAAGACAAATAATTATAAAAGTGTTCATATAAGTTTTTTTTAAAAAAAGGGTACAGAATGTCTCAGTCCTATCCTTTAAAACGGCAAAACAAATAAACAAACAAACAAAAAACCAAAACCTGAATTTAGGGACATTTTTGTACCTTAGTAATAAATTAACATTTCAAAAGTACTTTTACCTGCTGAGATGGTTCATTCCGCTAATATGGGTAACGCTGTGGACTCGAATAATTAGTGTAAATTGCCTTTGAATAACACAGAGCTGGGAACGACTTTAACTCGCGAAAGCTTAATGCCTCTTGCTGGACAGGATGAAGAGTCCTTAATGGGGCCTGGAAAAACAACTAATACCTACAAATCAAAGGAGAAAAGCCGTTTTTGATGCATGTGTGTGAGAGTGTGAGTTTTAAACTAAATTGTTAACACTTCTCCCTGCTGAGGGTCACGGATTAGCGAAGCTGGGAGACTCTTTGAGAATCTTTCACACTGACCAGGGGAGGTAGGGGGTTCCAAACACAAGTGTTTTCTTAACCCTAATCCCTACCTCCTTGACCAGGACAGCTCTGCATTTCCCTCTAATTAGGTGAGGAATTAGAAGGTGGATAAATGCGCTCAGGGAAGAGGGTAAAGTGATTAGTTCATTCTGGACCATGATAGTGATTTCTGGCTACTCCTTAGTTCTTTCCAAGATAATAACTTTTCTCTTTCTTACAAAAAAAAATATTCCAGCAAACCTTGCACATGTATTTATAGGCAATGCTGATTATCTTTGGGCAAGTCTGGGTCAACATCTTGACAAATGATTTTCCTCTCCTTTGCCTTTGCTTCCTTTTCATCAGATTTTCCATCGTATTGAGAAACTTCTAGAGCAGTTTCTCATCTGAACCAAGTATGATAATTATTTGTGCAATCTGAACAAAATCTAATAACCTAACCTAAAAATGTATTCGCATTTAAATGATCCTTTCAGTGAAGGGGGAAGAAGGACTTGACGCTTAGGAGCTAAGATAAAAACCACTTTGATGCATTTTCTGCATATGAATGCATTCTACTATGTGTGCCTATTTTTTTTTTAAGATCTTGTAGATATTCTTGGTGGAATTGTAATTTTAAATTTCAGGTTGTATAAAGCAATTATTGAGTAGTTTCAACCTGATGAGTTGCTAGCAACCTTTACTGGTGATGAACTCACCAGGGCTACCTAGGTGTTGAAGGCAATTTCTATATGAAAATTCCTGACAGGTATCAAAAAAGAACTTTATTTATTTATTTACTTTTGTGTGTAGGTCCTACAGTTGCATCTTAGCTTTCCTCTCTTTTACCTCTCCAGTTCGTGTGTGTACTGCACATTTTACTCACCTATTACAAGGCTTCCACATCCTAAACACACAACAAAAAGAACTTCAGGAGAGAGAAATGTCATAACAATAAATAACAAGTCTTTCTACCTCCTTTCCAAGGGTATCTGAAGGGCCATGACATTGTTACCCCCATCCTTTCCCAAAGCTGTAGCTTCAGTGGGCAAGAATCTAATTATGAGCATTTGGAACAACTTATTTTAGTTTCTGGGACTGTCTCTGGATATTATAAAAGGGTCAGAGCAAAACAGAAGCAAACATCGGGGCTGTGGCTGAGTGTTGAGTCTTCAGGCTCGATTCCTGAGTTAGGCTCATCTGACCAGGAGTAGACACAGTTATGGCTGGCTCTCCCCTTGGGAAGGCGTGTTTTTATTTATTTATAAACATTTTTTCCCCCTCTGAGCTAGAGGTTTCTCTCCCTAGGCCTACAAATGTCATGGCTGGTTTAAGGTAAAGCTTTCTGCACAATGCTGATGATGTTGTACAAGACAGATCATGTTGCACTAGCTGGGATGCTGTTGCCTCTTGATCTTACCAGCTTTGCTTCCTGTGCTGCAGAAGATCTGAAGCAGTGCTGGTCAGTAGTTTGGCTTAGATGACTTCTAGAGTCAACCGTCTCTGTCACTGATTGGCAGGAAATGACAGAATGCTCTGCTGCCTGGTTAGTCAGGTGAAGCCAGGCACCTTGTAGGCTCATACCACATTTACATCTGTTCATCTGAGCCTTCTATACCTTGGTGCCTTTTGTTTTGCTGTTGTTTGTTTTATTTTATTTATAAAAGCAAGCACACAATTGAGTTGTATAACATGCTTGCTTTAAAATTCCTTGGGACTGCACAGAAGAGAGGAAAGGTATGTATAATGAAGGTCAAATTTAAATTTCTGGGCTACAACAAAGACATCTGAGGGAGAGCAGCTTCACCACAGGACTGCATCTGACCACTCCCATTTTTGGGCATCATCGTGGGAAAACTCTGTGTGGATAAAATTCGAAGTCTCAGCAGAAAGGGCACAGCTGGCCTAGTAAATTGGGTTTAGCCTCCTTTATCCAATGTGGAGCTATTTGAACCTCATCTACTACTTCTGTTCTATTCTGGTCTATTGTTGTTGTTTGTTTGTGTAAACATAGTACCAGGGGCTAGCTGAGACCCTTGGATTCTGACCTACTCTAACTCATAGCAAGTGGCCCCTGTGTTGAGGCTAGTTCAACAGCCACCTAGGTGTAGGCAGGGGGACTTCATCAGGAGGCTCAAATCTAATAGGATCAATCAATAAGTCTCCCAGCAGAAATATCTGTGTGTCAAACTGTAAACTTGATAATTGTCAGAATACATTTAATGCATTTAATGCAGCCAGCGAGAACCCATAGCAGAAGATTAACATTTTCTGTGAATAATTACAAGCTCACGCAGTTCAGCCTCTTATCACTTTATATTGAGTCTAGAAAGTAGGAGTGATCTTTTTTAATTTGTAATTATTTCACTCCAATGTGAGGTCCATCATGGCCTTATTCTTAGTCTTTCAGGATGGAAGACATTGGTATGCAGGAGCCATGCAAGAAGACGCAGTACACTATCAGAGGAGGACATGTTTGATTATTCTTTAAAACCAACTCAGAGAAGTTAATCTCATTGAACTTCTTTTTATTCAACAAAAGAGTTGGCTGTTTCCAAGTCTAACATGACTATAATGTTCATTAAATGGACTTCTTTACACCTTTAAATGGATTAACTGCACATCTTCACAGTCTAATTATTATACATGTCATTCAAAAAAATCACAGATCTAATTCGGGGCACGATAAAGGCCTTTCTTTTGTGGCCATGGAAAAGACATTGCAGTAAATGGATGTGATTTTTATCGGAGCCAGTGTCATTTTTTTTTTAAGGGCACATGTTGCTCCTGGGAGGTGGGAGGGGGGAGTGGCAGGGAACATGCCCTAGTCATTTTATTTCAGAGATTTAGGATTGGCCCATGCCGATGTTCTTTCGGGCTTGCAGTACCAGGCACCTCGGAGGTTCCTCCCACCAAAGCCTGTCTGGTTAATGACTTCATCTACCCCAGACAGCTCTTAGATAGGTAATAAATTGTGGACCACCCCCTTGGGTCCTTGGCCTTTGTGCTTCTCCAAGTTCTTTTCCATAGAACTTTGTTGGAGGGGGAGAAAACACTCTCATTTCAAGCTCTAAGAAAACACAACCCTGTTTTCACATGTGCTTTTGACAATAATTCTCTTGGCTTTCTTTTTCTGGGATCTAGGTGAGGGTTGCAATGATATTTCACTACCTGGGGACAGGAAGAATAGCGGGGTGCCCTTTCCACCCCCATGATTCGGGGTCTTTCTGTTACAAGCAGAGCAAAGCTGAGCTCTGCTGTCAGCCATTCATCCACTAGTATTGATGGAGAGATTCCTATGGGGCAGCCACTGCACCCTAGGCAGCCAAAGGCAGAGTGAGTTTGTCACCCACTCAGGGAATGTTTCCTGGAGAGGCATTGGCATCTGCGTGAGTAAATTCAAGGAAGCTCCAACATGCTCTGAGAGAGGGTCTGAGAAAGTCTGTGGTCCAGTCAGAAGGCCCAGAGGGCTTGCTTTGACATCGTGCTTGCCCAGCAAACTCGGGTAGTTTTCCTCAAGTTGGACTCAATATGAAGCCACTTAGGAGCTGTGGGTGAGGAACCAGAGGTGGATGATGGACACATTCTTTGGGTGGGACTGTGGGGCAGCTTGCTGTTCCCGTGTGGTACAGTAGAGGGAGCACACACTGTTCCAGGTGGAGAGAGCTGCCTTGGCACTGCCTCTCCCTGGGGACATGACCAGCAAATGGCTCAGACACTTTAGGTCTCAGTTTCCTCATCTAAAGACAGAGAGAGAGCTATAACCTTCTTTCAATGCTTTGGGATTTAGAAATAACACAGACCTAAAGACATGAGCATGGAGCCCAAGTAGCAGTTGTCAATACTATCTAGTTTTTTTCCTATTGCCTGTCCCTTTTAATTGTTCTATCTCTGAGCCTTTCTCTGGCCCAACTCTTTAATGATCTGTAGTAATTAATGTGGTCTGGAATAAATAGAATAGAAGCCCAAAGCTTACTTCTGCTCTCAGTCTTTGATGTTAATCCCCACCTCTGCCTTTTTTCACGTTAATGTGTGGTATTGTGTTTCCCGAAATATTGTGCACCCTGATAAACTTATCTGGGGTCAAAGACAGAACAGCCACAATATTAAACATGAGGATAGGCAGTGGTAGCACACGCCTTTAATCCTAGCATTCCAGAGGCAGAGATCCATGTGTTCAAGGATACAGCCAAGCATAGTGACTCACGCCTTTAATCCCAGGGAGTGGTAGTAGAAAGCAGAAAGGTATATAAGGCGTGAAGACCAGAAACTAGAAGCATTTGGCTGGTTAAGCATTTAGCTGGTTAAGCTTCAGGCTTTTGAGCAGCAGTTCAACTGAGAGCAATTGGGATGAGGAGGACACAGAAGCTTCCAGTCTGAGGAAACAAGACCAGCTGAGGATCTAGCGAGGTGAGGTAGCTGTGGCTTGTTCTGGTTCTCTGATCTTCCAGTTCACCCCAATACCTGCCTCAGGTTTGATTTTATTAATAAGAACTTTTAAGATTCATGCTACATTAATGTTTTAGTTTGGCTTGAGATAGAGTTCCATGGATCTCAGGCTGCCTTTGAACTTGCTACATGGCCAAGTACGACCTTGAACTCCTGATCTTCCTGTCTCCACCTCCTAAGAGCTGGGATTACAGGTGTGCACCACCATGACTTTTGCCTTTGCCTTTTGAAAGAAAAATTTAAACCACTCAGAGTTAAAATGAAGGAGTATGTAGTGGTGACCACTAGGGATGGTATTTGGGTCAGGGTAGACAACCTTAGCACTTCTGGCCATAGGCTATTCCAGCCAGCAGCTCCTTGTAGGCTCTGTGGTCTCACATTCCACCTGGTGACTCATTTCCATCTCAAATTTGTCCACTATCTGCATTACAACCTTGGATTATGAGTGAGGATGGCATGGCCCAGGGTCTTAATGTGCTGTCCTCAAGCCTGGGCTATCAATTTCCCACCTTTACCTGCCTTCTGATGTCCTTTGTTTCTGATATTCCATAGAGTATGGCAGTAATGGGAAAACACTCACAGAGACGCCTGTGCAGAGCTGAAAACTCTTTCATAAATCATTTAAAAATCCATGGTGTACCAACAGCAATTATCAGAATTAATTGCTCCTTAAAACATAAAGAATTGTGCTACAAAGAGTCAACATCAGCTTGGGACTGTATGTCTCCTCCTCAAGCCTTGGAAAGGAGCTTGCAAAGCAGGTACCAGGATAGAGCAAACACTGGAGAATTGTGTGTTAGGTACTGTGTCCTATTTCCAAACTAATAAATACTGAATGAGTAAATAATTTTGTTTTCTCTCTGGGTTATAAAGATTCAGTCGTATTTGGCCAAGTAACTTCAGGGAATATCATTAAATACTTTTCAAACAGTGCTTCTTGGAGCCATATTCTGCTGTTGGACAATGTCTACAGATGTGATGAGAAAGGAGACAGAAGGAAGTCTAGGTAGGGAGTGGGCATGATTCTCCATAAATGGCTCCTCAAAACTGGGCACAGAAACCAGTGCTGGGAAGCACACAGGCATTGGCATCACTCGCTTATTCTCCCACTTACCTACCAATACCGAGAGCATCTGGGAAGTCAATGTAAAATGAAACATTACATTACTGGTGTTAATATCTGACCCACACAAAGCTAAATATTTTATTTTCATTTTATTTTTAGTTACATGTATATGTGTTTCTCTCTGTCTCTGTCTCTGTCTGTCTCTGCCTGCCTCTCTCTCTCTCTCTCTCTCTCTCTCTCTCTCTCTCTCTCTCTCTCTCTCTCTCTCTCTCTGCATGCAGGTGCTCTCAGGGTCCAGAAGAAGGAATTAGATCCTCTGAAGCTGGAGTTACATGAGTTTGTTAGCTGCCTGACATGGGTGCTGGGAACCAAACTCAGTTTCTTAGCAAGAGAAGTATTTGATTTTAACTACTGAGCTATTTCTCCAGCTCCTACACAAATCTATTATTTAAACAATAAGTAAAAAACCAGGTATAAATATCTGACTTCTGAATATTTAAGAATAGAAGGCTAGCCAAGTGTGGTGGTGCATGTTCTTAATCCCAGTATCCGGTAGGCAGAGGCAGGTAGATCTCTGTGAGTTTGAAACCAGCCTGGTCACATAGTTCCAGGCTGGTTAGAGTGGGCTACATAGTCAAAATTAAAAAAAAAAAAAGAGAAAAGAAAGTAGAAAAGAAGACTAAGATTTTATCTGCATATTTATGTGCATATCATGTTTGTGATATGGGCATGTGAATGATATACATAAAAATTTTGTGTGTTGCATATGAGTGGATGTTAATACCAAAGGAATTACCATGGATACCATTTGTTAGCCAGAAAGCATCATATATTATTGTTTCAAGATTTTTCTCTACAGAGGCATTCAGCAATGGCTGTTTTCATCAGAGATTTATTTGATCTTTATTATTTTACCCAGTACTCCTGAAGGACCTGACTACAGCTTTGATTTGCACATACAGTATTCAGAGACCTGACACCAGCTCCAATGCTCAGAAGGGAGAAGGATCTTTGTTCAGGAAGTAACTTATTGAACAATTAACATGTGGAAACTATACCAAACAGTATGTGTAAATGATAAGTTCACGTTGAGTCTGCAAAGGGCGGAGGCTCATTCTTCCTGCAAGGAGACCGTGACAACTCTTGCTGATGGAATAAATGGGATCATTATATTTCAGCCTCCAAGTAATTATCAGAAATGAAGCTTTGTGAATTCTTTCCTAATGGGGCCACCTGTCACCCCTCAGTCTTTGTGTATAATGGCATTTCATTTCTGAAAACTAGGGCCGCAGTACAGCTCTTCCAAATGTTAGTGGCCATGTCCTGATTCCCTCCCTTGTCTTCCTGTGATAAATAGAAACATTTTCAGGTGGTTTTCTATCCTCCACCCAACATATGATTGTGTGTGTCCAAAGTACCTGTGGCAGGTAAAGAAAGCTGCAGCAAAACCAGGTGTTTCAGCATAATTGCTCGCTTATAGGCAATCCTGATGCTGAGACAACCCTGTGAGGATGTGGGCGGGGGGGGACTGTAATTTCTCACCATGATCTCCCCTGGCTATGGCCAGATGCCAACTGCTCTGGGCTTGTGTCACTTTATCAGAGGGAGTGCTCCAGGACAGGAGGGCAGCTCAGTGTGGGCTGTAGCCATGGAATCAGAGCTTCCAGAATTTACTCAAGGCCTAAGCCACGACACCAGCTACAGGGATGCAGCAGGCAGGCTGCATGAGTTAAGACTTCTCAGGCTGATGGTGAAAGCAACTTGGTCATGAGGTTTCCCATGTGACTCTCAGGTTCTCAGTTATATGCCTGTTTCCTGGGTCTCTGTAGGTTATTCAAGATTCTTCTACACCAAGGTCATGGCTCTAATGCCACTGTGGTTTGTTTGATCTTTGAGATAAGAAGAGTTGTAAACCTTCTTGTATTTTATGTTAATTCTGTTTGGTCTTGTGGTGCTTTCATTTTCACTTCCTTAGGGACCTGGCATGAGCTTTTGAGGATCCAGAGGAAGAAGGATCTTTGTTCAGGTTTCCTACCTGGCAATTGGCATGTGTCATTCACACAGGAACAGTAGGTGAGGGGAATGAATTCGTGTGGTGTTCCCAAATGGTGGAGACCTCCTGGCCTTTTCTCTGGACACTGTTGTATGGTTCTTTCAATGACCCCTAAGTAGCAGAAATTCTTTGGTAGCCTTAGATCCCCCCTCCTCCAGTGGCTACAGTCTGACAACAGTTGTTGATCTGTTAAAAACACTTGCCTGGTTTACACACAAAGGTCTGTGGATGAATTCACAGGCCTACAAGGAAGTCACCTGTTCTACAACATGGGGGAAACTGTGAACATCTCTCATTTGATGATTATGAAAGTGGTTTTCAGGGGTTGGGAGTGAGGGTGGGGAAATTACATTTGAGCCTAAGTTCTAGTCTGTGCAATCACAAATGCCTGGTCCATGGGAACACTTGCCCTACCTAGGGAATTACAGTGCTGTAGGTCTGTGTGGATCGGGACTGCAACATCTCTGGGAAATATCATTTCACACTAATTAGGACTTCTCACAGCCTGCTTCCTGAAAGGTTCAGGTTTACATTAGTGATGCAGATTTTAATCAGCAATCAAGTGCTCTCTCCAAACGCAGCAAGAATCCCCCATATTCCCTTCTATCAACAAAAGATTTCCCAGCTGCAAGCTGGACCCAGCAATGGTGAGTGCCAAATCAGCATCTTAACCCAAAATGATGTCTTCAATCCTCCAATCTTCTGAAACATCCTAAATTCCCATTCCTGTCCTCTAGTTAGACAGAGTTTTGCATTGTGTGATTCTGACCACAGCCCTCAGTTTGACACCTGTTGAAAAAATATTGGAACCATATTTGTAACTAATCACAACCAAGATGTCAATTTAATTAATCTGACAATAGAAATGCCCCAGAGATGAGGCCCATGCCCAGGCTGGCACTCCCAGTCAAGCCTGGGCTTGCTGTCTGTTACCCGACAAGCCTAGGACAAAATTAACACTAAATATAAGGTAATTTAATTAACTCCTCCCATCCCAGCAGGCAGAGCACAGTGCTCTGGGCACCCCAGGCCTTCTGAAGTAGAGGGTGGCACCCCCAGCGGGGAAACACTTAGGCTAAGCTTTCATTATTTTAAGTGGGTGATTTGCAGCTAAGGAGATGCATTGAAACTCCTTAGGCCACTAAAGTAACGGATAGCACAGTTGTTCTTACCTTACAGACACAGCAACAAACTTTGTGAAATTCATCATATGAATACATATCTTGCAAGTGTCAGGGTCCCTCAAGGATTTGCCATGGAATATGTGGACTCTCAGACAGAGAGCATGGAGGAGGGGTATAGAGAGAAAGGCTGAGACAGAGAGGACAACCTGGTTTTAAAAAAAAAGTTAATCTGAAAGCCACCCCACCAGAGGGAAAAGGCTATGACAAATATGAGAAAAATACTTATGAAATTGTTTTATCTTAAAGATATTTGCTCAGCTGATTGGATCCATCTATCCATCCATCCATCCATCCATCCATCCATCCATCCATCCATCCATATATCCAGGTGATTGAAAACGTTGAGTATTCCAGGCAAGTACTTTACCAGGAATGTACACCTCCAGCCCATTTTTATTTTATTAGGGAACATCTTACTAAGTTGCG
Organism: Peromyscus californicus insignis; assembly: GCF_007827085.1. NCBI lineage: Eukaryota > Metazoa > Chordata > Mammalia > Rodentia > Cricetidae > Peromyscus > Peromyscus californicus. The sequence continues at coordinate 1,091,653 of NW_026294562.1, forward strand.
CAGGCTGTACTTGAACAGGTGACTCACAAATCAGTGTCTCAAGTAGCTGGAATTACAGGCCTGTACCACCATGACAGGCTAAGAGCTAATATTTTTAAGGGACATATTAAAATCCTTTTTTATTTACAAACTTCAACAATGTTGACTCCCAAATTCCTTCATCCCCAGGATGAATATCAACCCATTTTCCCAGTGTCCAAGCAGAAGCCAAAGGACAATGGACATCAAGAACCAGGTTGATCTGTCATGAATGTAAAGAGAAAGCAGGTGAGTGGAAAAGTCAATGTTGGTGTTGCAGTGGTGAGCAAGTGGAACACTGAACTCACACAGATGCCCATGGAGGTTCTGAGGAGAAAGAACCTTTCAGGTGGAGGGACTTGCTGAAAGTCAGGTCCCTGTTCTCACTTGAGTCTCGGTGACAATCCACATGATCGAGGACGAAGACTAGCTGGGGCTCTGCATGTGTGGTGTGGGGTCCAGACTTTCTCCCTGTGAAGCCAATTAGGTTAGACTTCAAAACAATAAGGAGGTAGCAGCACATTTCAAATGTGAATGAAATAAGGTACTTGGGTCAGAAAATACCAGATCAAAAAATAAAGCCTGAAGAACCTCATTAAAAGGCAGATCAACAGGATGGACCCAAATCATTAATTATGTTAATTTGCAACAAGGAAATGAAAATCTTGGGAGAAGCTGGAGGGGGTAGAAGCCCAGCTCTGGGTTCTTCAAGGGTTGGGGAGCTTGTGTGTTAGCTGCGTTTTCTTTCATGAGAGAGTTGGAATGTAGGATGGAAGGTCACCATGGGGCCATTGCTTGGTGCTTGAGCGCTGGAGATACCACCAGCAAGTACTTCTGAGCAAAGTGCCTAATGGCTTGTGTGGCTTGGCTAAGGCTGTGCTGAGAGCTACTGCCTCCGACAGCATCTTTGGAGCTCCAGGATCTGTCAGTCACAGACAAGGCGCTCCAGCTTGCTGGAGGCTGGATGGATAGATGCACTTAAACAGAGATGTGATTTAACAAAGAGCAGCTGCTGTGAGGCAGTGCACACGCAGGAGGCCAATCTTGGCCTTTCTCCTCCATGTTTCCTGCCAGAGCTGCTGTGGAGCAGCCATCTCACCGACAAGGTCTTGGTCAGAGGTGGAATTCAGGATATATTCTGAGATGTGGTCACTTTTTTGTCGTTGTTGCTGTTCTATTTGGCTTTTGAGGCAAACCAGGCTAGCTTTGAACTCATGATTTTCCTGCTTCTGTCTTCTGAGAGCAGAATTGCAGGTATGTGGCTTGCTGTCTGGCTTTGGTTGTTTTGCTTCCCAGTGACAGTCCCTTTTGTCTTTGCTGGCTTTTGGTTCATAACCCTGTGAATGAACAGAGTTCTGGAAGCCTCTGGGAAGGAAAGGAGGACCCCAAACAGGGAGGCCTGGAGATGCTCACCATCTATTCCTCCGGGTACCTACAGATAATGAGAGGAGACAAGGTCCTGGGGCATCCAGGGTCTGTTTGAGGACACTGCTTCTAGAGGTGCCTGAGGCAAAGGCCATTTAAAATGCAGGAGGAAGGGGGAGAAGTGGCAGAGTATGGCATAGGACACCCCAAATGGAGCATTGCACCACTTAGGTCAACTGCACCACTTAGGGAGCCTTGATCCTGGCAGGAGCAGCCCCAGACGTTGAAGAGGGACAGGAAGCCAGAGAGGTACCTGCTCTTTCAAAGGGAAAGTATAATTTGTAAACAGTCAACATCTTAACAAGCTGTAAAACAACAGCCATGACTTCTAGCAGATTTACGAATATCTGAGTAACTGAAACTCACAATGTTTTTTTCTAAACTCACTTTGTTAATTTGCAGCCTGGTAGTGATTAGGGCGACGAGTCCCCAGGGATGGCCTCCAGCTTGGCTTCCAATTGCAGGGCTGGGGTCTGAGTGTTTTTCTGGCACAGGTGGATGTGGATTCCAGGCAGTTCAATCATGTCCTCTTTTCTTTCTCACCATCTTGCCGGCTGGCCTTGGAACTCACAGGCTAGGATTTGTTTGTTTTGTCTTAGAATTCTAGTGTTTCAGAAATCGCCCATCATTTATCACTCATCTGAGCAATTGTGGGTCATGCTGGCTGGATGCTTTTACCTCCCAGCTCCTCCTCTCTCCCCCTCCTGCCACCTTCCTCCCTCAGGGGAAATCAAGAAAAACAAGATTCTACTTGTCCAAGCCCTTGGAGACTCCTCGGAATTGCTGGAATCGTCACAATAAGTGGTAGTAATAGAACCATATACAGGATTGTAAATACAAACTGTTCTGTGGAGTGGCAAAAAATAATGAAGTAATTAGGTGAACTATCATCAGCACCTGTGACTGACTGGCAGGGCACTTCTGCCTGGTTGCTATTGTTTACCAGGAACCATACACCGGCAGGTCCGGGAGTTGTGGCACTTCTCACCCTGACCCCCTTCTCTCTCCTCACTAGAGCCTCTCTGGTCCACCAAAGTGGGTCCATGCCTGGGTGATCTGAGTGGCCCAGGATGAGGATGTGGGTGCCAGGGCTGAGCCTTTGGAAACCACGGTGGAAAACAAGAGTCCTGTTCACCAGTCCATTAGGGTTAATGCCTCTTTAATTAGCAATTGCCGGGAAGTCTGAAAGTGCTATATAATGGGCCATTTCTTGCTAAACCCGAGTCTCGCAGACAGACCCAAAGCACAAGACCATTCCAGTGGGAGACAGTTGAGAGAATGGAGATTAGAAAACAACTCATTGTTGGTTCTGAAGGAAAGTGACCATCGGAATGCTCACCTGCTTTCTGGTACCCACCCCCATCTGGGATTTCTGTACAGAAGTTCCCAATTACAGGAGAAATGCTTTTTAACACATAATGTTCTTCACAACATTGCCAAGAGGAGATTCTTCTACCAACCCACTTCACAGATGTAGAAATGGAGGCACAGAGAAGTTAAGTGACCCAGCCAAGGCCACAGAGCCGGGTTCCCAAGTTAGTACCAAACACATACACACACACACACACACACACACACACACACACACACACACACACATTGAACCTATTACTGTTCCTGTCTAGTGAGCTCCATACAAAGCTGTGGCCTAAGGGATCTTCATCGTGTATCTGATGCAGATACATCAAAGACTGTGCTAAGAACCTAGGAAGAAAATGAGTTCTCACAGACTTGCCAAGGACTTGGGAGAAGCCATCATTTTCCACTGGCAGAGAAAATGTAGACATAGGTATGGCCCTCACAGACACAGACCTGCAGGTCAGAACTCTTGTTACTCAAAAAAGTCTATGTAGTAAACTGGAGAATCACTTGCTAAAACACCCTCTCCCCAACATGTGCACACACACAGACACAGACACACATCCACACATGCAGACACATACAGACACATTGACACAGACATACACACACAGACATGCACACACACACACACACACACAGACATACATACAAAGATACACACACACACACACACACACACACACACACACACACACACACACACAGTGCTTCTGAGATTTTTCCTACCCGGAGTCTATCTGAATCCACAGAGTTCAACTTAAGAGAAAGGCCACTTAGGAGTTTAACTTTTAAGCCACCAGAGTGTGTAGAAACCCCAGCCAGTTGGTTGTGTTTTGTTAATTTTATCTCTAGGGTAGGCAGACTCAATCGTCACTGTCTGGTGTGCAGAGAAGCTAAGGAGAGCATTTTAGGGGCAACAATAGACAAACACCTTAAACTCTTTGCAATTCAACTTTCCCATCTGTAAAGTGTGTGTGTGTGTGTGTGTGTGTGTGTGTGTGTGTGTGTGTGTGTGTGTGTGACCCCACTTGCTTCTGAGGCATGAGAGTTAAGGAAATGAATGGCTTTTGACTGCTAATTACTGTTATTTTCTCCAAAGAGGATTTGTCCGAGGAGCTAACAAAGCTTTCCGTTGAAGTCTCTTACCTTGCAGGCCCTCCTCTGTGGACCTGTTTTTACTACTGATAATTTTGTCCTCTGGATCTTAAAACAGGTCTCTAGATAGCATAGACTTCAGGCCCCTCGAACCTGGATCCACCCAGGGTTACATAGAAAAGGAAATAGTGGCTTGAGCAAACTGTTGCAGCCTTGCCTGACTCAAAGGTGAAGTTTCTAATCTATGGTACAGAGTGCTGGTGTGGGGATTCTCCTGAAAGCCGGTCCTTCTTTAAGATGGGAAATTATGATACCCTAGAACACCTGCCTCAGTCCTGGGCAGAAGCATGACCTATAATTCACTGCAGGGGAGTTCACAGAGTGCCCAGCACAGCCTGGGTTATTTGCTGAATGAAGAAGTATAAACTGAGTGCTGGCACCTTAGAGCTCATGGGTGGGAGAAGTCATTATGACCCAATGCGCACAGATGTAGTCAATGAAAATCTTGTGTGAAAAAATGAACCTGTGGTAGTGGTGGGGTTGGATTAGAAGCCTGCCATCATTTGGGGGGTTGTGGATCATGAGAGGGTACTCCACCCACACAGGAGGGCTGCCTTTCCTAAGTTTGGTTTCTATTTATGGCTGTGCACCTGACAACAACTGGTATATCTTCCATTTCTAGTTTCTACCATATCTTCTTTTTCTCAGCTTGCAAACAATGCCTATGTCAAAGAAGAACCCTAAACACAATCAGAATTTGGCTAGGGGGTGAATGGTGCCCCAGGCAGGGCTTTGGGCATGAAGGGGAGATGCTCAGGCCCAGATTCCACATGCTGTGTAGACTCCAATTACCCGAGGACTTAGAGATCAAACAGCCCAACTGTGCCGCACAATGAAGGAGGAGGTCTTAATTTTACCATGTGCTACACCCTTCCAGCCAGACTGTGAGAAACAATGCATTCCCTTTATGTCCTCCTGAGCACAGAACTTTCCTGAGATTGTCTTGTGTTATCCCAGCAACATCTCCCTAAATGTGGGCAGAGAGGAGACTTAAAGCATTTGAAAGGACTGTGATTTCCTCTGGCCTGGGGTGAGCATCATGGCAAGCAAAGACAGCTTTAGCAGAGTATCCCGTTCCTACTTGGCCTAGGATGGAGCAGGGTTTTAGTGTTATTTATTTTTAGTGTTAGATCTATATTTAAAGATGTCTTGTTGGTTTATGGAAAAATGAGTTTACATGAACTCAGCTGTGGCATGTACACATAGGACTCGATGTATAGCATATGAGAAAGCTTAGAAAATAGCATCGGCCAGACACTAGAATTTTGCGAGTTTTTGTTTTCTTTCCTCTTACAGTACAAACAAGATTTTTGATGAGTATTGGGTCTGCCAAAAAGCTAGTAAAATTTCCCTTTCAATTTTAACATTGATCAATATTTGGGAAGTTACAATCACTTCCAACATTTAAGATTGAGAAAAGCAGAAATCTCTGAACTTTGCTCTGTGACATTTTAACATGCATGCCACAGTGAAACCCAAACCCACAGTTTTTATTTATTTTTATGAACCAGTATTTAAAAAAATTCTTCTAATTTTCAGATAATGGATTTTAAAAGTTTCAAACAGTATACAAAAAGAGACAAAGCTCCTCAGGATTTTTTGATACAGGATTCACTTGTGTAATAATCAGATTCTTCATGTTGTTACTCTGCATAGACTTTGCTAAATATGAGCACTGGAGACATATCAAGTTGATCAGTGTTTCCATGGAAATAGATAACCCTTTGATAAGGCATGAGAAATAATGTTCTAGATGTTGTTGGCAAGTCTCAGCTCCAAAGTAGGAGCAAGATCAGAATTCAGAAGGCAGAGGCGTGTTTCTGCAGGCAAGTGTTTTCTATGGAAGGCCTGCATCGCTAACAATGGTTAACATTAGCAGGAGGGGACATGCTATTGTACGATTTTTAACTTTGGAAATAAGAAAGTAAATCACTTTGTACCTGATAGTCTTCAAGAGCAGTTAACACAGCTTTGGAAGCAGTTCTTCCTGTTCCTAAAGGCAATAAGCACACTAGCATAGAAAAACGGGGGTGAAGTAAGGTTTCCCCATCTGTGATAAATTAAGCAATTTATCTTAATTTTAGATATTTTCTATTATTCCACCACTACACTACACCCACACACATTTAATGTTTTTTGTGAAATTCAGAGCTAAATGTCTTGTATCACTCGGAGCTGTCTGGGTATTACCTTACTGCTGACACTTTCTACAAGAAGAACTCTCCAAGTGTGTACTGCTTCCAAGAATAACCCTGCAGATCTTTATTTTCTATCACTCCTTTCTGACTAAATCAATATTTTACTGGAATAGCCCCAAATTCGAAAGTTAAAAGTCTGATTATTGATTATTGTGAAATCCTCATCACGGTCCACAGCCGAGCACCACCATCCTCCTGCCCGTGGGTAAGAATTAAGATGTCGCAGGCAGGAATCAGCACAGGACACGGGATCAAGCGAGGCTTGCGTTCCACGTGTCGGGCAGCTCAGAGCAAGTTCTCTGAGTGATGGAAGTCACCCTCAGGCCATGGTTTCTACAGACAGAAGTGGTCTGTGCTGGGGAAAAGGGTTACAATGTCACCCACTTACCTCGCTGGTAACTTCAGCTCTGCAGGCACGAGTATCTCCAGTCACAGAAAAGTCTGATTTCACACGGATCCAGGAAGAAACCATTTCTCTGACCAGTTACGTCTAGTTTGTTTCCGACACAGGGGTTTTGGGAAACACCACGCATGCTTTCTTTAGTGGCTCCTCTCAATTTAAAGGCTGAAAGATGGGCAAGTGTCCAGTGGCTGCCGGACCGGGACTGGAATTCACAGCAGTAAGGCTTGTTCAGAAAGCTTTTCCCACGACTCAGCACAGTTTGCCGGTGGCCACTAGATGGCGCATGAGAACCATTGTGTCAGACCCTCACGCAAATGGTCAGGTCTGTTCACAGAGTACCAAAGAGTCTGAAAAACAATTCCTCCCAAACAACTTTTCTAATAGGTTATTATCATCACCCCAATGTTTACATGAAACCTAAATGGTCCTGATTTGCGTGTTGACTGTAGGGGAATCCTCCACGGAAGATCATGTATCAGATTGCAATGTCGCCATTGGTAAACGTGGCATTTAAATCTGAATTAAATCAGAAAACGTAACTAAGACAGAAAAGGGCAATGTGTATCTACCTACTTGGTACTGCAGCTTCTACTTTGTGGAAATGTTCAGTTTATTACCCGAAACGAAGGCAAGTACCAAAAAAGAAAGACACCATCGATTTCACACTGTTCAGTTATGTCACAGATATGTTAACTCTACAAACATCTCCAGAATCTCAATAGCTGCATTTAAATCTTTTTTTTTTTTTTAATGCCTGTGAGTGCACGTCCTACTGTGTACATGTGGAGGTCAGCCAGCAACTTGAAGGAGTCAGCTCTCTCTTTCCACCATGGGAGTCTCAGGGATTGAAATCATGTCATGAGGTTTGGTGGCAAGTGTGTTTATTCATTGAGCCATCTTGCCAGCGCCTTATTTCTTGATGTAGAACAAATCTGAATGCCAGGGACCAAAAAAAAAATATCTCAGGACACAACCTATAATTTTTCCCTCTTAGAGCCAAGGATAACATTCTTTGTCTTAATAAACATAAACTTCTATTAAAAAAATACTGAAAGGGACAAAGTTATAGTGGAAGCAGTTTTCTCTTTTGTGTTTTTTTGTCATCAAATATAAAAACTATGTCACTATTTCTAAACCTATCTTCTTTCTTCTTTCTTTTTCTGACAGGGCTTCTCTGTGCAGCTCTGACTGTCCTGGAACTTTCTCTATAGACCAGGCTGTCCTTGAACTTACAGAGATCTGCCTACCTCTGCCTCCCGAGTGCTGGGATTAAAGGCCTGCGCCACCACTGCCAGCCTAAACCTATCTTCTGATAAGCATTAATAATAACAGATGTTATACAAATATTCAGGGTGAAAACTCCACAAGAAAATGTCTTCAAGTTGATATTAAACTTCTGAAGAAGACTCAGAAATCTCTGACGTATGTTCACTGAGAGCCAGCAGCTTAAAAAAATCAGGAACAGTTGTTTCCTTTACCCTCCTCAAAATAGGTGTGATATTTCTTCTGAGCCAATCTGGAGTCCAGAGTAAAGAATAGCCTTGTTTTTAGATTACTAGCTGTTTGTTTGAACTGAAGAATTAGTTGCATTTCAAAATAAGGACATGCCTAATGAAATGATTAAAACACACAGAGCATTAAATTATAAGCAGATGGGAGAGAAGAGGGTCGGGGGAGGTGGGCTTGCTGGGGACCCGAGTCAGGGGAACTGGCAGCTTGGGTTTTCCTCAGGGATATAGTAAAAAGTTGCTTAAGCAACAGAAGGGCAAGAAGACTACCTCTGGGAGACAAATGTCCTCTCTCTCTCTCTCTCTCTCTCTCTCTCTCTCTCTCTCTCTCTCTCTCCCTCCCTCTCCTTTGTGAGGGGGGATAGTGATGAGCAATGCAACAACCTCCCCAAAAAAGAATGGCCATTATTGTAAGATACGGACACTTAGAATGACTCCTGGTGAAGGAACCAGGAGCTGCTTTGGGGGCGGACAGTAGTGGTAAGAGGTCAGGTGCAGGTGAGGGAATCGGGCAGGAGCCACAAAAAGTCATTGTCTGGGATTCTGATCTTCATCTTGGGAAGAAAGAAGCCGTTTCCCTTGCTGTTGCCTGGCTTCAGTTACTTATGAAATACCTTCTATCCTGAGATTTACCACATAACATTGCTGCTGTATCTGCTTGAAAGGTTGGGGCTTGGTGGGATGGAGTTTACAGCAACTGAAAAAGAAACTTTATGAACAGACATGGAGTGGTTTTCAGACTGTGTGGAGGATCAGCTAGTGGTACTCTGTAGTTTGACATAGCCCATCAGAGTTTAATCTCAAATTTCTATCAGGTCACTGCTTCCTTAGAAACCAACCTTTTTTAAAAATTTTAATATGTGTCATACCTCTTCTCCCCTGGATATACAACAGCAATTTCCACCCATTCGAGCTGTCTTCCTGAACAGTAGCACTGACTCTCACTAAGTGTAGGTTAATGGATGTTGGTCTGGAGATAAAGAAAATGTGCTCTCTAAGATGTTGTCTAATTTTAAAAAGGCTTCTCACCTTCCTCTGCTGTGTGCCCTCTTTGTCTTGGATGTCTGCAAGGGAGAGAACAGCATAGTTATCATGACTGTAGCTTTTACCCAGGGCCAGCTAGGCTCTTCATGAGAGCAAGGGTGACCTCCAGAGCTGAAATAGGTGCTTGCTTTAATAGCAGAAAAAATACTTGGCTACAAGTTGTTACATACACATACACACAGCTGGAGAGCTTCTCTCCAGGTCCCACCAAGCCCTGCAGTTCCACAACCCACGTATAAAACAATCACTCAGACGCTTATATTACTTATAAACTGTATGGCCACAGCAGACTTCTTGTTATCTACTTCTTCTATCTTGAATTAACCCATTTCTATTAGTCTATAAGTTGCCACGTGGCTCGTGGCTTACCGGTACCTTACATCTTGCTTGTCATGGCGGTGGCTGGCAGGTCTGTCCCTCTCAGCCTTCCACTTCCCAGCATTCTCCTCTCTCCTTGTCCTGCCTATACTTCCTGCCTGGCCACTGGCCAATCTGTTTTATTTATACAGAGCGATATCCACAGCAGGCATGCAGAGCACACATACACACACACACACACACACACACACACACACACACACACACTTACTTGCTGGGAAGGGCTTCTGGACTATCTCTTGCAGGTAAGGCCCTTCCCCATCATCTACCAGCCCCATATGCTGTCTACTAATTTGTCTAATTTTTACATATCTATATCTGGCCTCATTGTGGGAAGCATTTCTCTGGAAGCCCACCAATGACTGCAGAATCCTCCTTCTCAGCGTCAGCCACCAAGGGATGGTGCAAGGAACTGATATCATACCACTCGTTGCCCAATCAGAATGTCCAGCCCCAAACCTGAGAAGACCTTAAATGAGTGTTTAGGACCTGTGTCCTGCTTCCCCATACTGTACCTCCCAGGGAAGTCAGGCTCAGTGGGAGGCTTAGGCTAAGCAGAGGATAGGGCTTGCTCCTCAGACTCTCTCCTAAGACCACCATGAAATTTTAATTTTGCTTTGTTAATTTTTTTGTTGTGTTTGTGTATGTGTGTGTATTTGCATGGAGGCCAAAAGGAAAGCTTGGGTATCATTCGTTAGCCATGGTTCACCTTGTTTTCTGAGATCAGTGTCTAGGCTGGCTGGCGAGCTCCAGAGCTCTTCCTGTTTCTGCCTCTCAGTGCTAGGACTACAGGCACGTATTCATTTATTTGGGTGGGTCGGGGAGCATGTGTTATGCATGGCATAGGTGTAAAGGTCAGAATGCAATGTGTGGGAGTTGGTTCTCTTCTTCCACCCCTTGTGTTCCAGGGATTGAACTCAGGCCGCCAGGCTTGGCAGCAGGTGCCTTTGCCCGTGGAGCCGCCCTCCTGGCCCGTGCCTGGCTGTTGTTACATGGATTCTAGGGATCGAACTCAGGTCTTCATGTCTGCATAGCAAGGACTTTCCTAACTGAGCCAGCTCCCACTCTTTTCTCATTAAATTTTAAAACCGCTGGATGTATCCTACAGCAGACCTCTTTCAGTCCTTAGAAAAGAGACAGGGCATAGATTATATAACATTCATGTTCGAAATATAAGAATGGTGTCTATTGAGTTGCTGCTCTAGAGAAGAATCCTTGGTGATTTGAGAATATTGACGTTGCTCTGTGAGAGATGAGAGAGGTGGTTAATGCCTTCAGTTATAGGTTAGAGTAGAAGAGAGAATCCCGAGGCTGGCATGGGGTTTGGGGATGGGGCTTGTTGGCAGCTAATCAAATCAAAGCTTATCATGGTGTGGTGAGAAAATGAGTCAGATCTGACCAGTATGGGGCAGGTGCAACCCACTGTGGTTAGGCCTGGGAAAGAGCTAGAGGCATGTATGGCCACTTACCTCAACCTGCATGGATGAGGCTCATACCTCTTCCTGGGCCATTCTAGTTTTCATAGGCTCAAAGGGAGACTGGTGGCCCTGTAGCCAGAGTGGGAGGAGCCACTCTGAGTGTCTGGCTTTGCATGCCTTTGTGCAGACCTCGTATCTCAGTTGAATTTCTCAGTCATTGTCTTGTTTGTCAGTTGTGATAAAATACCCTGAGAAAAACAAATTAAAGGATAAAGGGTTTATTTTGACTTATAGGTTCAGAGGAATATAATCCTTGATAGTTGGGAATGCCTGGCAGGAGGAACAGGAAGCTGGCAGGTCACCTTGTATCAGCCCTCAGGAAACAGAATGAATAGGAAGTAGGGCGGGAGTATAAAACTTCAAGTTGTGCCCCTAGTGATCAACTTCCTTCAGTGAGACTCCATCTTCTAAAGGTTTCACATCCTTCTTGAACAGAACAAGAACCACCAGCTATTCCTTGTCTTTGGTGGGGGAAACATTAGTGCTGTGGGTTTTACTGGCCCTCCACACCTAACATGTAACATTAGACCTGTGAAGATTTGCTAATACTCATTGGACGGTTGCACCTGGCTCAAGGGTGAACAGAGGACCCAATGGCAAAGGCACAGAAGGGCAGCACATGGCATGGACCTAAGACATGCTTCCCTACTCTGAGCTCCAAGCATGCTTCTCTGAGTAGCTTATTCAGGAGGGGTAAAAGTTACAGGTTCTGGACTCCATCGCTAGAGAGACTCTGCCTCACTGGGCAAGGCCAGAGAATTGGCTTTATCACTAAGCTTATCAGGCATTCCTGATGCTAGGAGCCCATGGACCACTAGAGAAAAACAAAGGCCAAAAGGAAGCAGAGTTCAGAGTAGACTAGTGTGGCTTAGGGATGTTCCCGGTGGGGAGCATTAAGTAAGTCATATATATATATATATATATATATATATATATATATATATATGACATCACAAAGAATATGTCTCAACCAGGGCCCTGACATTTTCCAGAAACAAAGCACTGTTCTTCAGGTCCGGGTACTTTTGAGGAGAGGCAGAGATCAACTCAGGCCAAGCATCCTGCTTCTGGAGCTGATGCCTGGGAAGATGCCAGGAGGCTCTGGTCAGCTCTGAGGTCTCCAGGAAGCAGCTAGGATCCTGCCAATCAGGGGCAGGCTTAGGAGTGACTCACAGCTTCGAGTCCAGTTGCCTGGATGGGAACAGCTTCAAAAGAAGCCTTGGGTTTACTCAAGAGCAGCTGTGGATCTGTGGGTAGGTGGGGGAGCTGAGAGGAACTGAGGAAAGAGTTGGGCAGTAGAGAAAGAGCTGTTGGGAGATTTTGGGAAACGAACAGATGGGCTTGGGCTTTGTTTATAAGTGGAGATGAAGCCTTAGATTTGTGGTGTGTGTGTGTGTGTGTGTGTGTGTGTGTGTGTGTGTGTGTGCGCGCGCGCGTGCGCGCGCGCCAGACATCAACATGGGTTCTTTATTTTTTTGAGACAGGGTTTCTCACTGGCTTGGAACTCCCCAGTTCAGCTTGACTGGCTGACCCGTGAACCACAGGGATCTCAGGACCTGGTTTGCAAGCAGATGTCATCAGGTTTTTGTGTTGGCAAGACAAACATTTACTTACTGAGCTGTTTCCTTGACTCCGCCTTCGTGTTTTCATCGGCATGTGATGGTCAGGCTGTCCTAATAATCCTAAGGGTCTCCCCACAAAAATTGTGTTCTTAGGCGGTCAGTTCATCTGATCTCCTCTCTGTGCCTCCCCTCCTCACAGCCGCCCAAACACCCCATCAGAGGAGAGCCAGGAGAGGGAACTGGTTATCCCTTTGTGTCACTTCCCTGGCAGATGCTTTTGTGAGGGTTTTTTATCCTTTCAAGGTGAAGTGAGTGTAGGGAGTTTGATGAAGGGATGGAGAAATCTCCAAACTAATAAAATCAGTCACTTAAGATGTGGAGGACAGAGCCTTTCAGAGGCAGAGCCTTGTCCTGTCTCAGGAAGACAAGAGAGCACCCCACCCCCAGCAGTTTTACAATAGGTAAGGAGACTATATGGAAGGGAATGCTGTGGATGGCTTAAGTTACAGAAGAGAAAACATGCTGCTCAGAGCTTGGGGTTTAAAAAAATAAAATTGAAACAGGGGCTGTGCAGGACAGGCAGAATGAGAGGGTGGACCGCCAAAGAACATGGAATTTCCAGCCCCGGAGCCATCCTGAGAGTGCAGGGCCCTCTTCATCATGAGTTGTTTAGAGTAATGAACCTGATCCCACCTCTGTGCCTGGGAATGGACTTGCTGACCCAGGCAAAGAGCATTCCAGTCCAAACAATTCCCTAATTATTGACCCAGGTGGCCAGGGGGTGTCTCAGAGGAAGAGGAGTCCATTTTCAACCGATTTATAAACAGTCTGTTGCCAACAGTGCTTTGTCATTGACTGGATCACTTTCAAGTCATGGTGTTCAGCAAAATCTCCAATGGGGTGGTTCCCCTCAGAAACTGCATCCTGGAAGATCCTCAGAGCTCAGTCCTTCCCAGACAAATGGAATTCCCATTTGCTTTGGGCCAACTTAGAAAAGGTCCCAGGGGTCAGCTGAACAGTTCTGTGGCTCCTGGGAGAAAAAGAAGCAGCAGAGATACCCTTCACATTTTCCTCTGTTAGAAAGTCCTGTATGTTGCCTACCTGGCTGGTGGGTGGAGTTTTCGTCCAAGGACCGTGGATATGGAGTAGGCTTCTGTGCTGTTCGCGCTTAAAAATGTGTTTTCTCATCATGGTGGCTTGATATGAATATTTTCTATTTTCAAAATTCTTCAAAATGGACTCCCTAATGACACCTTCATCTTACAGGCTCAGGGATTATCTTCCAAAGAGTTTCAGAGCTAAGGAGATGGCTTGGTGGTTGTTTTGCAAGCATGGCTGCCCGAGTTTGAGCCCCTAGAACTCATGTCAGAAAGCCAGTTGTGGTGGTGCATGCTTATAGTCCCAGTGACCTGGAGGCAGCAAAAGGGGCATTCCTGGGCTTCACTGGCCAGCTGGCCTAGCTTCATTAGAGAGTTCCAGGCTGGTGAGAACTCAAAAAACAAAGCAAAACAAAACAAAAAACAAACAAAGAGAGAGAGAGAAGGGGGGGGACTAGAGCCTGAAGAGGGCCATTAGACACTGATTTCTTTCTGTGTGTGCATGTGTACACCCACACACAAAGGAGTTTCAGTTTAGAAAAATTACTCGACTATTTCATATCTTTAGTCAGTAAGTAATTTTCTACCATAATTTAATAATATACATTATATATATAAGCCCCAGCTTATATACCCTGTATTGTAATTACCATAAATAATCAGGCCTGGGGCCTCTTGGTACAGGCTTCTGAAAAGCTTGAAGACAGCTTGAAGGAGTAAGTGGCTTCACACGAAGGAGTCAACCATCATTCCTGGTTGTTGGCCCACATCCCCCTTTCTGTGTGAATATGATTTGTCCCCTCCCAGAACTCTCATTGGAGTTTAATCCTCACTAAGAGGTATTGCAAGGGTGGAGACAATCCAACTATAGTGTTGAGAAGTGGGTTTCTTTTGGAGGTGACAGGGATGGAGTAATCAGGGTGGAGCTCCAGACTTGACCTCTGGTGCTTTATAAGCAGAACCAAGACCAGAAGAGACAGGTACTATCTGTCTAGTCTTCTATCATGTGATATCACATGCTACTCTGCCAACAAGAAGGCTATTATCAGGTGTGGCTAGTGACCTTTCTTCTAAGCTGTGAGTCAAAATAAACCTCTTGGAGTGGGGATAATTTGTTTATAATTTATCCTGTATGTGGTACTTTGTTATTAGTGACAGAAAATGAACTGAGACCCCTCAGAGCACAGCATCCTCTGGTTATTGAAGAGTCCTGGGGCATTCTATGGAGGGGGAATTCACCACCATTCCTGTTTCAGGGATCTTCCCATTGGAAAAACAGATGCCTGAGTGGAGAACTTGATGTATGTGGCTTCAAAGTGGGAAAACCAAAGGCTGCAGCACAGCTGTGTTCCTTAGACCCCTCCCCATGCTGAAGACACAAACTCAAGTCCATTGAATTGTGGGGAAGGCTCATGTCCACCAAGTGCCCCTCACTGCCATAATACTGAGACAATAGTAGTAGGGCAGGGCTAAGGTGTTAACAGCTGGGACAGGTAGAACTATGCCCCTCTAACCAGCTCCATTCTGCACTGGGATGCTGTTCCCCTCCACCTAACAGCGTCAGATAACCAGGTACACTCAGCCAGGGTTGAGCCAAGGATTGCCACACACTTTTTCTCAGGCTTTATCCATTGGTTTCACAATTATATTTTAGTCTTGGGAGGGGGCAGGGGGTGCTGGGATAGGTAGGGACAACTTCGGAGTTTGGGAAAGCTATTATACATAATGGCATTTCTTAGGGAGCAAGAAATCAGAAATCACCAAAATGCTCCACCATTAAACACCTTCCAAAGAATGGTGCACAGTCAGTAAAAATAGGTTTAGTGGGGCTTTGGAGGGCTACAGGAAAAACTTACCACAGAAAAAACATGATTTAAGTACAAAAATTAGAAGTAAATTTTTTTTAAAGACTAAATGGCACTAAATGATTTCAATGGTAGTTTAAGTCATCAGGGTGCCATGCAGTGGTGATTTCTGAGATGTGGTAAGGGGTCCTTAGCAGAGTACAAACTATCTCTCCATGGGAACCTTCCACAGGTGAGGGTTAGCATTTTATCATGGGCTCCATTTGTTGCTGCTGGCATCCACACTGCATGTTTGGGTGGTCAGGGATTGTACTGCCTTGCTGCACTCTTGGAGTCTTGGGGCCTGGATCTTGCTCATCATAGGTGAACACTTGTGGAATGAATGAATGTGGTGATATTTTATTTGTGCTCTAATAAATAAAGCTTGCATGTAGCTAGAGTTTTCCTGCCTGGCCCACAGTCAGGACAAATCTCTATCACCTGCCAGTCCCACAGCCCCTCAGACCCAACCAAGTAAACACAGAGACTTATATTGCTTACAAACTGTATGGCCGTGGCAGGCTTCTTGCTAACTGTTCTTACAGCTTAAATTAATCCATTTCCATTAATCTATACCTTGCCACGTGGCTTGTGGCTTACCGGCATCTTCATATGCTGTTTCTCATCGTGGAGGCTGGCAGTGTCTCTCTGACTCAGCCTTCCACTTCCCAGCTTTATTCTCCTCCTTGTCTCGCCTACACTTGCTGCCTAGCCAATGGCCAATCAGTGTTTTATTTATTGACTAATTAGCAACACATTTGCCATACAGAACATCCCACAGCACTTGCATGGAGATAAGAGGAAAAAGCCAGCCACTATATTAAACATAGAAGTCCGCCAGTGGTAGCACATGCCTTTAATCCTAGCATTTGGGAGGCAGAGATTCATCCGGATCTCTGTGAGTTCAAGGCCACACTGGGAACAGAGCTAGGTGTGGTGGCACATGCCTTAAATCCCAGTGCTAGTTAACCCTAGAGGTCTGGAGGTCTGTACAGACAGATAGGAAGTGATAGAGCTGGGCAGAAAGAGGAAATGATATATCTGGGTGGAGAGAGGAAGTAAGATGGCAGGGCACAGAAAGGATATAGGTGTGAGTATACAGGAAGTAGCTCTCTGGAGGCTGAGGGTTGGTAAGGTGAGATTGGCTGTGGCTTGTCTTATTCCTCTGATTTTTCGGTTTTCACCCCACTATCTGGCTCCTTTATTATTATTATTATTAATAAGACCGTTGAGCATTTTGTCCTACAAATGAATGTGCTCAAATGGAGGTCTACTGCTCTTAAAGTTTCTTTGTGTATGAATTAAGAGTGTTAGCTGATGTTGCAGGACACCACTGAGGATAAAGAACAGTAGACAAATAGCTACATCTGAAAGGAAAAATAAGATAGAGGTTTCATCTTTTTATTTAAAATAAAAAGATACTCCTCTCAGCCATCTTCTCTTGGTTAGAAATATATTTTCAAGATGGGAGTTAGTGGTGGCTCATGACTGTAATTCCAACACTTAGGAAACTGAGGCAGGAGGGTCACAGTTTTCAGGCAGTTTAGGTTACATGGAAATACCCTGGCTGAGCTAGTCCTCCTGTCACTATGCCTAAGGGAGAAAGTGTTTATTTTGGTTCACAGTTTTCAGAGTACAGTCCATCATGGAGAAGTCATAGCTGTGGGAACTTGAGGCTGCTGGCCTCAGTGCATCTAGTGAAGAAGCAGAGCATGATAGATACATGTGCGTAGCTCACTTTCTCTTATATAGTCCAAGATCCCATCTTAAACTAATCAAGATACTGTCCCACAGAAATGCCAAGAAGCCCCTCTCCCAAGTGATCTCTTCAAGTTGACAACTGAATTGACATTAGGCATCACAGAGTCTACCTAAAACAAAATAAAGAAAAAATATTTTTAGATGGGAAAAAGGTAGGTAAAGAAGTGTTTAATTTATTAGTTTTAAAATGTAGAACAGTGAGGCGTGTTGTAGTCTTGGCAGTGAAACTTGTGATAAAGGACAAAAATCATAGTTTCCTACATTACTATGGTGTAGTTGTTCAAATTTAGAAACCAATATGGATGTGTTACTATTAACTGAACCCTAGATGTTTGCATTTCATGATTTTTTTCTCCCCACAAATAACCTTTTTATCTTCTGAAGTACAACCCAGGTTATCATGTAGCCGACAGGTTATGTCTTTTGCCAAAGGAAAGGCCTCAAAGCTACCCTGATGGCCTGGGGAAACATTGAACTAGAACTCACTGTCTGTCATGAATGAAGAATATTCCCATTAATATGCAGTAAGAGTGTCTACTTTATGAGTGTTTATTGAGCACTTACTGTAGGCTGAATTAATATGATATATGCCAGGAGCTATGTCTTGGACAATTATATTCATTATTTAATATTTATGAAATTGTATGAGTTAGTTTGTAAAATTCAAATCTCAAGTCCAATTTGTTGCAGAATCTAAGAAAGAAAACTAGTCATAAAAGTTAGAAAGAAAATATCAGATTTTAGATATGACTACCATTCATGTTCTTCTGTAGCGGATGGGACACAGTTTTGGGGAGTTTAACTTGCTTAGGAGTATACACCTAGTATAAGGCAGAGGCTTGTCTAGACTCTGGTCAGCTGGTCCTGGATTAAAAGTTTAGCATTTTAATCATCTCAGGAGACACCACTGTCTCCACTATTGGTACCACTTAAAAGTATCAGTTGTGTTTGTCCACTGCTGCATAGCAAACTCTTCCAGCATTAGTGAGGTAAAACAGCACCCATGTTTTTTTAATGTCTATGAATTTGTAGATCAAAAATTTTGTAGCTCACATAGCTACAGATGACCTGTATGACACATTGGGGAATCATACACCAGGATCTTGGTTCTGGCTCATGGTTGGACTCTGGTTCCTTGGTTCTTCTCCGTGTCAGTCATGTGAGATGATGGAAGATCAGGGGCTGTCCAGGTGTCCTTTTCTGCATACGGGTCTTCCATGCGGCTTGCTTGGGCTCCCGTGAGCAGTGGCTTCACAGGAGTGTGTAAGCTTCCTTCAGAGTGAGTGTCACAAAAGACAGGAAGCAGAAATTGGCAGTTTCCTGAGGCCTGGGTTAGAAACTGTCTAATGCTACTTCTTTATTGGTCAGAAATTCATTGTGGGCAATCTTAGCTTCATGATCTGTGATCATAAGAGTTTTAAATTTTGATAAAGTACATTTGTCTGTTTTCTTTTATGGCCTGTGAATTTGGTATGAATCTGCCTAGCCCTAAATTTTGAAAAGTCTCTATTTTTTCCCTAGAAGCTTTGCCTTTTACATTAGTGAGCTAATTTGAGTTAACTTTTGGGAAAGGTATGAGTTACCTCTCTCCATGGGTACTTAGTTGTTCCAGCATCATCTGATACAAAAGTTATCAGTTGCTTATGGGATGAGTTTATTTCTTGCCTTTGTCAAGGATCAGTTGGATGTGTTCATGAAAGATGATTCCTGGCTTTTCTACTCTATTTCATTGACTAATGAATTTATCTCTTGTGCATACTACATAGTCTCAATTAACGCAGCTATTTAGTCTATCTTGGAATTAAGTAGACCAGCCCAACTTACTTTTTACTTCTAAGTTTGTTTTAGCTGTGATGGTTCATTTGATTTTTCATATAAAAGTTTGAAATAATCTTGACTTTTTGTAGAAAATCCCATTGGTATTTTTCTGTGAAATATTTTTATTGTTGTTAATTATTTTTCATGCTGACTCTGGAATCCAGAACCCCCCACATGCTAGCAGGAATTCTATCACCAAACTACTCAGGTCTTTTTATATAAATTATGTCAAACCTGTTGTCAGTTTGGCTAGAGCTATCATTTTTCTATTGTGAGTCTTCCACAATAGAAAATGTTCGTGTGTAGAACATGCCTGCTTCTCTTTTTATTTTTTATTGTTTAATATGTTGTGTTCAACATAGCAGTCCCATGTGTGCTTTGTTAGGTCTATGATCACATGTTTTTATTTGTTTTGAGGTTTACATCAACAAATCAATAGATAAATTTTAATTTTAGGTTTGTTGGTATATTTGCTGTTAATATAATATTTTGTTTGCTCATTCATCCTATATCCTGAAGCCTTGGTAAATTACTAGTTGTAGAAGATTTTATTTTAAATTGTAGACGCTTCAGTCCTCCACAAATAGGGGTGACTTTATGTATTCTTTTCCAATCTGTACTTTGTACAAATGTTAAAAGGTCTTATTAATAAAAAACCCAGAGCCAGGTATCAGTGTGAAAGCTGAAAGATCAGAGAAGCAGAACAGCCAGCCACTAGTTCTTACCTCTACAAAATCCTCAGTCTAAAGAGAGTGAGTTCCTGTTTCCTCGCCCCTTATATACCTTTCTCTGCCCAGACATCACTTCCTGGGATTATAGGCATGTGTGCTTCCTAGTACTGGGATTAAAGGTGTGTGCCACCACTGCCTGGCTCTGTTTCCAGTGTGGCCTTGCACTCACAGAGATTCAGGCTGATCTCTGCCTCCCGAGTGATAGGATTAAAGATGTGTGCCACCACTGCCTGACCTCTATGTCTAATCTAGTGGCTGGCTCTCTCCTCTGATCCTCAGGCAAGTTTATTAGGGTACACAATAGATCACCACAGTACTTCAATTCCTTTTTCCAGTATTACAGTAAGTAGAAATTCTAGTACTCTGTTGATATGAGCAGTGAGAATGGATAATCCAAACCTCAGCCTTTCACTGTTAAATATACGTTTAGCTGTTAATTTTTGATCGTTTCTCTTTATCAAGTTGAGACAGTTCTTTGATTCCTATTTCTCTAAGTTTTTTTCTTTTTATGGATCATGAATGAGTGCCAAATTTTGTCAAAGTGTCAAATTGTGATTATGTGATCATGTGATTTTTTCTGTGACCATGGTGTATTGCGTTGGTTGATTTTAAAGTACTGAACCAAACCTTCATCATGGTATAGAATTCATTTTATATTTTGCTCAATTATATTTGCTGGTATTTTGTCAAGAGATTTTTTTGCATCCCTACTCATAAAGAACATACATTTATGAATATTTCTCTTTTTTTGTAGAGTTTTTGTCAGTGTTTGCCACATTGTAATGCTAGCTGTTCTCAAACAGTTGTGAGCTGGAATAAACTGGTGTAGACCCTGTTGATTCTTAAGATACTGAGTAGAAACCTCAGTTGTCTTCTGGGTCTACAAATTTCTTTTTTTTATGAATTTTCAAGCTATGGATTCAACTTCCTTAGTAGTCAAAGTATCTATTTCACACTGAGTTACGACAGTTTTTTCAAGTAATTGGTCCATGTATCCCAGCTGTCAAATTTATGCACAATAATTTATACTTTTTGATATTTTAAGAGTCTATGTTATATTTCATACTCCATTTTTCATAATTTTATGTTCTCTATGTATTTCTTTATGTTTTGCTATATGTTTGCCAGGGTTACTTACCTTTATCTCTAAAAATTAAATTTATTTATGTGTGTATGTGTACGCACAAGTTTTTTGTTTCCATGTACTTCTGTATTTTACGGTTTCAATTTAACTAATTTTTTCCCTCACATTTAAATTTGCTTTATTAAGTTCTTTTTCTGAGTTTTTCATATGGAACCTCAGATTATGGATTACATTTTTGTCTTTCTTAATGTAGGCATTGAGTACTACTGATTTTCATGCCAACACTACTTTCTCCATGTCTCCCAAACTTGATATAATTTTCATTTCCTCTCAGTTTGTGTGTTTGTTAGATTTTCCCAAGGTATCCTCTTTGACTCATGGATTATTTAGAAATGTGTTGTTTATTTTCCAAATGTTTGCAATAAGATTTATTTATTTATTTATTTTTTTTTTTTTTTTTGGTTTTTTGAGACAGGGTTTCTCTGTGTAGCTTTGCGCCTTTCCTGGGACTCACTTGGTAGCCCAGGCTGGCCTCGAACTCACAGAGATCCACCTGGCTCTGCCTCCCAAGTGCTGGGATTAAAGGCGTGCGCCACCACCGCCCGGCAAGATTTATTTTTAATCTATCTGTTATTGTTTTCTAGTTCAAATCCAAATATGCTCAGAGAACATATTTTGTTTGATTTCAATCCTTTATATTTGTAGTTAAAAAAAAATGACTCAAGATATGGGCTGTGTTGGTACAAGTTTCATGGTTTCTTGACAAAAGCAAGCATCTGCCTGTTGCTGGGTGAGATGTTTGATAGGGACTGGGCCCTAGTGGTTATTACTGTTGAGTTCTTCCGTGACCTTGCTGGTTCCCTAGCTGTTATAGAGAACACTGACGGAAGTATTTCCACCCCACTTAGCAGTGGATTGACTTTCCCTTTCAGTGCTGCTCATTATTACAGCCGAATTCTTGTCAGCTTGCTGTTTGGTATACACACATTTAGGGTGGCTACATCTTTTTGGTGAACTGACTTTTTCATCATTACAGAATGTCCCTCCTTGTCACCGGTAATTTTCTTTACTCTGAAGTCTTGGTTTTCTTTCGTTATATCTGCTTATGACTGCTTTCCCCACCCTTTCACTTTCAATTCCATGTCTTATAGTTGTGAGGAGATTCTTGTGAACAGAGTACACTCAAGTCTTGGTTTCTGATCTCTGCCCATCTCTGTCTTTTAGTTGATGTATTGGATCATTTGCATTTGAATGATTATTGCTATGTTAGGTGTTAATTTTAATTTAATTTTATTCTTTTATGCTTGATGTATGCTTTCACTTTTTCATTTGCTTTAAACTCACATCCTGTGTTCCACTTGAGTATTTTTTTGCATTTGCATTTTTATTTATCTTAGTGCTTTAGATGCTTTCTCTTCCTATAGCATTTCTCTGATTGTCTTGGGTATTGCGTTGTATTTGGATAATTACCAGCTCCCCCACCCCCCACAAACCAGTTTCAATGAAATCTGGAAATATCATTTCCTCTTTTGTCCATTTATCCTTCTTCAAGCAATGGAACTTTGTCAAATGTTTCCTTTAATATATTCTGAGCCATGTCAGAGTGTTGCTGTTGCTTTTTCTTTTTCTTTATTTTGCTTTAAACATAAAGAACCCAAGAGGAGAAGGCATTGCATTTATCTATATTTTTTGTTTTTTTTCTTTTTCTCTGGTGTTTGAAGGTTTCTTCTGTCATTCTTCTCTTCTAGCTATTCTTCTACCATAGGTTTGTTCTTTGCTTTACTTCACTAGAAAATCTATCAATTTCTCCTTATACTCAGAGAATATGTTTCCTGGATATTTTTTTTTTTCAGTATGAGAGTGACATGCCACTGACTATGGACTCAACAGCAGCTTCTCCTCTGCTGTCCACAGAGTTCTTCCTCCTTTTATAGGAGTGGTGTCCTTTGTTGATTTCAAAATTATTTTTTCTAGCTGGGCCTGGTGATATAGGCCTGTCATTCCTGGGACTTGGAAGACTGAGGCAGGAGGATTTCAAGTTCAAGGCCTGCCTGGGTTCAAAGCCAGCTTGAACAACTTAGCAGGATTCAGTTTCAAAAGTTAAAAAGAGGTTTGGGAAGTATAGCTTAATGGAAGAATGCCTATGGAGAATACATGGTGTCCTAAGTTCAGTTCTTAGAATCAGTAAAAAACCAGAACAAACAAAACCAAACCAAGCCAAAACAACAACAACAAAAAAACCCAGACCAAACCAAACAAACAAAAACCCCAACAAAATCTGATTTCCTTTTAAGTTTTAAAAATTTTATTCTTCCTTCCTTCCTTCCTTCCTTCCTTCCTTCCTTCCTTCCTTCCTTCCTTCCTTTCTTCCTTTTTATCTTTCTTTCCCTCTTTTTTTTGTGCCATTTAGCACTGGCTAGCCTGGAATTCTCCATATAGCACAGGATCACTTCAGACACACAGAACCTTCCTGCCTTAATTTACTGAGCGCTGGGGTTGCAGGCATGCATCACCATGCCAGATTTCTTTGTCATTAATTTTAAGAAGTTTGACTATGGGGTCTGGGAAAATGGTTAGTCTTTAGAGTCATCCTGAAGATCCAAGTTAGATCCGAGAATCCTTATAAGAAAGCTGGGAATGTGCTGGCATACCTCTGTAATTCTAGTAGGGAGGCAGAGAAAGGCAGATTCCTGGGGCTTTCTGGACAGCCTGCCTAGCCTAATAGGAAACCTCAATGAGAGATCCTGTCTCAGAAAACAAGATAGGAGACTCCTGAAGAACAAATCTGGGACTGCCCTCTGGCCTCTGTGTGTGTGTGTGTGTGTGTGTGTGTGTGTTCATTTTGTTCATTTTCCTCTGTTGTTTAACTTAGGTCCTTTCTGTTCTTCAAATTCAATTCAGGTAATATTCTATTCTTCATATCCAATGATTCTTTCCTATCTTCCATTCATTTGGCTATTGAATTCATATATATATATATATATATATATATATATATATATATAGTATGTATATGCATAGTTGGTTTAATAAAGGTATCTCCAAGATCCCTACCTCTGCTTCTCTAGTGCTTGAATATAAGGTGTATGACATCACACCTGTTATAATTAGAAATATTTTAATATAGGCTTAAGCATGAGAGTTAATAGAGAAAGATAATTGTTCAGAAAGATACACCTAAGAGCAGGGTGTGAATTTATCTAACAGAAAGTAATAATTTATTCTATATTTCAGTCATAAAAATTTCCTCATATTTTCTATTGCCTGGATGAGACATTTTTAATTGTTTCAAGTCATTCACTATTGCTCATCAAAACATTTTTCTGATGGCTGCTTTAAAAATCTTAGATAATTTGAATGTCTTTGTCACCCAGCATGGGCATCTGTTAACTGTCTTTCTCCTTCAGTTGGATGTCACCCTGATTCTTGGCATCCTGAGTAATTTGAGTTGGAATCTGAACATTTTGAATACAATGTTATGAGACTCTGAATCTCTGCAAGAACACTCTTAGAACTGATTAACACTTCTAGCTAAGTTGCAGTGTACAAAATTAACATAAGAAAATCAGTAGACTTTCTATGTACCAATAACAACATGCTGAGAAAAAGATCATAAACACACTCTACTCACAATAGCCTAAAAAATATCTAGGAATAAATATGACCAAAGAGGTTAAGGACGTCTACAATGAAAAGTTTAAAAATCTCTAAATAAAGAGATTGAAGAAGTCACTAAAAGATAGCATGACCTTTTATGTTCATGCATTGGTAGAACTAATATTGTGAAAATGACTGTCCTACCAAATGTAATTTACAGAGTCAATGCAATCCCTGTAAGAATCCCTATGACCTTCTTCATAGAAAAAGAAAAAACCAACAAAAACAAACGTCCTGAAGTTCTTATGGTAGCACAAAAGATCCCAGATAGCCAAAGCCATATTGAGCAAAAAGAATAATACTGGAGGGATTACCATACCTGCTCTCAAGTTATGCTACAGAGCTACTGTAATCAAAACAGCATGATACTGGCACAAAAAATAGACACAAAGATCAATAGAACAGAATAGAGAACCACCTGATTTTTGACTAAGATACTAATAATACACACTGGAGAAAAGGTATCTTCAACAAATGGTGCTGGGAAACCTGGATGTCGATGAGTAGAACAAAACTAGACCCTTATTTCTCACCCTGAATCTTATGTCTTACCTGGTTAATTTTCTTTTGCACAGCTTGGACAGAAGGATAGGAGGCAGGGTGATCACCTCATCATGGACAGCTAGGGGTGAGTATCCAGTTGCCTCTTGCTCTCTATTGATATCACTTTGAGGGAAGGACCCCTTGCTAATGCTGAGTGGGGATGAGAGTTCTTGCTTGTCACTTAGCTCAGGTTGCAAACCTGACTTTTCAGTCGCCGTCTGACACAGCTACAGTGGAGTGGAGTCCTTCGCTGCTTTCGGATGAAAGCTTCCTAGATGGTCTCCACTGACACCACACATACGGTGGTGGTTTGGTGGTGGGGGAAGCTCATTACCTCCTGGAAGGGATCAAGGCCCAGCTCCATAACCATGTTATCACATGTTTCACCCCATCAGAGGTTGTGGTTGGTGTGAGTTTCCTCTTTATGGCCTGTGAGTAGCAGTCCCAGCTCCCAAGTGGTCTCTGTCCTGGCTCCCATGTGGTCTTGGTCTTGGCTCCCACGTGGTCTTGGCTGCTTCTCTGTGATGCACAGCTGCATCAGGGTGATCACCAGGCATTTCCTTTCTTGCTCGGCTGCTCCTTTTCCGGTGCGGTTCCCTGAGAAAGCAAGCTTTTGTTGGGCATGTTTGGCTGTACTGGTTGGCTTTGCCTGGTTGCTGCTTCTTCCAGCACCCGGTTTGAGTGTGGAGTCTAAAAGAAAACCAAGGACTTGTCAATCCCAAGGGTTTTAATTTTATTTAGAAGGAGGACAGGGGAGAGGTCATTTTGTTTCATTGTCCATCTTCACTAATCTTTACTTATCAAAATATAAAGACTTTTCTTTAAAAATAAATTTGAAAGTACAGGCTGCACAGAATAAAATGAAGTAAAGCAAAAATGAAGGAAACTTAGATGTGAACATTGGCAATAATGGTTCATCAAGTTGTTTTGGAAAACTTTTCCATCATTTGAACTTCAAACCCCACTAAACAGAAACAATGCTTCTTTGCATATAGACAGCTGTATTCCTTAAGAACATTCTCATCCTCATTCTGGTGAATTCTTCTAGAAACCCTGTGAGGGAGGGAGGGAGGGCAAATGTGATGCTAATTTTATAGAAAAGAGAACAGTACTGCATAAACTGGGACAAAACATAGGTTCTATCAAATATTTACCTTTAAAAATTGGAATATTTGTTTTCTTACTGTGAAATGAGCAATTCTCTTTTGTAGAAAAACATAAAATCCAATGTTAACAGAAGCTGTCTTCCCTATCATCTAAAACCAGAATATTTTACTTGCTCCAATGCTTCCAGGTTGCAACCATGAGAACACTTGTTTGGAATCAATGAGAGGGTTGGGATTTACTGTTTTTCTGCCCCTTTCAAACACACGGCTCCATAACTCCTCCAACTCATGAATCATGCTTTGAAAGTCCTGAGTTATATTTTGAATCCTCATCTGGACCCAAGCTGGAGAAATGGCCTCTCTTTTTAGTTTCAGATTTTTTTTCCATGCAACTGAGGCCAAGCCCCACAGCGTCTTTCTCCACCTGCTTGTGCACATGTGGCACACCAGGACGTAGGAGCCGTTCTGAGGAGTATGTTATGATGCAAGAGCATCAATGGCATTATTCTGACCCTGAATTAAAGACAGGAGTGCACTGTAGTAGAGTCTTTCTTGGGTACAAAATGATCTCACAGGATGGGAAAACTCCTGGGGTCTGAGTCTCTCTCATTTGCCTACATCATCCTGCAAAAGACATAGAGAGAGGAACTAGGAATGGGCTTTCTTTTGAAGACACAGAATGGAGAACTCCTGTTTAGTTTGTTGCTGTGTGAAAATTTAAGGGACTCAAATATAGAATCTACTACAAAGGAGGTTATAGGAAAAATAATATATTACATTAAAGTATAAGACATTTGGTACGTGCCTGTAATCTTAGTTACTCAAGAGGCTGAGGCTAGAGGATTGCAATTCGATGCCAGCTTGGGTTACAGATTGAGTCTGAGCTAAGCTCAGCAATTTAGGGAGACTGTGTATTAACTAAAGTAAGAAATTACTCAGTGACAGAATGGTTACCTAACATGTACATGGCCCAAGGTTTCTTTCTCGAAACCATACCTTAACAAGCTAAAGTCATGCTAGAGAAGGATGTATTTGCGAGTAAGGAACTGCAGGCTGGCAGAGCACAACCCTGAGTTGAGGGACTCGGCAATGGCCCAGCAATTGACCCGGGAATGGTGTAGAAAATTCATTTCCCCAACTAAGCAAACCCAGACTCCCTGTTTACTCATCTGATGCTCATCAACTTTGTCTAAGGATACTTCTCAGGGCAAGGACACCCATCTTCACCCTCAAAGAACTCCTGGTCCAGCTGAGGATGCCACAACCAGTAATGAGAAGGCGAGAACTACCAAGCAGGTTGTACACACAAGCCTCTGTTTCTGTGAATTTTGGACGAGGCTGGCCCTGAGATTTATAAGGGGAAAGCAAGAAGTACTGGCACAAGGTTGGTCTCCACCTTATGCCGAGGGGCAGAGCATAAAGGTGACCATTGTCAAGGAAATGTTTCCAGAGTGTGGGAAAGGAAGCCCAGGAGGAAGGGTGTGTGAGACTGAGAGGACTTGGCTTGCAGTGGTCAGAGGGGAGAGGAGTCACATGAGGGAGGAAGGGCTTTGGAACATGAAGCCAGCACTGGAGCCAAAGATGGATTGCAAAGAAGAGACCTGCTTCAAGTGGTGACAGGTCGTTTATTTTGAAAGAAATGTGCCCTTCGTGTTTCAACAACAAGCCTCCAAGGGGGAATAATTAGTTTGAATCCTCTTGAGCTGTTTACAATTAATATGGATAAATAAATGTCTAACATCCAAATTTAGCCAAGTCCAAAGTCTGTCAACCCTTGGGATTTCCCTAATGTAATCCTGAAGTCATTAGTCAACATCCTCCAAGCATCTTCTGAGTCCCTCCACTGGATTATACTCAGATGTGGCCTAAACCATGTGCAGACCTGAAAATATTCTGCCCCCTTTACTTGCAGAGAAGAAAATAGTTCACAATGTTGAAATGCTACTTTGCTCAACATTTTTCAATTTTGTGTCATGTTTTTGTAAACATTATAAAAACCCTTTGGTGTCTTACCTGCTAACCCTGTAGGGAAGATGAGAGAATTCCACAGAGGGACAACTGAGAAGTTTAAATAATGTTAGAAGGTGCTTGATTGGGTTTGCTGCAGCATTCACAACCATGGGTGCCCTGAAGACTGCATCTTACAATATAGGGCAGGCTATAGAAGACAGAGGGTCTCAGAGCTTGCTGATTTGGTAGTCAGACAGGGTTGTATGTGATCTACTCCACAACTCCACCTTCAAGTGACCCTTCCAGAGATGTATGCTCATGTCACTCCTTGCTCTGCCCTTTCTGTTAGATGGTAAGTTTGAACATCAAATCCCGAGTCCAGGTGGGGTGCACATTCTCTAAGGTCCCTCCAGAGTACGATTCTTTGATGACTCTATTCCCAATATCTATCCCACGTCAGTTCAAGTTTTCTGGCCCATACTTGTTTCTTCTAAACATGGACCGAGATCTTCTTTACCAGTTCTACAGTTTTGGGTAGGAACACTGGGAACCCTGGAGAGGTGGTAGCACAGAAGGTAGTACATAACAACCGTTCTAAATCTCTCTCATTTCAATGTATCTCCTCCTTTGCCCAAATATGTGATTAAGCCGAGTTTTCTGGGAAGTCTCTCTGTAGGGAAAAACCATACTAAGTGCTGAAGAGGTGAGAGAAAGACCCACTGTACAGGAAATGCTCACAGACCCAAAGGAAGAGGAGACAAGGCCAGTTACTAACACACCATGTGAGAGTCTGGCATGGGCTAACTGCTAAGCCAGGCTGAAGCACCTCTGAGCACTGTGTAAAGGTGTTCTTAGGAAGGCAGCTCACAGAGGAATGAGCCTGGGTCAGGGGCCTGCTATGATGGCAACTTCTGGGTTGTGGCTATTTTGAACCTGCTATCTCTTTGTCTTGAAAATACATGCAATGCTTCCCTTCTTCAGCAACCACACTGGCTGCCATAGTACCAACTTCTAGCCATTCTAAAGAATAGGATTGGCACAGCCAAACATTAGGCAGACCCTGGAGAGTCCTGTGGAAGAGGGGGAAGAAGGATTACGGAAGCCATAGAGGCCAAAGACACCACAAGAAACCCCACAGAATCAACTATTCTGGGCTCATAGGGGCTCACAGAGACTGAACTGACAACCAAGGAGCCTGCATGGGACTGATCTAGGCCCTCTGCATACATGCATATATATTACAGTTGTGTAGCTTGTTCTTCTTGTGGGACTCCTAACAGTGAGAGCAGAGTCTGTCTCTGATTCTGTCACCTGCTTTTGGAACCCTTGTGTCATTCAGCCTTAATAGGAGAGGAGGTGCCTAGTCTTACGGCAACTTGATATGTCATGGCTGGCTGAAATACATGGGAGGACTACCCTTTTCTGAAGAGAAAGGAGGAGGAGTGGGTGGGGGCAGGAAAGGCAGAGGGTTGGAGGCAGGGACTGGGAGGACAGCAGACAGGGAAGGAAAACTGTGATCTGGCTGGGAAAATTAATTAATAATAAAAAGAAAAAAATAAGGGTGGTTGTTCATCCGTCCTCTGGTCACATCTACCTCAGGCAGTCCATCCTTCCTACTTCCAGTTCAACCTTCCTGCACTGAGGAAATAAGGTCAGTTTCTTTGGGTGCCTTAGTATATTTTAACTTATTCCAGTTGTTATCCATTTCTTTGGCAAAAGTAAAGGCAAGGATTAAGATGCCTCACAATGATCTGATGAAATAAAGTTAAAAATTGAGTGTATTAGGGCCAGGTGGTGGTGGCACACACCTTTAATCCCAGCACTTGGGAGGCAGAGCCAGGTGGATCTCTGTGAGTTTGAGGCCAGCCTGGTCTACAGAGCAAGATCCAGGACAGGCACCAAAACTACACGGAGAAACTCTGTCTTGAAAAACCAATAAAAGAGTGAGTGTATTAGTTTCTTAGGACTCCCTCAGCAAAATGCCAGGAGCTGGTAGCTTAGCACAGGAATTTCTCTCTGTTTTTCCTCAGGGTGGAATCAGATGTCTCTTGCTTGTCCCTTTCTAGCTTCTTGAATTCCTTCCTGGCACTCTTTTATTCCTTGGCAGGTGACTGCATACTTTGATATCAGCCTCCATTATGGTATGGCTCTTTCCCCTTTCCGAGATCTGTCTCCTCATCCCTTTCCCCTTCCTCCTCTTTTCTTGTGAGTGAGTGTGTGTGTCCTGATTAGTTTTGTTGTCAACTTGACACACTTGGGAAGAGGAAATCTTCAGTGAAGAATTTCCTGGATGGTACTGACATGTGGGCCTGTCTATGAGGCATTTTCTTATTATTAATTGATGTAGGATGGACCAACCACTGTGGGTAGTGCCATCTCTGGGCAGGTGAGCCAGGGCTCTGAAAGAAAGCCAGCTGAGCATGAGCCTGTGAGGGAGCTAGATGGAGAAAAGTAAGCAGTGTTCTCCTGGGGTTTCTACTTCAAGTTCTTGCCTTGGCCTTCCTTGACAATAGACTATAACCTGTAATCCAAATAAACCCTTTCCTCCCCAACTCAGTTTTGGTCAGTGTTCTATTACAATAACAAAATGTAACTAGAACAGCATGCATAGGGATAGGTGAGTGTGATGGACAGTGGTCAGTTACTCTCCATCTTATGTTTTGAGACAGAGTCTCTCAGGAAACTTGGAGTTTGCTGATTCAACTTGGTTGGCTGGGCAATAAGCCCTTGGGATCCTCCTGACTCTGCCTCTCTAACCTCGAATTATAGGTGTGTCCTACATTCTAACCTTTCCACATGAATGCTGGGGATCAAACTTAGGTCCTCATGTCGACATGTCAAGTATTTTACCAATCGAGTTATCTCCTTAGGCCCTTTCTTCTTTTCTTTTTTTCCTCTCTCGTTTCTCTTTCTTTCTTTCTTTCTTTCTTTCTTCCTTTCTTTCTTTCTTTCTTTCTTCCTTCCTTCCTTCCTTCCTTTTCCTTCCTTCCTTCCTTCCTTCCTCTCTCTCTCTCTCTCTCTCTCTCTCTCTCTCTCTCTCTCTCTCTCTCTTTTCTTCCTTCCTTCCTTTCTTTTTTTTAAAGACAGGGTTTCTCTGTGTAGCCCTGGCTGTCCAGGTACTCACTTTGTAGACCAAGGTGGCCTGGGACTCAGAGATCCACCTGCCTCTGCTTCTGGGATTAAAGGCACATGCCACTACCACCACTTAACCCTTTCTTTTCTTATGAGGAAAAAATAATTGGATTTAGGCATAGCCTAATCTAGTGTGACCTTGTCATTTTATCTGAAAAACCCTATTTTTAGACTCCTTTTTCCTGCAATGACAGGGATTTAATCCATGGCCTTATACATTAAAGACAAGTGCTCTACCATTAAGCAACAACCCCAGCCAAAGACCCTTTTTCTAAATAAGATACATTCTAGGTTCTGGGTACATAAGAATCTTAGAGAAACACCATTCATCTTACTACAATGAGAAAACAACTGGGCAGCGGTGGCACACACCTTTAATCCCAGCACTCAGGAGGCAGAGGCAGGCAGATCTCTGTGAGTTCGAGGCCAGCCTGGTCAACAGAGTGAGATTAGGTCCCCCTAAAACTCACTTGTTGAAGTTTACTCATCAAGGTGATAGTATCAGGTGGGACATTTGGTCCATGATTGTGTCATGAAGCTTCTTGCCTTGCAAATAGGATTATATAATTAGTGTTTTATGTTCTCTGGTCTTTACCAGATACCGAATCTTGTGCCTTGATCTCAGGTTTCCCACCTTCCACAGCCATGAAATCCCCATGGTTTATAAACTGTGGTGATATTGTGTTCCCCAATATATTGTGCACCTTAATAAACTGATCTGGGGTCAGAGAACAGAACAGCCACTAGACAGACATAGAGACCAGAAAATGGTGGCACACATGCCTTTAATCCTAGTATTCTGGAGGCAGAGATCCATCCGGATCTCTGTAAGTTCAAAGCCACACTGGAAACAGCCAGGCATTGGAGACACATGCCTTTAATCCCAGGAAGTGATGGCAGAAAGCAGAAAGGTATATAAGGCATGAGGACCAGGAACTAGAGCTTGGTTAAGTTAAGCTTTTAGGCTTTGAGCAGCAGTTCAGCTGAGATCCATTTGAATGAGGACTCAGAGGCTTCCAGTCTGAGGAAACAGAATCAGCTGAGGAATTGGCAAGGTGAGGTGGCTGTGGCTTGTTTTGCTTCTCTGATCTTCCAGCATTCACCCCAATACCTGGCTCTGGGTTTGATTTTATTAATAAGACCTTTTAAGATTCGTGCTACAATAAACAAATAATTAGTGTGTCCATCTGTAATTCCTATCCCTTACCTAGGAACACTGTCAGATTCGGAACTTGAGGCTCCAGCATGGTTTGACTCCTGGATAACATCATCACTGTGAGGAGTGAGTGAGTTCCTTAACCTTACTCTCTGGGGCTCCCTTTTTGTTTTTCCTCTGAAAGATGTAATGGCAGCTGTCAGGGATGAAAAGAACTAATGCACAAGAACACTTGGTTCAGGTTGTCTTCTAGTGAGAACGAGCTGTGCATTGCTGACTGGGTGGCGTCAGGGATGCAGATGGTAAAGGTTGCTACAAAGTTGTGTAAAGAACTTCCAAAGGCATGGAAAGTTCTGCTTGGAGCCTAGGGAAAGCTTCAGGGACCATTTGAACAGTGAGCACATGCTGGGATCTGCAGGCTACGGTTTATCCTGTAGGTCTGGCTTTGAGCAAACAGGATCAGTAGAGTTTATATGGAGCTAGAAAACAGGATAAGAAGTGTGTGGGATGATTGGAAGATACTTGGGCCAAGCAGTAGACATTGGGGTGAAGAATGGTCACTTGTGCTCAAAGTACCAGCTCATGTGGGGGCCCTAGGAGCTCAGGTCCCCCAAGGGAGAGGCATTTCTTGGTCTCTATAGGAGGTTAAGCCAGCCTGGACAGTGCTCTGTGCTTGCCTTTTCTTATGCCTGTTGGCTTTCAACCCCATTGTAAATCCTAGTTTGCTTTGATGTGTCTCAACCACTTCCTCGTTCCATTTGGTAGAAGCACGACTGCCCACTGCCAGGCTGAACACTTACCTCAGATGTTGCTTGCCAAATGCCGAGTTTTACAACCTTGTATCATACATGTCTCTGCCCCCGCACCTCTTTATCTATAAGCAGGGTTATATATGTGACTCTGTGTCTGGTCCACTCTGACCCCTGGATCATTTCCAGCCTGTGTCTGGGGTCCACAGGCATTCTAAATCTTGTCCAGTCCTAATTTGTGTCTTTCTTCTCAGCAGGGCATCCCAGTGGGCTCCTCCAGTACTGCTCTGTATCAGGGATGTAGCAGGCTGCTCTCCCCTCCTCAGCTACAAACCATAAAATTAAGAACGGCAAGATTCTCTTGATTAATTTCATTCGAATGACTTTAAATCCATTGACTAAAATGCCTGTTTAAATCATTCATTTTTGCAAATGTATTTGTAAATAATACTTAAAAAACACTTCATCTAATTATTTTTACCACAGCTGAATGTTAACAGATTGAAGATGAGATTTATGTTTAGACAGCATTAAGGTACTAATTTTTTCTCAACAATAGGCACTGCAATTGACAAAATTAAAACAGAAAATGTAGACCAACAAAAAATTAATTTGCACCAGGCTTAATAGTTTCTCTAAGTAAATCCAGCCACTCCTTGGCTGCCTCAGAAAAGCCATAAAATTTTCTGAGGAGAATCTGGCGCTGAGGATTCCACACTAATTACGTTTCCTCCCCCTTTACCTCGCCCCCTTTCCTTTCTCCCAGAACATGCAGTTTTCATATCCAAAATGCTCTGGGCTCTGCTGGGGTAAGGAAGTCAGGGGAGGCAGGGGCAGGCTGCGAACCACATAAATAAATGGGAATTTCCATGTAGACATGAGGCTTTTCTTTCTTCATTTTTTTCTTTAAAAATGAGAATAAGGCACGAGTATAAATTCCAAAAAGAACAATTTATTTAAGTCTATCATTTTTGGCAACACAATAGAACACACGTCGGGTGAGCAGTCACAAATCACTTCCCTTTCCACTGTCTGTGGGCTCCACCATATGTTGTGGGGGGGGGGGTACAATTCACATGCTAAGTTTTGCTTTCTTTCCATGTGAGAGAGCATACTGAAATTTCAGCAGCTTGCCAACCCAGCCAACATTTTGGGACAGTGATGGTGTAACAGAGGAAATAGAACCGACCCTGCAATCAGAATATTTTTAATTATGCAGTTATTTGTTTTAATACCCAGAGCTTGTAATGTAAGGATCAGCACATTCTTCTGGATTCCCTATTTACAAGCTCTCGATTAGCTCTTGAGGCTAATAGGGATACTTACCTCTTCCTGTCTAGTTTGGTTTCTGGGAAGATGTCATTCAAGTTGCCTGTGGTCACACAATCAAAAGGAATTATATAATGTCTTAGCTTGAACCGCTCCTCATATGTGGCAATTCGGACCTCTGATTGACACAGGAGCTCAGAAAGGCTCTTCATGTGCCCCTTCTTGAGCATCCACTGAGCAATGTTTATCCTCTAGCCTAGAAATCTTTGGGGTGTTAAATATTTTGCATAGCTATCCACCAAGCTTGCCTTGGCTGTGTTGGCCTTGGGATAAGCCTGGAAAATGGTTGGTCATTTCCCAGGTTGAATAGCCAACCTGGAGCTGAGAAATGGGGACTTCAGGCAGTTAGCATTCTTTTGATCTGAGGTATGATCTTCCCAAAGCTACCCAAGAAGTGTTTTTTTTTTTTTTTTTTTTTTAAGCAAGTTTATGCCAAGCCATCTTGGGGTCATTAACTGATCAGTGTATGTTCTGTCAATCTTTCTTAGTTCAGGTTGTCACTTTTGTACAAAGGGTCTCTATCCTTCCCCATGACCAGGGAGATGTGAGTCTGAGGTATGTACTTGGTAGAAAGGTTACAGTATTACATGTTTCCTGTGGACACACTTGTTCACCTGTGATAGGTAAAAAGTGTTGGTGGATAGGCTGGAAAGATAAGGGTGATTGCTGTCAAATCTGACAACCTGTGTTTAGTCCCCAGAACCCACATGATGGAAGATAAGAACCAACTTCCTCAAGTTGTCCTCTTACTACTACATGGCATGTTCATATTCTCCACCCTCAAATAAATAGATGTTAAAATAAGAGTGAGTTGGTGGAGTGAATAAAGGTGACTGTAAGGCAAACAACCCATCCTAAACCTAAATTGGTACTCAGTGTTCATCCATTAAACCGCACCTCCCTATATCCACACACCCAGAGAGACTGAGCTTCAGTCATTCTTCATTGCCCACTTACTCGTCATAAAATGACAGGTGGGCATTCTTTGTGTTATAGCTTTTGTGATCTCCGGGCCCAAGTACACAGTACAGATGTGCCGAGGAAACAGGACTTCTTAGAGACATTCAGAGCTGACTCAGTATGAGGTCAAATATTTTATTAAGCCCTGCTCTTTTAGTTGCTTAAGAAAAGAAAAAGAACTTGTGTTTTCATTTATAGCATGACAGTGTTTGAAACAGTATTTGAAACAAGTGTTTTGGTCCGTTACCATCAAACCCCTATGAAACTTAAAAATGAGAGAAAAAAAAAAACAAAACAAAACGTTGTTTTTGGTTCTTGGGAGTTCTAAGAACAAGTTAAAATAGTAATTTTGCCTCGCTAAACTGTGCATCAAACTCTTCCTTTGAATTAAAGTGAAAAGATGTGGAAAAAAACATAAGCCGTGTGTCCCTGTTTGACTCTAAATGAGCTTTCAGCCTGCTTCCTACAGCCAGTTTTAGCTTAAGCCGCCTTATTGCTAAAGCCTGTAACTTGATACTAAAAGCTTGTCAAAATTAAGTGCATGCTTTATAAGTTTACATTTTTACAGTCTAACTGTTTTTCTTTGATATTTGACAGGGACACAGGTTCCCATGTCATCTGGCTTCAGTACTTTCAGAACTTTCTCCTGGGCCCATATGAGGGAGCTCAAGGTTGTAGTGAGTTATGGAGCCCTTAAGCTGCCTGCCCAGCAGCCGGTCCTTGGCCTGCACTTGAGGGCTAACACCTGTTGGCTGGACAGAGCAATTAATTTCTTAAAAAAATGTGGTAAGCTGCCAGTAATCAAAGCTAAAAGGATAAAAAATATAATTTTACCTCTTGAGCTTCCAGAAGTGGCCTTTGATCTTTCCCAGTGCCCTTGGGACAGCAGGCCCAGATCTGCAATATTCTTCACAAAGAAGCATCTTTAGAGGACACAGACAATGAAGTGCTGGTAGTACCCACCCCCAATATCATTACTTTTGTGTAGTTGTTCACACTGAGATTGAACAGAGACAACCTAAATTCTTGTCTACTAAATGTTGGTATTTAGGAAAGCTTATATTGGAAGGCCTTAAATTATGCCCCAGTCCATTCCTTGCAAGAGCAAATGTTGGTTGAGTTTTCTGGTTGATGGTTATAATGTATTTGTTGTAGGATGTCTGCATGTGAAACAGATAACTGTGAACTTCAAAGTGCTAGAGTACCAACTGTGGGCTGGGGCTTGGCCACACATACAGCCTCCCTCATGCTCCAGACCCTTTGGTAGTCAAGACAAGGTCACTGATCAGGGTAATTTGCAGGAAAAGTCAATTTCTCAAGTACCAAAGCAGGTGCTGTGGCACTCTATGACAATTTACTGAATCTAAATTGAGGAAGTTGAAAAAAGCAAAGGTCACGAGCCACAGGAAGAAAGGAGAAAAGAAAATCCCTCTGACTGTATTTTTAACTCCTCTTCCACTAAGATGCACTTGCAAGCTGAGGCGATTAACACCAAAAATAAATAAATGAGAATCACAATCTCTTAGTCTAATCAGACGTATCTGATTTCTTTAAATAAAATAGGGGGATTTTGTGTTTGCCTGAATTCACAAGGAAATAAGATCAATTTATAAGAGTTAAAGAGTAGTTCTGCTCATTAGTGATTGAGGCAAAAATCAAACCAAGATGTCAGAATTTTACATCTTTAAAAAAAAAATCACACACAGGGTTGTTGATTCAGTGGTGGAGCACTTAACTTGATGTGCGAAGCTCTAGATTCATTCTTAACACTCCCAAAAATATCAAACAGATATTATATGGTTAAATATATGAAGCACACTACTTAGCATAAGAGTATAAAGTATACATTGTGGCTTAATATATGATGAACACACAGTACACCCTGAATATTTTTATTGTAAATTAGTATATTCTCCACTTCCCCAGCACTATGGATATAGAACCCAGTGGGTAAGAAATACTTGCAGGATAGGAAGACAAACAGACACTGGAATCTATAATGTGTTTGGTATAGCAAGGATCACCAGGGATGGAAAAGTTAGAAGAACTTGAATTCTAGCTAATCACTCATTGCATTATAATTGCATAAAATTATTAAATCATTTTAAGTCTCTATGTTTCTCACCTGCAAAATTAAAGGTTTATTGTAAGGATTAAATGAGTGTATATGCATAAGTGTCTGTAGATAAGCACCTAACAATTATAAATACTCATTGTCACTATTAGCCCAAAAGGCGGATTGTGCTGTGGGCTCTGCGCCCCACATTGTACCTGAAGCTTTATAGGTGTTTATAGTTCGAAAAAGTGAGTTAATTTGAAGAAATATGTCAAGTAAGTCATGGTATGGATGAAAAAAGATAGAAGTAAAGTGAAAAAGCCTGACATTTGGGGGGAATCTTTCCAGATTTAAGTTCTTCTTGGGAAGAAGGGGAGAAGAAATGGAGACATGAAATTCTCCACTGATATTTTATATTCATGAAAATATTCTTTAATGTAGAATCTCTATCTATCTATCTACATCTATCATTTATAATTTTTCATCTGTCATCATCTATCATCTGTCATTATCTATCACATATCCTATCTATCTATCTATCTATCTATCTATCTATCTATCTATCTATCTATCATCTACCATCTATCTATTTATCATCAATCTATTTGTAGGTATGCATTTTGATCCTGGTCTTCACATATCCAAGCTGGCTTAGAACTTGGTATGTTGCTGAGGGAGACCTTGAAATTCTGATCCTCCTGCCTCCACCTCCCAAGTACTAGGATGCACCACCACCCTCTGTGTATGTGCTACTGAGGATCAAACCCAGGGCTTGTGTGTGCTAGAACTCTACCAACTGAGTTATACCCCTGAGCCTTAATATAGATATTTTATAAGTAGGTGTCTAACAGAGTAAATTGTAGGTAAATGAATTGCTTTTAGTTAGTTAATTCCAACATTAAACCTAAATAATAAAGAAGATTTTCATTGAAGCAACGCTATGCCCCAATCCAGATCTCTGAGTTCTAGCTGGAAGGACTTTGAGTTTTGAAACAACAAGAAATACAGCTCACTCATTTCCAGAATGATCCCTCTGGAATGATGTTCTCTGTCAGTGAAGGTTAATCCACTAAGACAGTGCCTGGATAGTACTTTAGAAGCTCAGATGGCCACAGGACACCATAGGTGTTATATATGCTAATGTCCACATCTTAGTGATGGATAGACAGGACCAGTCAATTAGTACCTGCATATATCACAGACCCAGGACTGGAACTGTTTTTGACCCCACTGTTCAAGTTCAGGATATTTCCTAGTCCCTAAATGAAAGTACTTCATGTCCCTCCTAAGTCATGTAGGGCTTTTCATATTTAACTCACCTCTATCCAAGTTTTTAAATGTATTGGTGCTAGTTGGAATCTTGAATAAAATACGGGTGTTAACCACAGAAAGCATTAAGTTCTCAGGACAACAAGGACTGAGGCCAAATGTCCCCTGCTCCCTGCCTCCCGTTCTCACTCTTAAATTCTGTGATTCTACATAGAGTTTATTTCTGAGATGATTTCCCATGCTCACACTCTTTCCTTGGATATAAAATCACTTTCATGAATCCTCATGGGGATAAATTCTATATTTTTTGGAATATTTTAATATTTTGCATTTATAACTATAAACCCAGCCCACAAAACATGTGCTTACAAGGAAAATAATATCATTCTTGACATGTTACCTTTGTATATTTAACCCAAAAGCAGGTGTAGCTAGAGTTTTCCTGCCTGGCCCACAGTCAGGACAAATCTCTCTCACCTGCCAGTCCCACAGCCGCTCAGACCCAACCAAGTAAACATAGAGACTTATATTGCTTACAAACTGTATGGCCGTGGCAGGCTTCTTGCTAACTGTTCTTATATCTTAAACTAATCCATTTCTATAAATCTATACCTTGCCACATGGCTTGTGGCTTACCGGCATCTTCACATGCTGCTTGTCTTGGTGGCAGCTGGCAGTGTCTCTCTCACCTTCCTGTTCTCTCAGTTCTCCTCTCTGTTAGTCCCGCCTATACTTCCTGCCAGGCCACTGGCCAATCAGTGTTTTATTTATTGACCAATCAGAGCATTTGACATACAGACCATCCCACAGCAAGCAGGCTTCTTCTTAAAGTGTTCATTGCCACTGTTTCAGAAGCATCTATTTTTCAGTTGGTAGTTATACCACTGGGGAAGGAATTGTATTTTAAATTGCAGGAATCTGAGGTCACTTTGGTTTTTAGAAACCAGGCTGCAGAAATGCAGAGAGAAATATCCTAGTCAGGACCACTCTCAGAACATCTCAACACTAAGTCTCACAGCATCCAAAGTCCATTCCAGAATTTTAAAGTTCTTTTTGTGAATCCTCATCTTATTTTTGAGACAGGCTCTTGTATAATCCAAGATGATCTTGAACTTTCTATATAGCTGAGGATCTTGAAATTCTGATCCTCCTGCCTCCACCTTCAAGGTGCTGGGATTACAGTGTGTGCCACCATGCCCGGTTTATGAATTACTTATGTATAGAAGCCAGGGTTTTAGGCAAGTACTCTACCAACTGAATTACAGCCCTGCAAAACACAATTTTTGATTTTGGATTTTTCAGATAGATTCTTGCCGCAGCCCAGGCTGGCCTCCAACTCATGATACTCTTGTCCAAGCCTCCTGAGTGCTAAGATTACAGATATGAACCATCATGCCTGGACATATTTTCAATTTTGCAATAATTTCAGGCATATGAAATAGGTACAGAAATACAACAGAGTCTCCATCTAGATCCCATCTCAATTGTCAGAATGTGTACATTTACAACTGCTTTTTCAGTCTCCCTCATAGATAGATGATAGATAGATACATAGATTTTTCTCAAACCATTGGAGAATAAATGGCATAATATATTATTTTTTTTACCCCTGCATATGTTAATGTTTATTTCTCCCGTGACCATAACACAGTCACCGTAGTCAGGAATTATCATCTGTAAAGTGCTGTCGTCTACCAGAGACATTCTCACTTTCTCCCAGTTGTTGCACAAATTTACTTTTCAGTACCTTTGATACTTTAAGTTAGCTTTTGATGCCTTACCCTGATGGTATATCAGCTCTTCTATGAACTAGAGTCTCCTGTTCCCATAGCAGGCTCTTACCTAACACTGTGATACAGTTCCTCATGTGTGACCCCCAACCATAAAATTATTTTCCTTGCTACTTCATAAGTGTAATTTTGTTATTGTTATGAACTGTAATGTAAATATCTGATATACAGGATATCTGATATGAAAGGGTTGGTTAACTCCCAAAGGGGTTGTGACACACAGGTTGAGTAATCGCTGCCATACAGTTAGCTTAGGTATTTTAAATAATTTAGCCATAGTGAGTATTGACAAAATACTCATCTTTGAGTTAGATCTGTCAGAATGCTGTCCAGTGACTTAATGTGAGTCCCATGTCCTTGTGTCTGTTCTGAACTGACTACTTGTTCTCCAAGATTGGAGAGTTAGCCTCCATCCCCAGACTCCAAATGTCCAGCAGAGATCTTCCCTGCAATACACATTTAATGGCAGCCTAGGTTTCCTCCTCTGGTCACAAGGGCAAGAACTTCCCATGTTCTCATTATGTGAATTCCTGAAAACTACAATATTTAGGGAAATGGCCAGATCACCTTGGACATCATGGGTTTTATTGGAATCATGACTAGGGAAATATTTGGATAAAACCTAGTTTCAGTTCAACTTAGCTCAACTTTTCCTACTGCTCCCTCCCCTTTTTCAAGATGGGGTTTCTCTGAGTAGCCCTGGCTGTCCCGGAACTCATTCTGTAGACCAGGCTGGCCTCCAACTCAGACATCCACCTGCTTCTGCCTCCCCAGTACCTCACTGCCACCACCTGGTTCCTACTGCTTTTCTAATCAATCTAAATACTAGATGTCCTCTAGGAAAGAAAAAAATAAACACAACATCATCTTGGATGTTTGAAGCTAGAGGATATATTAAATAAGAAGATAGATCAGGAGCAGGGGCATATCTTATTTGTATACAGCAGTAGACATTTTCTTTATAGTGCAACAGAACTACATGTTTTCTGATTATCAAGTCACACTTCTAATCCTTTTCTACCCGCTCTTATAATACGAAAGTGTATTGGCAAGATTAAACACAGGAGACATCTGCTTCCTCTTTCCTTTCTTTCTTCCTACTCTCTCTCTCATACACACCCTCTCTTCTCTCTTTTCCTCCCTCCTTCCTTCCCTCCTCTCTTTCACGAAGAGACATAGCTAGCTTGGGAATTCAACCCTCAGTTGATTAGCCAGACAAATAAATAAATACAGCAGAATACACAAATACAGGTGGCCACGCCTGCAAGCACTTGCTTGGGTGAGAGGGCTCCATGCATGCTGGCTGGCCCCGTCCCACAACACTGACCATCCTTCAAGTGTAGTGACACCGTTTTGCCTCAAGCAAGGTCAGAGCACCAGGAACAGAAACAGAGGGGGCATTGTCTCCATGTTCTCACAGAGGCACTGGCCAGTGGACTCTGATCTGCAGCTGTGACTTGGCCTCCCATGGTGGTAGCACCAGGGCCTCCTTAGGCAGCCATCTGCCCTCATCCATTAGCTACCTCCCTCCCATGAACCTGACTACTATAAGATGTCTTATTTTGGCTTTGTGAAAACTCTTCAATCCAGAGACTGGGAATTCTAAATCCCCTCTTTATACAAATAGCCTTTAAATGAAAGAAGTTACTTGGCCTGTGGTAAGAATGTTGCCTGGAACCAAAGGCTCATTGAGAGTGATGATTAATGAGTCCAGTAAGGTCAGTGTGTGGAGCCAGGGCATCATCCCAATACCACCCTAAGCAGGAGTGTGGACATATTTATCCAACACACACACAAAAAAAGTTTCTACAAATTAGAAGATTTTACAGAGATGACATGTTTAAAAGCTTCCTGTACTATTAGTCAAAAGAAATGTAAACCAAGCTTTATCATGCCCATGTTGAGAGAAACTTATTAAATCTGAATTTTGGCTTAGTTACACATTTTATCCTGTTGGTAAATGAAATTCTGATAGTTTAAGATTCTAAACAGTTCTATACATACCCAGTTCCTGGGAAAAATAAATATACCTTTAAACAAAAAGTTCTTAATTACCCGGAGATTCCTTAAGGAAAAAAGTTTAGGGGGAAATTTTGGTCATTATTTGTCCATTTATTTTTCTTATTGAGTTAATTTAATTATCATTGAGACACAAACATTAGCTCCAGTGCGGAGCTTCTCACATCTGTTAGTAAAGATTTGATTAGGGCTACACAAATGTGCTAGATTAAACTATCTAGTTGGTGAAATTCAAGCCACCTGGATATTTTAGCAACATCAATAAGAATAATTCTCTTTTTCCAAATCAGTAAATCCAAGCTATATTAAAAAGAATTAATTAATGAGTGCCAGATAGGCAAAACAAACATTTGACAATGAGCTAGATTATCAAAGGTTTTGAGGGAGATCCTGCTCAGCTTATGTTTAGATGTCAAATTATATTACCAAAAACTAAACAATCTGTTAAAATGATGTCTTAATGCAATAAGTCTCTCATGCTGTTTTTAAACTTCTTAAACATTATTAGTAGGAAAAAAAAGAGATTCTCTCCATTTATCAATGATAATCAAATCATAAAACATTTGCCCCACATTTTACCTTGGTTATTTCTAAGGGCTGTTAATATTGTTTAAATCCTACCAAGAAAAGAAAAGAAACTATCATGAGGTTCTGTCCATGTATTCTCTGTATCTCTTGAACTTTGTCTTGGAGAAGAAACATGCTAAAGATAGGTGGACTGGATAGATTAATTTATACAGAAAATAATTCTATGACCAAAGGAACTTAAGAATTGTCAAGTAAAGAAATATTTACTATCTTCCCATTCTTATTCTATCTGTAGGCAGAGAGTACATATTTTAGATGATGTGTACTAATGATCTCTGTCACAACTACTGAATTTAGAACTTTTAGCCATAGTGGATGTGATTGTGTTCCCACAAAACTTTGTGTACAAAAATGTAACAGTATTCTAGTGATCCCTTGTGAAATCCACATTCCATATTTTAAGGATCAGACACCTTAGGCCTCTTGTAGGAAAACCACTTATTTGCCCAAGGTTAGATAGGTATCAAATTCAAATGCAGTCGATGGATCTGCTGGTGAAACTGGCCCTTCTAGCGTCCAGGCAAGCATTCACCCCAGGATGAATTAATTATAACGACATGTGGATGGTTGGCTCCCTTCAAATGTAAGCTCTGCCATCCTCTTAAAGCACATCCGAAATGCTTTGTGCATTAGATGTGGATGGAACTGGGATGTGTAGATGATTCCTGGAGTCTCCAGAGAATATAATGCTTTTCAGAGACCTAAGCAGAATCACAAATAATAATTTTGGGGAAAGAAACACGAACATCCTGACAGCTAACCAAGCATGAAAATGCTTGACTGCAGAGCCACACATGGCTTGCTTTATTAAAGACCATTTCAGTCCTGGAAAAGTGCGCTTCTATTGAATATTTATAACAAATATGATTGAATAAGAAGAATTTAAAGCGGGGGGGGGGAACCCTGTGTGTTGTGACTCTAAATTAAATCTTATTTTTCATGGTTGCAGTGTTTTGTATTCCTCGGGTTTGCTTTATATGAAGAACTGTCCGTCTTCTTGTAATGCCCCATTCCAGCACTGAGTAATAAGACTTCCCTCATTAACACCTCAGTCACCACCATCCACTTTCTGTGGGATTTCTCTTTTCACAGAACTCATTCTGTTCATTTGAAAGTGTTGAGACAGGAGTTCATAAGAATGCTGGAGTAGATCTGTGATCAGTCTGATCTTTAAGTCTCCTCATGTGAGGAAACTTTGTAATCACAGCTCTAAAAACTGACAGTCTAGAAAGACATGATTGATGAGAGGGAATGGGATGTTGGAGTCAAAATGCACCATCATTAACTAACTAAACCAACTGAATGAAACGGGGTTTCCCAGGGGCAGTGGAGCACATTCTTCTCAGAAATATAGACCTAACATTTAGGATGTGTTTGACCAAGGGCGGTTGGGGGAGTGGAGAGAGCCATTACTTAATGGTTCCCAGCTTGCAAAGGTGAAATAACCCCCACACTATGTGACTATGCCTCTCTCTCTCTCTCTCTCTCTCTCTCTCTCTCTCTCTCTCTCTCTCTCTCTCTCTCTCTCCTCTCTCTCTCTACACACACACACACACACACACACACACACACACACACACACACACACCACACACCTTCCCCCTTCTGTTCAGGTTTAAAGTTCTTTCGCATATTTCTTACCATACAGTTGTAGGTTATTTCTTCTCATATGTCATGTATTTTCTAGTCCTGAAATTTATTAGCAAAGTTTCCTAATGTAAATGTGAATGTAAAATTATAAACTATAAAGTCTTACAAACATCCTT
Source organism: Peromyscus californicus insignis (assembly GCF_007827085.1). Taxonomy (NCBI): domain Eukaryota; kingdom Metazoa; phylum Chordata; class Mammalia; order Rodentia; family Cricetidae; genus Peromyscus; species Peromyscus californicus. The sequence continues at coordinate 1,136,589 of NW_026294562.1, forward strand.
CGGACTATTTATTTCATAAGCTAGAGTAGTGTAGACGGCTCAACCAAGATTTTCACTCACTAACATTGCACAGATCTTTGTTAAATCTTGCAGGTAACATTTGTCATAAACCCACTCAGTCAATAGTTTACCATTTATTTGCTAATAGTAAAAAGTAAAGTTCTACTACCATTATTGCTTTCTAAAATAGACAATTTAAGCAAGTTAGAGTGAATTCAGCAGCATTATTTATGACTTTAGCTTGTATAAACAAAAGGAAATACATCACATGAGGGATAAAAATATATTTTATGTGAAATCATGTCACTATGAACAGTAAGTTTTTCATACATAGTATTTGTTAGAATTTAGTATATATGTAACACAGGGGGTACAGAATATTGTTTAAAAAACAAAACAAAGCCCAAACACTATACATTTTTGAAACATTATAGCATATAAACTAAAAAAATACTTTAGATAAAAACTTGAATTTCTCTCTCTCCTGAAATCCACCAGATTGCTGGAGGTCAAGGATAACAAAAGCATGAATGATTCAGACAAACACCTTTTGAACTTTCCCCAGGAAGACTTGGGCGGTGTGAGAACTCAGGGTTTTCAAGGGAATACATGCAGGTGGCTGTTTCTCCAGACATCTTGAAACAGTTTCCGTGCCTAGCAAGGAGGCTCTGGTGTCAGAATGTGGCTTGCCTGAGAGTGAGGGAAGGCGAGTACGTAAATGACACACATGTATTATTTCAAGAGTGATGCCGACCACCTTAAAGGTTAGCGGAGCAGAATCTCATTATCCTTCTCTTAGAAACCGACCCAAAAGGTAGAGAATTTCACCTAAAATGTGTTATTTTCTTTGTGCACCATTTACTGGAGCATATTTGTCTTGGTTTCTATAATAAACTATTAAGGAATATAGGACAGGATATAAGATTTTATTATGTAAGAAAACAAAGACAAATGGTAAAAAGGGTTTACGACAAATGTTACCTGCAAGATTTAACAAAGATCTGTGCAATGTTAGTGAGTGAAAATCTTGGTTGAGCTGTCTACACTACTCTAGCTTATGAAATAAATAATCCAAAGGGTGTTTGTAAGACTTTGTAGTTTATAATTTTACATTCACATCATTCCTTGTTTCCTGTTATTTTCTTATTCCCACCCATCTTTTGTTCTCTTGAAGTATCTTGGGCATCCTTACATTCCTTTTTAGAACTAGAAAGAGTTGCACATATAGTGTGAATTTTACACAATTATGGAAATTTGGAGATGTTATCATTCACTGATAGGCACAAATTATAAGAAAAGCTGGAGTCATTAGCCAAATAAAGGATTAGAGTTAACAATGAAAGTGAACCTAGAGTATAATTAATGAATTCTCTAATTGCTCTTCCTGTGTTAGTTCATTAAGCCTGACTCTGGGCTGGATATGTGGGCATCTGTCTCCAGCATCTGTCATCTCACCGATTCTGCAGGCTGACTCTGTTGGAACCTGGGAAGAAGGCTGGGCTTGCCTTCCTTCTCTCTGCACTTCACTCTGCAATCTGAACATGCTGGAAATGAAAACCGTTCTTCCATACATTAATATAATGGGCAAAGCCACTTTGAGAGAGGTTTAACCAACCTAAAGCTTATATGGGAAGACTAGAGACTGATCAGCCTTGACTAATGTCAGATCCTTAGCTTGTCAGTTCCTAGCCATGTGTCATCTTTGGGAGCAGAGCCTTACTGATGAAATGGTGGATAGGCACATATCTGCTCAGAGAGACGACCATTCCTGGCACCACAGTTTTTTTTTTTGTTTTGTTTTTTTGTTTTCTTTTGGGAACAAGACCTTCAAGGTCAGTGTGTGGTCTGCACCACACAACCTTGTTGGGGAGGCAACAAGAAAGGTCTAAATTGTACTCAGAGATTGACAGCATAGAGAATTTTTGTTGTTCTTGTCTTTAGTGGACTAGTGTTCTGAATAATACATGGGTAACTAGAGGAGTAGGAATACCTAGAAAGCAGAGTCACAGAAAGAAGAAATAGGTGGATTGTAATCAGCTTGTTAAGCACTAGGATTTTACATCTAAAATTGAATAGTTGTTTACAATAGCATTTTGGCCAGAATTGTTGGCTAGCAGAAATAATCCCAGGATGAATGAGTTCAACACTGGAAATTATGTTGGTAGACACCATATTGGGTTAACTTTTTTTTTTTAACATATTGGTGATAGTTTGGATACTCATTTGAAATCAATCTAGAAAATCGAATTCAGAGTCAGGGAAATGGTGTGACACACTGAGGTTAAAACCATATATACATATATTTAACATTTATAACATATATAGATATCACATACTGTGTGTATGTATGTATAGTGTGTGTGTACTACTGTCATTTTTAAAGTAGTTTGTTTTTGTCTGCACATGGTTGTATATAGAGACTTGATCAGGATCATCACTATTACTGGTGTTTGCTGTGGGATGATCTGTATGTCATATTGCTCTGATTGGTCAATAAATAAAACACTGATTGGCAAGTGGCTAGGCAGGAAGTATAGGCAGGACTAACAGAGAGGAGAATTGAGAGAACAGGAAGGAGCAGAGAGGCACTGCCAGCCACCACCATGACAAGCAGCATGTGAAGGTGCTGGTAAGCCACAAGCCACGTGGCAAGGTATAGATTTATAGAAAATTTAAGATGTAAGAACTAGATAGATAGAAGCCTGAGCCATTAGGCCAAACAGTTTAAATAATATAAGTGTCTGTGTGTTTATTTTATAAGTGGGCTGTCGGACTGCCAGGGTTTGGTGGGATCCGGAGAGAAAACTCTCCAGCTACAAATGGTGCCCAACGTGGGGATGGTCTGTATGTCAAATTGCTCTGATTGGTCAATGAATAAAACACTGATTGGCAAGTGGCTAGGCAGCAAGTATAGGTGGGACTAACAGAGAGGAGAATGGAGAGACCAGGAAGGCGGAAGGAGTCACTGCCAGCCGCCGCCATGACAAGCAGCATGTGGTAAGCCACGAGCCACATGGCAAGGTATAGATTTATGGAAATGGATTAATTTAAGCTGTAAGAACAGTTAGCAAGAAGCCTGCCATGGCCATACAGTTTGTAAGCAATGTAAGTCTCTGTGTTTACTTGGTTGGGTCTGAGCGACTGTGGGACTGGCGAGTGACAAAGATTTGTCCTGACTGTGGGCCAGGCAGGAAAACTCTAGCTACAAATGGCACCCAACATGTTGGCAAGAGTTTCCACCTAAAACTTGAGCAAAAAGATTCTAAAATGGAGCTAAAAACGGTTCCTAGTTGTCTCTTTCAAGTAGCGGCAGCCTGCGTGTTTGAGCTACTATCTACTATGGCGGGTTCTTGGTGTGTGCGCTGGACATGCAGTATGGCGGGAATGAGGCCTCTGCAAGTGGCACATTAAGCTGCGTGGTGGATTTAGCCTTTGCTAGTACAAAACAAAAAGAGGTTTCTGGGCTACACGCTGCTTTGATAGAAGCATAGACCCACTATTTCTGAATGTTGATGGCTCCCAGAGCTGGCAGAAAACTGTACCACCGCCATGTTGGGAAACTGAAGTGGGCAGAGCCAGCAGCCACAGCGCCAGCGCCATTTCAGTCTTAGAATGCTGCAGTTTAAAGCAATAGGTTCAAGGTAATATAAAAAATAAGCCACATAAAGATGGCTATCACACAGAGAATCTGGATTATGTTCTCTTTGATATTCGTAAGTGAAGAAAAACATTTGATTGTAAAAGCTGTTCAGTTATGCCAAAATGTATACTTTAAAGGTACCTTGACTTCAAAATTTGGATGCAAGGATATGTTGCTTTGGAAAGGAGACTCTGCTTTTGTTTCCACAGAAAGCCAGAGGCTATGGATTTGTTCCAGATTAAGATACATCAGGTTTGTCCAGCCAAGACCCCCTGAAAGGTCTCTGATGACACCAAGGCCCAGATGATCCAACATCCAGAACCGTTTCAAGGCAACTGGCTCAGACAATACACTCTCACAGACTACTCCATAATCCTAAAATTTTCTTTGTGTCCCCATAAGATACAGCACCCCTCTCCAGCAGGAAGTAGTAAGAGAAGCTACGCCCAAATTCCCAAATATACCAAGCTGGCTTTGGAGATGTGTAAAAGTTAAAACCTTCCTTTTTGAAAAAAAAAAAAAAGAAAGAAAGAAAAGGGGAAGTGCTGTGGGATGGTCTGTATGTCAAATTGCTCTGATTGGTCAATAAATTAAAACACTGATTGGCAAGTGGCTAGGCAGGAAGTATAGGCAGGACTAACAGAGAGGAGAAAAGAAAGAACAGGAAGGCGGAAGGAGTCACTGCCAGCCGCCGCCATGACAAGCAGCATGTGAAGAAGCCAGTAAGCCACGAGCCACATGGCAAGGTACAGATTTATGGAAATGGATTAATTTAAGCTATAAGAACAGTTAGCAAGAAGCCTGCCACGGCCACACAGTTTGTAAGCAATATGTCTCTGTGGTTTTTTTTTTTTTTTTTTGGTTTTTTGAGACGGGGTTTCTCTGTGTAGCTTTGCGCCTTTCCTGGAACTCACTTTGTAGACCAGGCTGGCCTCGAACTCACAGAGATCCGCCTGGCTCTGCCTCCCGAGTGCTGGGATTAAAGGTGTGCACCACCACCGCCTGGCTAAGTCTCTGTGTTTACTTGGTTGGGTCTGATGGCTGTGTGACTGGCAGGTGAGAGAGATTTGTCCTGACTGTGGGCCAGGCAGGAAAACTCTAGCTACAAGTGTTTAACATTATTTGGGGTGCATCTGAGTCCCAGTTGCATGGGTTTCTTGGGAAGCACTCTTTTGTATAGACACTTGCTATGTTTCCAACTGGTTGGAGGATGAGGGGTGGATGGAAAGAACATAGGCTGGAGAAGGAGGATTTACCACCGGTCAAGGGTCAAGTGACCTCAGTAGGTCTTGTCCTTATTCCATCTTGGTCTGTCAAAGAAAGGAGTGAAATGCTGATTTCCGAACTTTCTCCTTAATTCTGACTCATGTAGACACTGTCTCTTCTTCTAGAGAAATGCTCTTGTTCCATAGGTATGGTAGACTTACAGAATTTTTCTCTCTGGATAAACTGTTCTTCCTGTGACCTGGGAGTCACAACCTTTTCTTACTTTAATTTGTCAAAGAAGATAAAGTTTTGAGAGCATCTGAGTGATTGATCAATTCAGAAAACCTCATTTCATCCTCTTACGAGTAAACTACACTTACAGCTTCATTCATTTGTTGTTGGTTGTTTTTACCCTTTGGGCTCTTTTGGCTCTTTTGGGGGACCCGCCACCTAGCTCCCAAATAAACCACACATGGAGGCTTATTCTTAATTATACATTAAGCCAGCCTTAGCTTAGCTTGTTTCTTGCCATTTTTTTCTTAAATTATCCCATCTACCTTTTGCCTTTGGGCTTTTTCCTTTTCTTACTCCTGTGTATCTCACTTTCACTCTTACTCCATGGCTGGCTGGGTGGCTGTCCTCTAGCATCCTCTTCTCCTTGTTCTCTTGCTCGTTCTTTCCTCTTCCTGGATTTCTCCTATTTATTCTCTCAGCCTGCCAGCTCTGCCTATTCTTTCTTCTGCCTCACTATTAGCTGTTCAGCTCTTTATTAGACTGTCAGGTGTTCTAGACAGGCAAAGTAACACAGCTTCACAAAGTCAAACAAATGCAACATAAGAGAATGCAACACATCTTTGCATCATTAAACAAATGTTCCACAGCATAAACAAATGTATCACATTTTAAAGTAATATTCCACAGCATTCACTCATTCAACAAATCTTTGAAATGCTATCTGTGGGCTTGTCACTCTGAAGAAGGTAATGTAGAGGACAGGAGAGAGTGGTCTTTGCTTTCTTGTTAATTCAACTGAGGGAAGAGGTAAGTCCCATAGTGGTTTCAGCTAAAAGGATAGAGTCTCCTCTGTTCTTGTGGAGGAGGTATTTTGATGTAGTCTTTAAGACCCTAGATTGACAGGATAGAGCTGAGAATCTTGGGAGATTGAAGAAGCTGGGGTTCAGTAAAATTCCTTCCCCTGGGGAGATGGAAATAGCATTTAACCCCTTCCTCCTAAGGTCCCAACCAAAATAATTCCACTGAGTTAATCCTGGGGAACCAAGGAGTTTATTGGGCTTGCTTGCCGAGCAGGGTGAGTATGGGTGCCCAAGGAGCCACAATGGAAAGTTTATACCCAGCATGGATGATAGCTTCCTCAGAGCTCCATAGATGGAGCCCCTTCCCCTGCTCTCCCCAGCCTGTATGATCTGGTTCCTCCCTGAGATGCTGAGGCAGAATTGCATCCAAATTTCTGGGAATAGTGGCTGGAACTGCAGGTAGGGACCCAGGGACCGACTCTGCCCTCTGCTAGGAGGGAATGTCAACAGTCAAATAACCTAGCTGTTACTGATGACCCAGTGAAGATAGTGGAAGTTTTGGCATGGAGGGTGTCATCTTACAACAAAGACAATAAAACCAAGTACTGAACTGTGATTCCACTAAAGTAAACTCTCCAAAGTGGTATCCTAGAGTGTCAATCCTTGGGCCCCTTGAAGATGAGATATGAACAACTTGGAGAGATACTTTGGGGAGGTGAATCATTGTGTTATTTTGATTGTGTTGACCCTATAGATCAAATATATCTATTTGTGAGCTTGGAATGAGTACAATGTATTGTATGCCACATACTATCTGCCTTCCTATTGTTCTGATAAAACAGCTTGGCCAAAAGCCACTTACAAATCAAAGAGTTTATTTTGGCTTATGATTCCAGCAAGAGAGTCCATGATAATGGGGTAAGGTATGGCAGCAGGTGGCTGGGCTAGAAACTGAGAGATCACACCTCAATCACACACAGGAAGGAGAGAGCCAAGAAGAAGTGGAGCAATGGTATAAACTCTGAAAGGCCACCCTCAAGGATGAACTTCCTCTGGCAGGGCACCACATCCTGAAAGAGTCGTAACCTTCTCAAATAGTGCTGCCACCTGGGAACCTATAGAGCCTATGCAGGATATTTTTTCGAAAAATGAAGCCAAAGCTGAGGAATTTAAAATAAATACTATGGTGGTTTGAATGTAATTGCTGCCCCCGTGCAATCTCATAGCAAGTGGCATTAGTAGGAAGTGTGGCTTTGTTGGAGTGGGTATGGTCTTGTTGGGAAGTGTGTCTCTGTGGGGGGTCAGCTTTGAGGTTTCCTATGCTCAGGATGCTGCCCAGTATCTCAGTTGACTTCCTGTTGCCTGCAAGATGTAGCACTCTCAGCTCCAGCACCATATCTGTTTCCATACTGCCATGTTCCCCATCATGATGGTAATGGACTGAACCTCAATTAAATGTTTCCTTTATAAGAGTTGCTGTGGTCATGGTGACTCTTCACAGTAATAAAAACCCTAATTAAGACAAATATAATAACATGATCTGTAACATTGTACATTATAACTATATGGTAATCATGTGACATCCATTTAAATTGATATGAAAAACATTAATAGTTTAATAGATAAATAGCTCCAGTCACAGACAAGAAAATTTCAAATAAGAAAATTAGACAAAATTTTAAATGAGAAAATGGGTAGATCTGAGAGGAATTGGAGGAGGTGAATATGATCAAAATACATTGTAAGACATTCTCAAAGAACCAATTTTTTTAAAACGAGAAAAATGTTCCATTTCACCAAAAAAAGTAAAGAAATGAAAATGAAAATAAAGTTATTGATTTTTGTGGCAGGTGACTGGCTCCCACATGTTACTTGGGCTGTCTAGGATGATCTTGAACTTCTAGGCTCAAGTGATCCTCTTGTCTCAGCCTTTTGAGTAGCTGGTGCCACCTCATTGAGCCAGAGGTATCACATTTTCTCTTACAATTTAGAATTTGTTTTTAAAGGACAAAAGAAACAATGCTTATCAAGGTATAGGATGATGGTATATAATAAGATGATGGCCTCTTGTATACTTTGCTTACAATTCCTTGTAAATTTATACTATTCTTTGAATGACATTTAGAATGGATTATAGATATACAACCCAGGCCAGAAAAATTAGTTGAGAACAACTTTCTGTTGTTCTAGTTATCTTCTGCTTTGTTTTTTGCTTTAGGAATGGAACCCAGGCTTTGCATATGCTAGGCAAGTGCTCTGCTATTGAGCTCAATCCCTTGTCCCTTGATCCTGCAGGTCTGGTACATCCTGAGGAAGAACATTCTAGAAATACAAACCTACCTCACTTACAGATAGCCACCATGATAACATTTATAATATGAATCTGTAAGGAACAATCTAAAACCAAATCATTAGGAATTCTATAATTAATTTCTGGAAAAATTATATATAGTCATATAAATTCAGTTTTCAAAGCTTTCAAATTTTGTATAACTGGGAGAAGAAGATAATGTAATGTTAAAATAAAAATAGATTACCCTGATTGCCTGGCATGCCCCAGGACCTGGGGTCTATCCTCAGAACTTTGAATAATAAAAGTGACCCAGGGCCTCATCAATTTCCAAACCAAAGGTCAAATAAGTATAGAAGAAAAAATTAAAAGTAATATTAAAGTAAAGTCTAACATTTCTTAAAGTCCAGTGATATGTCTGTTTCCCTAGACACTAGAATGATACGTGGGCCTAGGTGAGGGGGAAGACCCCCAAGAACAGAGGAAGGACTGGTTTCCACAGGTGGTGGCAGATGCTTCCACTGTGTCCATAACCCAGTTTTTTCACTCTGAAGGCTGGAGAATTTATAGACAGGCCCAAAGAGGTCCCAAGATCTGCCTTCATCGGGGCACCATTGCTAGGTAAATGCTATTCTCAGGCCACATGCTTATGAAGTCTGTGAATCCACCTAGCTCCTCCATCCTGGCCTTTTAATATTGATGACTCTAGAGCAGCAGTTCTCAAACTGTGGGTCATGACCCCCTGGGGGTCAAATGACACTTTTACTTAAGATCATTGGAAAACACAGATATTTACATCATGATTCATAACAGCAGCAAAATTACAGTTATGGAGTAGTGACAAAATAACTTATGGTTATGGGTCACTACAATATTGAAGGTTTGCAGCATTAGAAAGGTTGAGAACCACAGCTCTAGAGGAAGTGGACTGCTCTAGACTATCCCAGGAAAAGTGTGTTAGGTGTCTTCAGCTTTAAACCAACAATATACATTCTGAGGAAGCCTGGAAAGGCACATTTATTTGGAAGCTCTCTTAGTAAAATATGATTGTGTGCCAATGGCTCTTTGTGCAATAAAAAAGAAAATTATTCGACACATGTAGGCAAGTAGCAACTTGTGATGACAGTTTCTGTGGAGACGTAGGATGTCTCAATAGTATCTTGCTGGGAATTATCTGTTGGTTTTCATGATCTAATATCTACTAGGTTTGAGGGAGGTGATCATGTGGATACGTGTGTTTCCATCGAGGAGGGAAATGCCAACTTATTCACATTTTCACCTGCAGAAATGGATTGAAATGGTGTTCGTGGATTTTCAAGTGAGCTCTGTCATAGGGTGTCACAGTTGGCAGTGTCTACTGAAAGGTGAATCTGAAGGAGAGGCTGTGTGGGTGGCCATCCAGGCTGTGGCCTCTAGATGAGGGATTTTGTGGGTAGTTTTAAAAGGGACTTGCTCCAGTTGGAGGGTCCCCCAGGCTCTTGATAACAGCTAACATGTCACACTTGAGCTTGTCACCTCTTCAGGAAAAGCTAGTCTATTTTCTAAGTCAGGAAAGATAGGATTATGGTGAAGGCACTACAGAAATGCTTTCAGCTCTGCTGTTTTGCTCTGAAGCTGTTGAAGGGGTTTGTATAGTTCAGAAAGCAAACAATACAATAGAGACTTGCCCTGGGCTAATGGCCTAGGCTTTACTGTGTATGGGTTCTGGAGACTTTAGCTCTAACTGGCATAGCTCCCAGGGTTCTGGAATGGGAATAGGCACGTTAGAGGATGATGACAGAGGGCATGTGGGCCCATCGCTATCCAGGATGGAGCCATCTCACAGGAGATTTTCTATTAGCCAAGAGTGACTTTTCCATTCAGAGGGCAGAGCTGGCCAGGGTATCACCCAGTGATTTATAAGATGGGAGTAGAAATACTGTGTCCCCATATTGTCCCCTCTCATGAGGCCTGATATTGGAGTGGTCATGGAGAGCTCTGCTCTCCCTGAGACATAGACTACTAGCTTCTTCTAAGCTTTGTTCCTAGGTATTTGAACTTTTAGAAGAGAGACATACAGCTGGAGCTTGTTTTAACCCTGTCCTCACAACCGCCTGAGTCTGACCATAGTACTGGGAGGCAGCCTGTCATCCAGACTCTAAGTCACAGGGCTTCCCTCCCCCCAGCAGCCTCCCAGTAAGTTCCCTTTAGTGGTTGTTACATAGTATGAGCCATTGTCCTGGTTAACTGCCAAAGACTGTTCTATGACACCACTGTTCTGCTTTTGTGTGTGGTTGTGTGTGTGTGTGCATGCTAGTTTGTATTTGGGATCACGAATGTGTGTGTATATGCACATGTTTGTCAACCTCATGTAATTCCTCAGGAGCCATATACCTTGTTTTTGAGACAGGATCTGGTAGTAGCATGGACTAATCTAGGCTGGTTGGCCAATGAGCCCAAGGGGTTCACTTGTCTCTTCTGGGATTATAAATGTGTGCCATCACTTGTGACTTTTTTGGTGTGGGTTCTGGGACCAGATTCAGGTCCTCAAGCTTATGTAGCAAACAAGCAGTTTACAGTCTGGGCCTGTTTCACCACAACTCCCTGCCATATCCCACTTACATTTAAGACCCTGTGCAAACCCTCTTCCCTCCCCAAAATCTCCAGAATCCTCACCTTCCCACTCTGGTCCCAACGCAACCCTTGTTCTTGCCTCTTCTTTCCCATGGCCTGTGATCTGTCCTCCCTTACACTGTGAACTGGTCAGTGCTTGGGGTTCACTCTCAGCCTGTGCTGACTCTGAGTCTGAGTCTTTGGGAGTAGCAACAAGATCTTTAGAAATCTTGGGGCCCCAGTAAACTCTGTACAGTCTTCCAAATGGCAGGTTTTCAGGGAGGCCCACCAGGGAGGAACTGATAAGGTAGCCAAGCACTTAGTGTAGACTATGCCCTCTGCCTCTTGGCTAACCATGCATGTGTGATCGTTTTGTCATCTCTTCTTTACTGGGAAGACAGTAGAATATTTTCTGGAGGTTGAAAGATTTAGAGAGCTTTCAATGTACCCAAGTGGCAGTACATTCATCTGCTTGAACTATTTCTCTGAGGTAGGAGTTTGATATAGAACCCAGACTGACCTTGAACTCACTCTATAAGCCCAGGGTGATCTAAACTCATTGTCTTCCTGCCTCAGGTTCCTAAGTTCTGCAGTTATGGGTGTGTACCACCACAGCTGGCTATGCTTTGTGTATGCACCTATGCATGTATGCGTGTGTGTGTGTATGCATGTATGTGTACATGTGTGTATGCATATGTGGAAGTTAGAGGCCAGTATCATATGTTCTCCTCTATTGCTCTTCACCTTTTTTTGACATGATCTCCCAGTGAATTCACAGTCCAACAATTCAGCAAACTCAAGGGATATGCCTGTCTTTGCCTCTCCAGTGCTGGGCTCCAGGTATGTGCCACTGTCTCTGGCTTTTCATGTAGACTATGGGGATCTGAACCTAGGTTCTCATGATTGTGTAGTCAGCATTTATCAGCTGAGCCATCTCCCCATTCACTACTTTAACTTTCTAAGTAGTTTAAAGCATGATAGTAGCAGGGGAGATCCTTAAGCTGAGTAGGGTATACCTTGCTTTTGGCCTCTGATGTAAAGTTACTTGAGTAAATGCATTCTTTAGTGGTGGCCAAACCCAGAGTGGTCTTTAAATGCACTCCACACCAGAGAACAGCAAAAGACCCAGAGCCTCCCAGATCCCACCACCCCTATCTGCCACCTGAGCAGGGTGAGACAGTGTGAACACAGGAGTGCTTCAGGGTAACAGTGTTATGCAGCTGGTGAAGAGAAGGGTCTCAGCAGAGCAGACTAAGACAGGGCCTCTGCTGTTTGCCGTCTGAATGCTACTGTGGCAGACTGATTGGTCAAAAGGTGCATCATCTTCTGAACTCTATTCTTACAGGATGTCCTAATACATGTGGCATCTTCCAAGTGTACCATGTTCCAATGAAGGGAGTCATAGCATCTGATTTAAGGACTTTCAGGCTATTGATAATCTTTCTATTCATACCAGTTCCTGAAGTGCGTTGTCATGACTTTACTAACATGGAGTAGAATGTTTGACTTCTTTAGGAACAGCTTAGAAAGCCACTAGGACTTTTGAACACCTCACTAGGTCTCCTCTCCTCTTCTGCACTGTGCCTTGTCTGTCACAGAATACCATATTTGGAAGGAAACCTAAAAATTCTTATATGTGTCAGACACTATTTTCATGGGCAGATGCCTTTATGAAAAATTGCAAACCTCATTTCCTTTCAAGGGCATCTCAGTGTGGGACTAGTTTTCTGTCTGTGTTTAGGGCCAAAGAAAGCCTGTGTGGCGAAGAGCAGCATACTCATGCACTCTTTCTGTCCTGTGGGGAAGAACGTGAGACAACATGAAGATACTCAGACACTTGACTGTGGAGCCCAACTCCCTACAGAAGCTCAGGCTTAGCGTGGGCTTGTGATCCTCCACCTTACACTGGTCTAAAGTATAAAGCAGTCTTGAGAGAGCACTCACCTTACTTACTGGCCCAATTATAAAGTCAGGTTGGGTGATAGAGGGACTGCCCCACCCTGTCTCCTGTACTTAATCTCTGTCACTCTTTTGTTTCATTTTATTTTTTGAAATATTGTTTCATTATCTCAGGCTAGTCCCAAACTCAATCCTCCTTCTGAGTTTGAGGATTACAGGTGATGCCCCCCCCCCATGCTTTGCTCTTTGTCATTCTAGAATCTGTTCATCTTCTAGTGTTCCCAGCTCATGCCTTGACTTCACCCCATTACATCCACCTCTAATTCAACTTGCACCTAGTCAAACCCCAGACCTCATTTAATCTGGTCTGTTTCTTCCTCACTCCTTAGTCTGGGCTCTGTCATCTTCCACCTGCACTGTGCAAAGCCTCCAATTGCTCTTTTTATTTCTTCTTGCCTCTCAAATGTGCTGAGATCCCACTAAGCAGAACACATACTTCATTCCAGGACCACATAGACAGTCCGTTTGCCTCAGCCTTCCACAGACTTACCTGGGAGACCCCAATTTAATCCTCAGTCCCACCCTTAACCCCTGAGATGAGATTCCTTTGGTTAGATGTTCTCAGCATTCAAATAGTAACATTTTTCTATAAAGGGTCAGAAAAAGAGTGCTATTGACTTTCCTGGCTATGAGATCTTTGTAGCAACCCCACAGCTGCAGCAGAAGGCAACCATAGAATATGTAATTGAAGAGCATGGAATGTGATTTATGGGTAAAAGATACTGGACCATACTGAATCTGTGAACCATATTTTGCCAGTCTTATGCCTTGGAGCATTCTGTCTTTTCATTTAGTAATTTTTATAATAATGTGTTACTAGTCAGTCTATCTGGATGATTCTTTGTTCCTTAGACTTCTTTTCTATGATGACAGAGATCAAACCTGCTTTGCAGCACCCATCAGGGACACTGAGCATCCTAATGCAACAGTGACTCAAGCTACATCATTTCCCCTGGTCAGACCATACCTTCAGTCTTTAGTTTGAGCAATGGGGAGGAGGCCTTTCCAGTAGAAGATAATAAATTGACTATACAAGGAACCTGGAGCTGATACAGGTATCTTGGCACCCTGCAGAGCCCCATAGCAAAGCCAACATTGAGAAGCCAAAGGAAAACAATTGTGTTGTGGATATATTATTCATGCCCCAAATGTCACTTATTCTATGTAGCATATGTATGTGTGTGTGTGTGTGTGTGTGTGTGTGTGTGTGTGTGATATGATGGTGATGATGATGATGATGATGTCCTGTTTTTATCATGCTCATTTATTCCCTTTAGACAGAGTCTTCCATTGAACATGGAGCTAGGCTGACAGCCAGCCAGCCCCAATGATCCTTGTCTTCCCCTCACAGTACTATGGTTATAGGCTTGCATACAGTTATGACCAGTTTTTCACATGGGTGCAAAGTATTTAAACTCAGGTCCTCACTTTTCTACAAAAAATGCTTTTACTCACTGTCATCTCTCCAGTCCCTCTGTGTAGTATTTGATCATTTGTCTATAAAGCCTCATGAGCTAGAATATTCCTATTTATATGAGCCTATATTAAAATTTTCTGTTGTGTGCAATGGGAAAATGTGTATATAAGGCCTGATGTTTTGCTACTCATGCAATGGGGATGGTAAACTGCAACTTGAAAGGTTACTGTAAAAATATGCATGCCTAGAGATGTCACTGTGAGGCATTGTCACCAAGATGCTGACAATATCATGTGCGCTGGCAAGAGTATGGAGCCACAAAAACTGTCAGTTGCTGTGGGATGTTCTGTATGGCAAATGTGTTGCTGATTGGTCAATAAATAAAACACTGATTGGCCATTGGCTAGGCAGGAAGTATAGGCAGGACTAACAGAGAGGAGAAAAGAAAGAACAGGAAGGCAGAAGGAGTCACTGCCAGCCGCCGCCATGACAAACAGCATGTGAAGATGTCGGTAAGCCATGAGCCATGTGGCAAGGTATAGATTAATGGAAATGGATTAATTTAAGCTGTAAGAACAGTTAGCAAGAAGCCTGCCACGGCCATACAGTTTGTAAGCAATATAAGTCTCTGTGTTTACTTGGTCGGGTTTGAGCAGCTGTGGGACTGGCAGGTGAGAGAGATTTGTTCTGACTGTGGGCCAGGCAGGAAAACTCTAGCTACAGTCAGTCATAGTTGATGAGGATGGTCCTGGTGGGAAAGGGAGTTTGGTGTCTGTAGATGTATCCAACCTTCTTATTAAATAAGAAACACAGAACCAATGCAAAGAAGAAAGCCAAGAGGTCAGAGCTAAGAGCTAAAACCTTACCCTTCCTCCTGCGGTGGTCCTACCTCTCCGAATCAGAGCTACCCCTGTGTTAAAGTCTTTATATAGAGTTCCTGTCCTGCCTTCTCATTGGTTGTAAACCCAACCACATGACCGCCTCCTCACGGCCTGTCTGTATAGGCCTCCAGGTTTTCCATGATTGGTATTAAGATTAAAGGCATGTGTATCCAATAATGGCTGTATCCCTGAACACACAGAGACTTACCCAGCTCTGCCTAACAAGTGCTGGAATTACAAGCGTACGCTACCACTGCCCTGCTTTCCTATGGCTTGCTAATAGCTCTGACCCCCGGGCAACTTTATTTATTAACATACAAATAACATTTTAATACAAATAAAATATCACCATATTTCCCCTTTTCTATTTTAATAAAAAGGAAAAAAAAGAAAAAGCTTATAACTAATATAAGAAAAACTATATACAAAAGTACAATAACTATATACAATATATACAAGTAATAAATACCTAAACAATGTCTAGTCCATTTGTATTTGACAAATTCAGAGAAAATAACTTCATTATCTATCCTATTTTGGTAAGTCCAAAATGTATCCTAATTAATCTTCAACTATAACTAACTAACCTTCAACTATAACTAACTAATCTTCAACTCCCTCAGAGACCCAAGAAGGAAATAATATTAGCTAACAAAAATAAAAACAGGAAGTGCATGCAAGCAACTTCCAAAAAATTTGTGAGTTGACAGAAACAGACAGCTGTCTGGACAGTCACCTGAGGTTTCTCCGAAGTGCTGGGGCATCATCTTCAGCCTATAGGCTTAGCATATCTGACAGACTCATTTGTGAAGTAGGATGTACACAAGGTCAACAGTTCAACCTCACATTGAGTGAGAATAGTCCATGTACCAGAAACACCTGAATTCCACTAGTGTCATGTCATGATTCAGGATTTTAAATTCTGGAAATTGTTGATGGTTTTTTAATTCAGCTGTCCATTCTTCTTGGCTGTGTATATATGGCTTCATCTCAGCAGGTGTCCCCTCACCCTGTAATATGGCAACACTGCTCCTTGATATTTATCCACATGAGCTGCAACTGAATTCATGGCTGCCAAAGTATGGAAACAACTCTCATGGCCTGGTGTTCCAGTTCCATTCTGTTGTGTGATAAAACACGCCGGCCAAAAGCAACTTGGGGGTTTATCAACTGACATTTCCAAAACACAGACTGAGGGAAGTCAGGTCAGGGAATCAAGGAAGACACTGTGGAGAAGTGCTGCTTACTGACTTATTTGAAGGCTTATGTTTAGCTTTCTTATTATCCCATGATCACCTACATAGGGATGATGCTATCCACAATGGGTTAGCTCCTCCCACATCAACCATTAATCAAGACAACCCCTAATAGACATGGCCACAGGATAATCTGATATGTGTAGTGTTTGAAATGAGACTCCTTCATATGAATCTATATTATTTCAAATAATAGCTATATACTTATTATTTGGACACCTCAGGTGAATAAATAAGCCATGGCACATCTAGATAACATGATAATCATCATCAATACAAAGAAAGCCATGAAAGACCAGTAGGAACAATAAGTGTATATCACCACATAAAAGAAGCCATTCTCAATCTGGGTGTGTTGGTGTATACCTTTAATCCTAGTACTCAGGAGGCAGTGGCAGGCAGAGCTCTGAGTTTGAGGCCAGTCTGGTCTACAGAGTGAGTTATGGTATAGTCAGGGCTACACAGAGAAACCCTGTCTCAAAAAAAGACAAAACCAACCAAACAAAAAAGCCATTCTTCAGATACTGTACACTGTGTAATTCTATCTATATGATATTGTAGACAAGGTGAAGCAAAACACATCAATGGTTGCTAATAGTTTGGGAGCCATGGATGGGCAAAGCACAGGGGTATTTTAGGGCAATGAGCTGTTCTGTGTGATGCTACACTGGTAAATATATGTTATTATGTGTTTTCCCAAGCATATACAAGGTCAACACTAAGAATGAAACTCAATGTACACATGGGGCCTTGGGTGGCAATGATAGGAGAACGTAGGCTTGTGTAGTGGGGCTGTCCACAGAGCAGGTCATACACGTGGGCAGTAGTGATGGGAACTCTACATTTTCTGTTTTGCTCTGAACTTAAAACTGCAGCAGACTATACAAAGAACTTCTATGTAAGATATAAACAGAGCTCTTTTCCCATGACAGCCCATATTCCCTGTGCTGAGCTTATTTCCCCCATGTGATTCTGTTCTTTCTATACTACACCCATTTTCCCCATGCTGAACCCATTTTTTCCCATGCTGAGCCCACTTTCCCCATTCCAAGCCCATTTTCTCAACATGAGCTTTTTTTTTCTTTCATTTGGGAGTTATTCCTGGCATTTTTCATACCACTTAGATCCAAATCCCAAGTTCTCACCATTACCAAAATGTTTCTGTGTGTACTGACTCTGCACTTCTCAACCACATCCTTTGCTACAGCCCACCACTCTGGCTCTTTGCCTGTGCCTTTGCTGTGCTCTCTGCCTTGAAAGTGCTTCTCTTCCTGGTTGACTTCCTGTCACTTCATTCTATTGTCTGACAGAATGCTCTGTCTCCAGGGAGGCCATCCTGGACCCTCATCTTAAAATATCAACTCTACTTTGGCCCTCTCCATTCCTCTTCCCTGCCTGACATTTCTCTGTAGCTCAAATCACTGCCTGCTTCTATTACATTTTGTTTTCTTTGACTGTTCCATGGCTGACTTCTACTTTTTCATGAGCTGCTTTTTCTGTCACTAGGCTCTGGTATCCTCACCTTTGCATGTACATCTCTCTCTGGTACACAGAAGCAACTCAAATATTTATTGACTGAATTCATTGCAACCAATTTCTATATGTCAACCTTGCAATCACATTAAATTCATTGCTTGACTTCCTAACACTGAAAAGAAATCTCAGTAGGTATGCCCCCACCCTCTAACTGCTCACTCCAACGGCTGAGTCATAGGTGACTGAGCCTGCAATGTGCCTCATTTATTCCACGTTAAACAGCCATAACATACAGAATATCACATTCTTCCTTGTGAAGACATACTTTTCAAGAGGATTAGCTTATAAGAGTGAGATAATCCTCCTGGGTTGGATAAATAGATCTTATAGAAATTCCTGGGGCACGTTCTACATAAGGCCTTTTACTCAAATTAAATTAGCAACAAAATGAGCTTTTCTTAGAGTAAATTAGAGTTGGTTTTCCTTAACAAGCTGTTTAAAACTATCACAATCTGATAGGCAGAGTCTTCCCCCAGGCACACAGACTTCTCAAACCCTTCACACAGAACAGTAGGGCCCTACTTCAAGAAGAAGAGAGGGAGGGAGAGGATGTGGAGAGAGAAAAGAGAAAAGGTGGGAGGGGAGGGGGGGAGATGAGAGGGATGGAGACCAAGCTTACATCTCTGGAAAGGACACTGGCCATCTTTGCAAAGGAAAGGATTTGTCAACATTTCCCTTTTATCAGGAGATTCCAATGACTCTGGGAGACTTCAGGTTGGAGTTGGTACCTATGTCAATCTGAAACACATATAAGGAACTTGAATGTATTGAAAAACCAGCTCATTAGCTGCCTTCTCACCCTGAGCAAACCAAAGCTGAGATTTTGAGTATGTCATAGACTCTCAGGATTTGTCAGTAGCTGCCACCAGGGCAGTGACCTCACCACAGACGCATTCACAGAAGACACAATACTAAAACTTGCTTCTCACCTACAAAAATGTTGATCCAGATGATGTGAGTCTAAGCCCCCCTGCCTCTCCCTTAGGTGCAGAACCATGTCTGTGCTGGACTGAATCACACTGCTGTGCAAATATTTTACTTTCATATATCATCTGTAGCAAGTGTAATACTGAGATTTAAAGGTAAATAACTAGAGAAATTGCAGTTGTGTTATCAGACTGACAATCCTATCACTGTAAATCAAATTTTGCCATGTACAGCCAAAAGCAAATAGTGGTTTTAGTCACAACCCATTTTGTGGGCTCTCAGACAGTATATAGACAAGACTGTGATTTTAGTCAACAAATAATCAAATGAAAACATACTTCATAGGGGTTATTCTCAGCTAAAGGCTTGGACTCTTTGTCTTAGAATCATATATTTTATTCACCTCAGAGGGCTTCAGAATTACTCTAGAGGAAATTAACATTTTTGATATGATTGAGAAAAGGAAGAGGCAACCCATATGGATTAATAATGGGCATATTAAGGTACAATAAGCCTGTAAAGGGTGCTAGCTTCACTGGCCATGTCTTCGTAGACATCTCAGCTGATATGTTTAGGACTAAAGCAGCCTCTTCTGTGAAAGTGAGTAGGAGGTGGAACACAGAAGGGAAAATCAGGATGAAAAGTTACTCACTCACTCACTCATCAATCAATCACTTGAAGGCAATCTTGTGCCAAGCTCTGAGCTAGATTTGGGAAGAGCAAACAGTCTCCTACTCATTATTTTCTTAGGTATTAACACATGGGCACCAGTAGTATGAAATGGACACTGCTTCATGGCACACAGCAAAAGCACCCCTCCTCCAACCTGGGAGAAAGACTCAGGTTTCCATAGAGCCCCAGCTCAATCTAGAGCCACAGGGACTTGGGTGATGCTGTACACTACAGCCACATCTAGAGACACATGAGGGTTGGAATGGGAGAGGTGGGAGGGGACCTGGAGGCCTGTTGATAGACTCAATGGCTTTATTGTGTGTGTCCAGCTCAGAGAGATGACCATTTCTGTGGGAATGTGGTTGGCTGAGTGGCTCACTCAGTTCTAGGGCAAGTACTTCTTCTGGAGCCAAGAATAGAGATTCTGGAGGCCCAGGAGTTGAGAGTGAGGTTTGGTTGGGTATAAGGAAAAGCAGGTATGTTCACCAGAAGAGTGGTGGATGGAAACTGCGCAGCAGAGAGAACAGACCTCCCCTGGGGTAAGACAGTTGTTTAAGCTCATGTAGACAAGAACAGCAGCATTTGATCCATGACCAGGGGCTCCATATCCATTTCTCTCTAAATAGCTGGCTCTGGGTTCAGACTCTCAGCCCAGTTGGTAATCGTTATGCAAGAAGAGGGGCCGATGAGATGGTTCAGTGGATAGAGGCTTTTACTGCACAAGCCTGGGTGACTTGAGTTCAATCCCAAGAACCCAGAGAAAGGTGGAAGGAGAAAATCAATTCAGTTCCACAAAGTTGTGCTCTGGCCTCCAGGTATGCAGTTTCTTGTGTACCCATGGCCATATACAATGATCAACAAAATAAAAAAGAAGCCATGTGTGTTGAGTTTCATCTGCAAACAATTTGTTGTTCACATTATCTCTTCTTATATCCAGGGACAGAAAAAAATTGCCCTTGGTTTTATCCAGCTCAAGCATGGACTCACAAAGTAGTCAGGTCTTCTAGGCTGATGGGTTTAAAAGGCTCTTGGCACTTCATGGTGTAATGGTTAGCACTCTGGACTCTGAATCCGGCACTTCTAAAAGGAGCAAAGGAAAGAGGGGAAAGTTATTCAGAGTTCTTTCTATCCCATCACACCACAACTCATTCTATTCTCTCCACTTCCCTCCCCTTCCATCCTTCATCTTTCCACCCTGTTCCATCCAATCCCATCTCTCTTCTACCATCCCCTCCCTCCCATTCATATTCTTCCTGTTTCTTCATGCCTCCGCCGTCTCACCTAATGCCATTCCATTTCCCCATCCTATCTCATCCTCTCCCATCCCATCTCATCCTCTCTCTTTTCTCCTCTCCCTTCCATCCTATCCCTCCCCTCTCAGATTACCCTATTCTATTCTCTCTTCCTTTCCTATCCATTCCCTTCCATCCCTTCTGACTCCAGGAGTTATGGTACCTGCTTGAATCTTGATTGAGTGGAGACTGAGCAGTGATGAGGACATGGCTCCACCATCTAATAGAGTGGGATATTGGGAGTGAGAGGACTCTTCTGTTTTTGTCTTCTTGAAGGAAAGAATTCAGCTGAGAGTTTAGACAGAAGCTTATTTAGGAAAGGATAGTATATTCCAGAGAGAGAATGGAGTGGACTGACTTGAGGGTGTGTGTGTGTGTTGGGTTCTATATCTTAGATGTTTTAGAAGTTTATTATTTATTTAGAAGTTTATTATATTTAGAAGTTTATTATTGTGATGTCATTCTTCCCCTTGAGTGTAATGTTCATTTCACTTTACTCTACTATGCATGCTCAGGTCAAGATGTTCTTAGTTTTTTCCTCCTCTGCATATCAAGATTGTATCTGAGGTGTATCTGACATAAGCTCATTTCAATGGAGGCTAGGAAAATCAGTTTCTAGTATTTTTCCCATCTGTCATGGGAGACAGATCAACTTGTACCAAGACTCACATGCTTCTGTCTGTGGTGAGTTTGCCCCAGTTAGATTTAGTATCTAAGCAGACATGGGCAGGTGTGAGTAGGGTATTGTGGAGATTCACCTGTTTTGTGGTCTTGTGTATCCTTACCAGGAGGGCATAGAGTAAGATGTGAGCTAACCCATGATTCTGTGGCTATATCCTTCCACTGGGCAAAAGTCCCTTTGTGGATGAATATCCTTGAAGCTGCACTGTCTCCTTCTTCATCAGAAATTAAGACACCAAGTCATTTCCAAATTGCCATTCATGCCATCAAACAACATCTTGATATGCAGAGGAGGGAAAAACTAAGAACATCTTGATCTGAGCATGCATAGTAGAGTAAAGTGAAATGAACATTATACCCAAGGGGAAGAATGATATCACAAGAGTAAGAGGACCATAATAAACTTCTAAATGGAGGCACCATGTAGGTTCCCCTTGTGGTGGTCACAGTTATGCTAATGACAGCTGTAGGTATTAGGCCTTGGAGTGGCAGACTCAAGTCTAGTTGACTCAGCTATATGATAGGAGGCAATTTTTCTTGCTAGCAATGATGTGTTAAGTTGGTGAGAACTTTCCTGAATCTTTTTTTGTTAAGTGACATTTGTCTTATTTTATTTTGTTTCATACTTGTTTGTGAGGAACTGGGGGTTGATCCCAGGGCCTGAATTAATGCTAGGAAAGCTCTCTACCCCTGAGCTATAACCCAGTCAATATTTTTCTTTTTTATTAGCAACTTTGTAGAGATATAATTGACCTAAAACACTGTGGTAGTTTGAATGTCATTGGCCCCCATAAGCTTATAGGGAGTGCCATTATTAGGAGGTGTGGCTTTGTTGGAGTAGGAGTAGCCTTGTTGGAGAAAGTGTATCACTGTGGGGGTGGGCTTTGAGGTTTCCTTTGCTCAAACTTTGCTCAGTGTGACACTCAGACCACTTTCTGTTGCCTTCAGGTCAAGATGTAGAACTCTCAGCTCCTTTTCCAGCACCATGTCTGCCTGTATGCCTCCATGTTGCACCATGATGATAATGGACTAAACCTCTGAAAATGTATGCTCCCCTCCCCAATTAAATGCTTTTCCTTTGTAGGAATTGCCCATGGTCATGGTGTCTCTTCACAGCAATAGAAACCCTAACTAAGACAAACACATTGTGTACATTTAAAGTATTCAATGTGACAGCTGGGCATATGGATATACCCACAATTAAGATAGGACAGACAATGTGAGTATCTTTATACCCTCTTCAATACCTCCCACCCAATTCCCAAATTCCCATTCCCTGGTGTACTTTCTACTAGATTAGTTGCTCTTTCTTAACTTACACTTTAAACTCTATAGTAAACTAGACTGAGTTTTTGTGTTGAGAAGCTGGCTCCAAGTATGACAACATTAGAAGGCAGAGTCTTGAGTGGTTTAGGTCCTGAGGGTAGAGCCCCACCCCTGCTTACTGCTCTCATAAAAGGGATCCAAGGTAGCTGTTCACCCCCCTCCACCATGTAAGGACACATAAGGAAGATGGTATCTGTGAATCAGAAACCAAATCTTCCTTTTAGTGACTCAGTCTTAGACTTTCCATCCTCAGAACCATGAAAAATGCAAGTTTGTTGTTTCAAACACTCCATCTTGGTATTCTGTTATAACAGCTGAAGCTAAGACCTCCAGTATGTTCTTTTTCTCCCAGCATAATATTTGACAACTCAGCCATGAAGTTGAGTAATTTATTAGTTCATTCCTTTTTATTATACAGTAACATTCCTTTATATGGATATGACACATCTCCCCTGACCTATTCATAATGGAGTTGTTTGTAGTTTGGGCTATTATAAGGCTTTTATGAATATTCATGTATATGTCCTTCTATAGACAAATGCTTTCATTTCCCTTAGGTAAATATCTGGGAGTGGGCATTGCTGGATCATATGTAAACATTTAGTATTTTTTGAAATCTTAAAGCCCACCCCTCAGTGACACACCTCTTCCAACAAGGCATATATAACGTGCAAAGTCTCCCAGTCTATGATTGATGATTTTATTATTCAGCAATTCCTTTCTTCTTTACTTCCCTCTCCTCCTTCCTTCTTCCCCTCTTTCCTTTTTAAAACAAGAAGACTGTCCTGCCTCTACATCTCAAGTATTGAGCATATAGGCATGCATACCATACCTGTTTTTATGCAATGCTGGGGATCAAATCCAGGGTTTCAAGCATGATAGACAAGCACTCTACCAGCTGAGCTACCTCCCCAGCCCAACGGTGCCTTTCAAACAGTGAAAATTTTCACTTTCAATGAAGTTCATTTCTCTCCCTCAGTCATGCTCTTGGTATGATATTTAAGATCTCTGCCTAACCAAAGGCCACAAGTGTTTTTGTTATTTCCTGTAGAGGTTTTATAGTTGATTTCACATTTGCTTCTGTGATCTATTTTGAGTCAATATTTGCAGATGATACAAGAAATGAGTCAAACTTTACATCAGATAGACACCACAGGTCATTTATTTACTCACCAACGTAGCATTTGTAAACAAAACAACACCAGTATGTTCCAGCTAGCAGCTGTATCCTCTTGCCTCCACTTTCTATCTATTCTTGATGGCTGGCTCTCTCTCCTAGAAGCTTGCAGTAGTCATTTCTTTTAACTAGCTCTCCTGAAGCATTTGAAACTGCTGGCTTGAGAAATTTGGTGCTGGGCTGGAGAGAAGACTTAGTGGGTAAGGATGCTCACTGCCAAGTTTGACAACCTCAGTTCAGTCTTCGGGACCTACATGGTGGAAGGAGAGTACTGACTCCCACAAGTTGCCCTCTGACATCCATGTGTACATAAAATAAATGTATAAAAATTTAAAGTAGCCTGTGTTTCTGCCACCAGGGGAAAGGAGCGGCATCCGCAGTCTCGGTGATGAGTTTGCTGAAAAGCATTTTTATATTGGATTATTCAATGATGTTATTTGAGATGATAAACTTAAATAACAAAGAAAAATGTTAAGTTACATTGTTTTAGCATATTCTTACTAACACACACACACACACACACACACACACACACACACACACACACACACAACAGAAACAAAAAACACCCTTCAAAAAAACCTAAAAAAAGAAAAGCAATTATATGTGTATGTGTGTGTGGTGTAGATGTAACTAACCGTCTTATTAAATAAGAAACACAGAGCCGATTCAGAGAAGAAAGCCAAGAGGTCAGAGCTAACAGCCTTACCCTTCCTGCTTCAGTCGAGAGCTCTCCGAAAAAGGGGCTGCTTCCTGTGTGTATGTCTTTATACAGTCTAGTTGTTCTGCCTTCTCATTGGTTGTAAACCCAAACACATAACTGCCTCTGTAGAGACTTCCAGGTCTTCTATGGTTGGTATTGAGATTAAAGGCATGTGTCTCCAATGCTGGCTGTATCCTTGAACACACAGAGATCTACCAAGTGCTGGGATTAAAGGCGTGTGCCACCACCGCCATGATCTTAGTATGGCTCTAATAGCTCTGACCCCTGGGCAACTTTATTAACATACAATTAAAATCACATTTCAGTACACGTAAAATACCACCACAGTGTGGCGTATTTGAGTGTGCATATGTGCATCATGTATGCAGAAGCCTGCTGAGATCAGAAGAACCCCTGGAACCGGAGTGACAGGAGTTTGTGGGGAATCCATTGTGAGTGTTGGGACCTGAACAACAGCCTTCTGCAAGAGGTAAGTGCTCTTAACTGCTGAGCCATCTCTCAAGCCCCGAAATGTCTGTTTAAAGTTACATTTCTAGGCTTGGAGAGATGACTCAGTTAAGAGTGTGCTCCTCTTCCAGAGGCCCTCGTTCCCAGTGCCCACATGGAGTGACTCACAACTGCCTGCAACTCCAGCTTAGGAGAATTCATACACACACACACAAAAGAAAAATTAAAAAATAAGATATCTAGATAATGATGTAAGCTTTGACTTTTTACACACAGAGAGACATATTATAGACATTTTGAATATCCCACTGAGAAGTGGATAAATAATGGTTCTAAAAATTTAGTTGCCACAAAGGTAGCAAACAGTCCTATCAAGTAAGTGTCAAACATTCAGGCCCATCACAGGGGCTGTCCTTCTGTCCATCACTCACAACCTTCCACATTAACAGTAATGCTCAAAACAAATAGCTCAGTGCTGAAGCGTGCCTCTTTTGAAAACTGCCAGTCGCTGGGTTGTCATTAGCAAGTCAGTTCCTTGTCTTCCTGCTTTCATTTCTTAGCTTCAACTTGGAATGAGAAAGGAAAGAGAAAAGAGACCTAACGTAGAGCAAATGTCATACCCTCAACATGGCTTTAATATTTACTATATTAGAAACAAAATAAATTTAGGTCAAAGAAACTATTTTCTTCCTCCTCTTCCTTTATGTGGAATAGCAGATTTCTGTCCAGTATTTTGAAAACCAGAGCTGTCTAAATAAGATTTTAAAGTATTTCTTAGTACATGTTTAAGGAGTTTTGGATAGGGTCATATTTTGAACATATGTAGAGAGCAGCATTCCATAATTGATTTATTAACATATGAGGTCATGTTTATGATTTCTTTCTGAAATATTTAAAAGCCAAGTATAACTGCATAATCCTGTAAAATCTATTCATCACAAACCTGCTTCAAAAGTTCATAAAAAGCACAGAAAGAGCCAGCATATTGTATTTAGTTACGGTTGACGTTTGTGCTCCGAAGGACAAATGAATACGATTTGTATTTGCTATGGATCTGCTTGTTCTCTTCACAGCACAGAGCATCTCCAGAGACTTGGCTAAATAAGTCCAAATGGCAGAGATTCAGAAATCTAGAAAAATGCAAACATTACATTCTTCTCCCCATGGTGGACAAGACAGGAATGATTAAGAAATCCTTTAGAAAATATTACATTTTCAAGTGTTTTCAAAAGGCCGTGGAATTCCTGAAGGCTAAATCTCTCCTCATCCGTCCATCTTCAGCTCTCCTGTCAATGACTGTGATCTCTAAAAAATGTGATGCACAGACTTTGTTCTGGTGAGCCCTTTTAATTCAGGCTTCACGGATCCTTTCGACTCATCCATTACTTGTCATCATCCCCTGTCCATCCCAACAGTGCCAGGGAAAACTGAGACCGTGTGCTGGCTCAGATAGGTTAGGTTGAGTCCTTTGTGGGGCAGAGTCTAGGTTATTGGAAAGCCTTCTTCCTGGAAAAATTACCTCCCCAAAGTGTGTGTGTGTGTCTAGGTACATGTTTGAGGTGTGTCTATGTCCACACAGAAGTTCATGTGGGGTCAGAATAGCCTTGATTGCTGTTCTTCAGGAGCCATCGACCTTGTTTTTGAGACAAGGTCTCTCACTGGGACCCAGAGCTTACTGACACAGCTAGGCTGGCTGGCTAGTGAGCCCCAGGCATCCACTTGCCTCTGCCTTCCCAACAAGCACATACCTGGAATTAACAGGTGCTTAGGGATCAAACCCTGCTTATATGTTTGTGAGACAAGTACCTTACTGACAGCTTCTGCCCAGCCTCTAAAACCTCATTAAAAAGTAGTTTTAGTATGCTTTCATTCTATGTGTATGTGTGTATGTGCATATGGGTGCCTGCAAAGCAGGAAGAGTGTGTTGGATCTCCTGGAGCTGGAGTTACTGGCAGTTGTGATGGCCTGATGTGGGTGCTGTGAGCCACACTCCAGTCTCTGGAAGGGCAACAAGCACTCTCAGTAGCTGAACCATGTCTCCAGCCCTCACTGAAGGAGGTAATGCAGGCCTCTTGCATCAAGTTTATTCCAAGTAGTACATGGATTTTCTTAGATTTTTTCTGAGATAACGTCTTTCCTGGATAGATACAGAGATCTGGTACTTCTGGAAGTTTGTAGAACTTAAAAACAAAAGAAAAAAAAGAAATTGTGGGGAAAGGATTAAGGATCAACAGGGGAGACGTTTTGGTGTCAGCTTTCCTGAGGCTTAGGGGAAAAGTAAATGAGAAGGAGTGACTTAGCAGGGCTGCACACGGGTCAACAGTGTCACAAACAGGGACCTTACGTTCATAACAAAGAGGCTGCTTTGGTTTCCCATAGATGTGGGGCTAAACCATAAATTTCTTAAGTGGATAAAACCTTGACTTTTACACAAATACACGCTTGTCACAGATTTTGATTTAATCTTTAATGACAGAACCAGTAAAATGTGAGGTCTGTCTATTGGATAGAAACAGGAGAGCACTTAGCTGAGTTAGAGCAGGGTGTGAATGAAGTGACCAAGTGTGCACAAATGTCTAGGCTGGAGAGATGGCTCAGCAATTAGGAATGTGTACTGATCTGCATAGGATCTGAGTTAGGTTTCCAGCACCCAAGTTAAGTGGCTCCAAGTAATCGGTAACTACAGTAACTACAATTCTAGGGGATCTGACTCCTGACTTCTCTGGAAACCCACATCATGCGTACATACCCCGCCCCCTGCCACAGACACACAGACATACACGTAACTAAAAATAAAGCCAATATTAAAAAAAAAGAATGCAGAAATGTACTCGTTGATGTGTACAAACTTGTCAGTATCTGTATGGCCATTGTTGTGGGATATCCACCAGAGAAGACTACTTGGACATGGGTTTAAGCCAATAGGAAGTCTTTATAAGCAGGCTGGTGACTACAGTGTGTGTTTGGGATCCCAGCATAGCACCAAGCCTTTCTCAGGGTGAGCTTTTAAGTACAAAATCCATGTTCTGGGTTGACATACTTCAGTTAACAAGATCAGTTAGCCAAAAGTAGAACCATAGAAACCAAAAGGCAAGATTAGTACATTTACGGACTTTCCCAGAAGTATGGACTTCGATGGATTTGTTTTTATTTCAGCAGGTGGTATTGTCTATATGCTGAGTTTAACAGCCTGAATGGCACTTCTATCATGGAATCTGTGTGATAAGGTCTAGGGGCCAGTTACAGCCATAATCAGTTGTGTCTCTACCAGGATGACATTAATTTCTGTCTGTACAGATGAGAAACATCAGTATTGCTATCACTTTTCTGCAATTTACAGAGTTGAAAGTTATTCAAAAATAGTAAGGATGGAGACTCCAAACAACCAGATACTCCCTGTGATGTTAATCTCGTCAACTTGGTTGAGCCCAGAATCAACTAAGATATGCTTTGGGGTGGGTCTGTGTTGATATTTCCTAGAAGCACAAACTGAGGGGAAGAAAGCACTCCCCCAACATTCCCCCGCCCCCGTGGACATTACCTTCTCGTGACAGCCCAGGCATAGAAAGGTCCGAGGGAAAAGCAATGGTGCTTTTGTTTACTCACCTTTGCTTCTTGCTGCTGAGTGCGTCTATTGTTATTGCTGCTGCTTTGACCTTCCAATGTGAAGCAAGTACCAGAAGTCTCTAAGAATCCTACAGGCCTCCAGCACCAGCTTGGAACAATTGAGGCACCCAGCTTTATGGAGTGAGCAGCTGCCGGCTTTTCTACCACTCCAGTATGCACGTGGCCATTATTGGACTACCTACCCTGTAGCATGTAAACCAGTCTAATGAATATCCATTTACAGTATATATTCATTCTATTGTTTCTGTCCCTGATTGATACACTGTCCCAGAGGATCTGTTTGAACCAAGTTTTCTCAATCTCATTTTGGGCTAGGTAACTTTTTGTAATGGAGAGCTGGAGACAGTGGCAAACCACCAGAGATTCAGGTTCAAACAATGCCCAGCTGAAGGGAGTGTAATAATCCTGTCCATTTTCAAGTCTTCTACAGTTTTCCTAGACAGAATGAAATTCAAGGAAGTTCAACATTTTAGCTAAGACTGCACCTCTTTGAGATGGTGGAATTGACTTCCAAACAATTTCCAACCCCAGAACACATTTCTCTTTGTCTCATCTCTATGAAAATAGAGTTGGTGATATTTAGTTCCTTCCGTGGTGTGATGCTTTAATAATTACAACCCAGATACACTCCAACTTCCTCTGCTTGATGTACCATATTAAGAGGAATACAATTAAGACTCCAAAGGTCTTGAAAAGTGATGACTGTCTTCACTCAAATCTCTCAAACTGAAGATTTCATCACATCTGCAGTAGCAAAGCCTAGGTGAGGGCATTATAGCTTCACATAGATCAGCATCATCTTTCTATACTCATTTTCTAGTTCTCCATCTTTACATCTTTAGCAGAACAGAGTTCCAGAGGTGACAGAAAAGGCTAACACTGAATCATTACATTTATTTTTTTTTTACCCTGATACATATGTAAGTTATTTTTTCCTTTGGAGATGAAAAGCCAGATAACACACTCCAGGGTTGCTATGGAAAGATTCTGACTGACAATCAGTAGCAAGGAATGGTCAGCACCCAGATCTTGGTTTCTAAATACTAAGTCTCCAAACTAAGGCTTTAGAGATGTCCCTCAGTGAGGGACAGAACAGAGAGCCCTGGAAGGGCTCAGAGATCAAGCAAACATGTTAAAAAGATTCTGGGACCAGTTAAAGCTGTTTCCAGGGCCAAGATGAGCAACAGAAAGAATAATGACTCCTATGAGTCACAGCACAATGAATTCATGAGTCCATGGTGTTACCAACAACAGAAGGATATTGAAAAACCCGGAGGTGTCATTGGGAGGAAGAGAATGGAAAGACAGTTTTCATTTAAAAAAATGGTGGTGACCAGTCAGTGCTAAGGAAAGATGGACTGAAGATGGAGTCTACAGCTTGCCTATGTGATTTAGCGTGAACGGTTCATTTAATCACCACAGTAAAGATTGAATAGGTTTAAGTCTATATGTCTATATTTGGAGCGCTAGGATAATAGCTCAGAGCAAGGACACTTGAATAGTCTGGGTGGTCCCTGAGCTTGATTACAGCATCACAAACACCAAGTAAACAAACCAACATCTATGAGGATTTCTTGAGAGAACTTTAAGTTCTTCTGATAAAAGAGACTTGAAAGCTCATTATACACCTTAATGGCACATATCTTTTATGTCTGCTTAGGTCTCTGTGTCTAGTAATGCGCATGTGTAAGTAGTTTAACTGTATTTACATTTTTTCTTATTCTTTGAGAATTTCATATGTGAGTACATCACATCTTGATCACATCCACTCCTCATCACCAACTCCTCATGCCCTCCATCCTCCTCTGAAATTCATGTCCCCTTCTAGTCTTTTAAGTATGTAACCTCCTGAATCCAATTAATGTTACCCATATGCACATGGGTGTGGCTGACCCCATGTCCATTCTTGAATAGCTATTGGCTGCCTCTACTCTTTCAAGCAGCGCCCCTGCCCTGGGCCTCGGGCTGCTTATAGTCTTCCTCCTGCCTCTTTCAGCATGCTCCCTAAGCCTGAGGGAAGGAAGGGGCTGTGTTGTTGATGCCCCATTTGGGGATGGCACTCCATAGTTCCCTACTCTTTGCTTCTTTGACCTGTTGTGGATCTCTGCAAAACCCTCCGTGTTCTGCAGAAAGAAGCTTCTCTAATGAGGGCTGAGAACCTCACTAATCTATGGGTGTAAGGGTAAGTATTTAGAATGGAGGTGGATTCTATATCAGTTTATCAAAGTGGTAGTTTAATTACACTTCAACGGTTGCAATTTTAAAGTATGTTTTATGCTGAAATGAATTATTCATATCTCCCTGTGCATACTTTGTTTCCTTCCGCTGGATAAATATTGAGAAACAGAATGTCTAATTCAAAGGACAGTTTTAGTATCCATTTTCCAGTTTTAGTGCAGATTTCCCAGAAATGACATACTGATCCGTCCTTCTGCGGTAAGCTTGCAGACTTGGTGATGTAGTCACAGTAACCATCACACTGGCTGCTATTCACTGGGCACCTGCACCATGCCCCAGGACTCATAGACATGCCTCTCCATAGTTCCCTCAGCAACTTTTTAATGCTTCCAATATTTTTCCATACGAACAAGGGGCCCAAGGCTCCAAGGGGCCCGGCCATCCAGAGTTACAAGGGGAACAAAGTGTGCTGGAATGTGAAGTCATTTCCTCCCGTCTCTGGGGCCCATTCTCTTTTTCACTTGGCTGAGCAACCTCCCACATGGTGCTGGAAACAGGGTCTCATCTCCTGTGACTTGGTGTCTCTCCATGTTTAATTTTCACAAATGACAACTCACCCTTTACTCAGGGGAGGGAGTAACCTGCTTTCTTATCCTGCTTGGATCCTGTTTCCCATAAAGTTGGCTGCGTCTAAGTCTGCCTCTCTACCCCCACAGTGCATATGCAAACACACGTGTACTTTCGCTCCAGGGGTATATACAAATGCACTCACAACTGTGATGCCTCTGATTCTAATATAAAATCATGTGTTTTTCTGTCTTCTCCATAGCATTATCTCAGGAAAGACCCCAGTTCTTCAAAGCATCCTTATGTTTAGTTCTATACTTAGCCTGGTAATATAATATCTTGATACCAGTATCAACAACCTTGCATCTTGTTGAATTACTTGCTGTTATTTTATGTTCTTAGCCTACTTCAACTGAGGTGATATACTAAAAACTTAGATTCTTACTTCTATATGGTTTACATTATCAATTTTATGCACAGTTTGTTAGTTTGTTTCCATATATATTTAAATTTAGTCTCTTCTCCGTCCTTCCTTACTTAACTTTATGTTTACACACAAATAATGCAAAAATGTTATTCAAAACTAAACACTATGACAAATAGAAATCTTATTTCTTCTCCTAATTTTATCATTCTGCTTTTATAAATAGCTACTTTTAATCAGTTGTTGCCTATGCCTTTTGAATTTTTTGTGGGGAGAAAAATTCCTTTTCCTTCTGTCTTACATGTAAATAACACTTTACATATATGTTTACATATGCATAGTTTTGTTTTCTGACTTTGCACCTTTTTCACTTACAATATATACATCAACTCTGTCATCCATCAGTTCATGTGAAGCTTCCTTCTTTAATTTTCTGGACTCTGTACTTGTTGCCTGGTGTGGCTCCATCATCATCTATTCAACCATTTCTTATGGATATTAAGGTTAATCTCAATAATTTTCAAAATCAAGGAATGCATTTCAGCATAGTTTATGTTGTGTGAGGTATATTTTCATAGTGAAAGGCTTGAACTTGGAATTCTGAGCCAATAGGCAAGTGCATTCTGTAAACAGACATTGCCTATGAGAGATGTATGAGGGTTCCATTTCCTTGAAGCTTGAAGTGCATGACCAAATTTTTTACATTCTGCTTATCAGATTCATTAGACATTGCATCTCTAGGCAGCTTTAGATTACATTCTTCATATAACAGGGAAAGTAAAACAGCTTTTAAATTTATTTATTTCTTACTTTTGAAATAGGGTCTCACATCTGGAACTTACTGTGTAGATAAGGCTGGCCTTGAACTTGCATAAACCATACTGTCTCTGCCTCCTCAGTTCTGGGATTACAAAAGTGAGCCTCTTTTTAAACTTATAATGGTCATTTTTCTGCGCCTATATGTGTATATATATATATATATGATTTTGAGTGTGTGAATTCTCTGTTTCTCTACTTTGTCCATTTTTCTGAGTTTGTTTCTTTTTTATTTAAAAATAAAGAGCATTAATTCCTTGTGATGTGAGTCATAACTTTTATATTTCAGATTAAAAATTGTTATTTACATTCTTTTCCACAACCCTTTTTATTTTTAGAAATAGAGTCACATGTATCATACTAGGTTGACCTCAAACTCCTGATCCTCCTGCCTCTGAACCCCAAGAGCTGGAATTACAGGCCTGTGGCATCACACCCTGCCATTTCCACAACTTTTAAATTGAATGTTTCCCTTATTATATCTTCATTTTGAGTCACAGCTGGAAAACTTTCTACACATCCAAGTTATATAAGAAACTCACTGTTTCCTCTTCTCCTGAGGTGTGTTTGTTCTTACATAT
The DNA here is from genome assembly GCF_007827085.1 of Peromyscus californicus insignis. Taxonomy (NCBI): domain Eukaryota; kingdom Metazoa; phylum Chordata; class Mammalia; order Rodentia; family Cricetidae; genus Peromyscus; species Peromyscus californicus. Next base: position 1,169,839 of record NW_026294562.1, read on the forward strand.
TACATTTCAATCTTTCTTATTTGGAGTTTATTTTGTGCATCATATGAGGACAAATAAGATTGTAAATTAACTTTAAAGTTGTTAGTTGCTTGGCTTGTGGTTTCTTTTAGAAATTGGCTAGAAAATGTGACTTCTAAAATGCAAGTACTATGAGCATAGGGGACACCGGTGGCAACATTGTTGCAAGAACCTTAGTGTCTGGGTGGTGGTGTCCTGTTACTAGCCTGGTCCATACAGAAGATCAGTGCTTGGAATCCTCAGTCTGCATTAGCCCTGGCAGGAAGGTGTGAGTCTGGACTGTTGGAATCACAAGTGGACAGGTGGACCTTCAAGAGACACTGGTGGGGCTTGAGCTAGGGTTCAACTGCTCAAGTGCTTCCTTAACATGCACAAAGCACTGGGTTCCATGGTAGCTTGCACTTGTAACTCCAGCTCTTGGGAATTAGTAGCTGGAGGATCAGGAGTTCAAGGTCATCCTTGGCTATCTAAGATTAAAGTCAGTTTGGGCTCATGAGAGTCTACCTAAAAAGAAAAAGATAAATAGATGATGATGACAGATAGATGATAGATGATAGATAGCTAGATAGCTAGATAGATAGATAGATAATTTCTTCTGGAAATATTGGATAGGAGATCCAACTAACAGAAATGAGTAGCAGAAATTTTCTCTCTAACAAGCAGGTAAAACAAGTAACAGAGGAGTCAGAGGAGGGAAAAGTGGGTGAACAGGGGTGACTTCAGAGGATGGCCATTCCCTCAATCAGGGGCTAGAAGGGAAGAGCTTCATGGCTACAAAGACTAGCTCCCGTGAAGGACCAGAGTTGGGCTGAAAGCATCAGAAGAAGCTATAATGCTGCCTTGGAGAAGGTGGAGCCAGTGGTCATAGTTCCATGTCTTCCAGGAGAGTTCATGTTCATGTGAGTTCTATGCTCTGTACTTAATGCTTTGGATGTAGCCCAGCATGGAAAATGATCTGTGTTCTTTAAATTCAGAAATGGAAGGAGAAACTCAGCCATTTCAGAGAGTTTTATGGATAAGCCCCACGAGCATTAAAAAATGCACTGCACAGAACCAAACACAACTTATAAGGATTTAGAGATCTTTCTGACATACACCATAAAATCTGGCTCGAGGAAACATCCGTGAGTCAAGAGCATTGCTCTGAGTAAGAAAGAACTAATTCCACTAAGTGAATTATCACTGAATATGAGAGCAGAGGAAAGTTAATGTTTGGTTTTAATTAATGACACTACTGTACCACTGCCCCCCTTCCCTGGGTGTGGTAGGTTCTTCTAACACCAGGTTACAGAGACAACCCAGAAGACTTATTCTGTCTACACATTCAGGAGCTAGACCCCATACTGGCCACCTGAAAGAAAGCCAACACAATGTCTTTCACCCGAGAATCCTGCCATCTGTTTCATGAAAGCCAAGAGGTTGTGGAAATAGGCAAAAATCTCATTCTGAGTATATGGAATGATCCCTGGGATTCACTGGACAACTAGTCAAGTTAATCACTGAGCTCCTGGTTCAGTGAGAGACCCTGCCTCAAAAAATAAGGTGGGGAGGGATTGAGGAAGACACCTGACATCAACACCCACCCACCCACATACATGCACACACACACAATGAACACATACACATACATATACCACACATAAATACATTGTAGCATAATAAATGAATAAATATCTTTCAAGTAGGTAATAATTAAAGTATGGTTAAATTTGTTAAACCTTGACAATGTAATTGTAGGAAAACATAAAAATGAGTTACAAAACAATAGCTTACAAACTTCTTTAGCAGGAAAAAAAACTTAAAAATCTATACAGAATCAAAATATACGTACATAGACACACATACATACAATGGTGGGTGTATATATTTATTATGTGTGCATATTCACACACATATTGAATTTTAAATATTTATCTCTTGATTGCTAAGTAGGAAAATTACTTAAGAGCTATGGAAATGAATTTTTACTCATGTACTGATAGCCATGTAAGATGTGGGGATACATCAATATGATGTCTCTTTCCCCACAGATATTCATTACAAATATAATTAACATTGATATCTGATGGGGTAAAATTTCATGTTGATCTTCTTAATAAACACAAGAAAAATCAATCTTTCCATGGGATTCCAAACTGACAGCCATAAGACATACATCTCTTTTTCATCAGCATGCAAACTCTTTCAATCCGTTTTCAGCAGACAGCTCAGTTCTGAATGGTTGCCCTGTTTGGTCTGTCAAAAACATGCCTGGGATTCAGATGATTGATGGGGGTGCCCAAGGGATGTTCCAGTAGGTCCTTTATGCTCTATTATGATGACAAGGTGGAGCATCAGTTGGTAAAGCAGACATGCCTTTGAGAAGCAGTCCTCCTTATCAGCAATGTGTCTGCCTCCCTAAATGTGGACTGGAGTTAGAAGCCTTAGTATAAATGCATGTCCAGATCGTGCATTGAATGGCTTGTTGGTGAAATTCATCATCCCATCAATGTTAAGATTTTAGTACTCAGGAAGTCTGGCCTTCCTGAAGAAATGTACACTAGTACTAGCCAGACACTGAGAAGTACATGCCTTGCTGTTTTACTTTTCTCTTCAGCTACCAGGAAGCTCAGAATTAGGTTTACCGTTAAAGTAAAGCAAGCATCTCATTAATGTTTTTGGCAGAATGTTTTTATGTCTTATATAATTTATGATCTTGCCTAATTTGATTTAAGCTTATTGTGACTAGAGATTGTTATAATTTTAAAACACTGAAGTATAGCACTTGTCTACCATGTGAAAAGCTGTGGGTTCAGTCCTCAGTGCCATAAAACAAAAACATGAACCAAACATTGAGAAGAAGAAATGTTGCAGACACTCTCAAAAGGGTACATGAGCTTAGTTATTCCAGGAATTAGACAACTTCTAGAACATTCAGTCAGACAGGACTAGGACTCTCCCCTTATCTCTGCCCCTGCAACCACCCCTTCTCCTACCCCCTTGATTGAACTTAGGACCTCAATCTTACTATCTTAGTTTGGTTTTCGGTTGTTGAATAAATACCATGACCAAAAACAATGTGAGGAGGAAAGGGTTTGTTTCAGCCTTCAGTTTACAGTCCATCATTGAGGAAAGGCAAGGCAAGAATTCAAAGTAGGAGCTTGGAGCAGAAACTATTGAAGATTGCTACTCATTGGCTTGCTTTCTCAGTTACCTTTTTTTTTATAGCCCAGTTCTACCTGCCTCAGACTAGCACAGCCCACAGTGAGCTGTGCCCTTCCACGTCAATTAGGAAACTGCTTCACAGACATGATCACAGGTCAATATGGTCTGGGCACTTCTTCAGTCAAGGTTCCTTCGACTCTAGGTTTGTGTCAAGTTGACAGCTGAAGCTAACCATGACACTAAGCAAGTGCTGTATTTTGAGACAGGGTCTCACTAAGTTGCCCAGATTAGCCTTGAATTCTCTCTTTGGTAGAGGCTGGCCTTGAACTCTCCCATCCAAGTACTAACCAGGCCCAACCCTGCTTAGCTTCTGAGATCAGATGAGATTGGGTGCATTCAGCATGGTATGGCCATAGTCTGGTCTTGAACTCTCAATCCTCCAGCCTCAGACTCCTGAGTAGCTGGAATTACAGGTCCATCTTAAATGTCTTTAAAACTATCTCAAATACACAGAACTCATAAAAGATAATAATAATGATGATGCTGGTGCTCAAGTGTCATCATTTTGACATTTGAATGACGTTTTCTAAGATTTACTTCAAGTAGCCAAATAGGTCAGTTGTAGAATGAGATGCTCCAGTTCATCATTCTTTTGGAGGTTACCCCAAGTTCACCAAATTCTAGAAGTCATAACTATCCCTCACTTTATGAACTTCTACAAGCAGCTAAACTGTTTTATGGTATTTCCTTCCCCTGCCCCAGGGAAATGTGACAAAGTCTATTCCCTCCAGTAAGGACCAGCACCAGAGCAAGACAATGTTTGCACCCAAGTGTAGCTTAGTGACTCTTGTTTATTTTACTTAGAGGAGCATTGGTGAGGGGTTCTTGCTCGACCGTGGCTGACTAAAAGGCAGAGACCTCACTGAGAATCCCACCTCAGAGTGGGTGAGGACACTTGAAGTGGCCTCTCTAAAGCTGGCACCCTGTACAGCATGCCAATCAACCTAATTTCTCCAGAATTGTCTCTTCTTTATCCTTGGGGAAGAACCTTGAGAATCTTGTAAGTTCTAAAAGCTTCCTGAGCTTTGTGAGTTGTGCATGAGCTTTGTAAGGAGGGAATATTTCTGTGTGGAAGAAACAGATACACAAAGACCATTTGTGTAGTAAGAAGGTTGAGATCAGCACATGAGGGCCTGATCTGGGTTGAGAATCTCCTGCTTTCTGACCTAACATGTGACTTTGGGCACAGATTTCACTTATTGTGCTTGCTTCCCTCTTCTTTTCTGACTGGAGGTCACCCCATGGCTTCTTCCCTAAGGGCTGGGAGGAGGTGGTCTATGCAGGCCTGAACCCAGGGCTGAGAGCAGAGGAATGCTGAGTGAACAACAAGCCTGCTGGTGAGAGGGCTGGAAGGTACCGATGGGGTCTCGCAAGGAAGTCTCCATGGAGAGCCACATCCAAAATTATAACCAGAAAGGTAATTATTGAGCAAGAATGGATTTCAGACCTCAGGAGGTGACATCCTAGCACTCTCCTCATTCTAGGGACCTGAGGCCTCCAGTCCATGGACAAGGCCTGAGGAGTGTCCTGCTGCAGGAAGATTCCACTGGCTTTTTTTTTTGTCTCCACTGCAGGTTGAACACATCACAACATGTCTCACAGCTTTAGTGGGATCCAATGTCCATCCACTGCACAGACTTCCTATTGTGTGGAACTCTGTCCCAGCATGTGGCTCAAACTCCATTCTTCCAGTCACATTTGTAGTAAGGCTGTGTCTCTTCTCCAGCACAAGGCCATTGCTTTAAAAGGGAGAGCATAAAAGTATTTCACCTTTGTGCCTTTTATGTCAGTCGATAACCCTTCCCCCTTTTACACCATGGTGTCTGTGTGCTGTCCTAGGTGTGTCTTATGTTTTATTGTTTTTATCATATTCTTTTCATCTTTGGGAATACCAGTGTGACTGTTTATGATTGGCAACAAACTGGTAATGAAATACCTTAACTGCCAATTAACTGGCTAATAGTGTACCAAGGCCCTGAACTGGATCATCATTGGAGGAAAAGTTATAAATGCCAATCAATAGTGTTTGAAAAAAATATCTTTCAAAACTTTAAAATAAGTCATACACTTGGCAAGAGGAAAGTAATGATTTTGTTAATTTAAAAAGCTACAGACCTGATGACTGCAGAGATGGGCAAAGTGGTAAAAAGTGCTTTCAATGCAAGTGTAAAGACCTGAGTTGGACACCCAACAACCACCTAGAAGCAAAGTACCATTGTGCATACCTGCCATCTCAGCATAGGGGAAGTGGAGACAAGAGGGTCTTGCTGGCCAGCTAGTCTAGCCAGTTTGGTGAGCTCAAGGTTCAGTGAGAGATGATCTCGAAGGATAAGATGGAAAAATGACTGAGAAATATACCCAGTGTCAACGTCTAGCCTCCACACGCATGCTGTGCACAGACACACATGAGCATGCACAGACATACACACATATACACCATATACAAGCAGGAATGACAAAAGGCACATATCTGCTTGATGGTGAGAGATAGAAGAAGAAAGAATAGCTGGTTTAAAAATAATAACAGTGTCTACATCAGCAGCAATAGCTTGTAACTTTTCTTTGCAAATTCAAGAGCAAGAGCCAGACTCAGGAAAACAGGGCTGTTTGCTTTGGTACAGAAATAAGTCATAGATTATTTTCTTCTTTCAGTGAAGTACTAGTCAAGTGGAGTATTTATATGCTTCCTTTCACTAAAATGCTATTGAAAATGAATATGAACCTAGTGGGAATTTAAGCATTGCATATTGTCTAGCTGACAGAGTCATTTGTAAAAGTTGGGATATTTTATACCCCATCAGGGCTTCATTAGGGATTGTAAAGAGCACTGGCAGCTGCAATAGAAATGCCGGGTTCTTCCTCCCCTCAGTGACTTTTCCTTGCTCTTTTATGAGGCCTTTAAAACTCATTTAAGTCTCTCCAATGTTAATCATAAAGATAGATACCAACTACCCTGGAGAGACTGGATCCCTGAACTTTTCTGCTCCCCGCTGAAAAGTTTTGAATAACCATAGGCAGATAGTTATAGTTCTTCTCTTGATAGGGTATGGAAAGACACTCTCTTCAACGTGAGGGGTGACTAAGGAAACTGAAAACCTGGAGACATCTGCACTCCGAGAATTTCAGCTGACTTAGACCAAAAAATTAAAAACGAATGAAAATGCTGAAAATGGTGTCTCTGCACGGGGAGATATTAACACTCCGACCACGAGGGTGCAAACCTGAACAGATGGCGCCTTGGAACGGAAAGCTCATGTCGCCTATTTCCACTTGTGTTTTTTGTAAATGTTTATTTTAAATTTGGTGCTAAGAACAAAAAAAGAATAAAAAAAGTGTGTTAATGGCACCATCCAGGGACACACTTGCTCTAGTTTCTCATTAAGAACACCGTGAAGGCCTTTCTAATCCAGCCTGGCTTCTTAACCCTTCTGTTCTGAATCGCTCCAGGGAACCAAGGATGGAGACACTGTGAAGCAAACAGTGTATTCGGTCAGCTGATAATTAAGGTCTGAGTCAATGTGAGACCATTGAGCACCAGAATGGAAACCCAGGCTTTCTCCCTAGGGCTTAAATTGTGTGGGTATCATCACCCAGCATTTTATAGATCAGCATCTGTGACTGGGGAGGAGGCAATAATCTTAGTGTGTGACTGTGACTGTTTACGTATGAAGGACGATGGGTTGGCAATGGTATACCTTAATTACCAGCTAGCATTGTCAATAATTTAGTTGCTAATTTGTGACTTGGGTCACTGTCAGAGAATATGTGAGGACACTTAGAATGTACAAGTTTCACCCATCTGGTGATGTCACATAATTAGTTGTTTTTTGCTGTATTGCTCTCAAAACAAGTATTTTGGGAGATGGATTTTTATCTTGACATGTGCACATGTCTGATCTTCTCAAGCAAGTCTTGCAGGTTCTCTGTACACAGACTGTCTTGTGTTTCCTACATCTTTGACTAAATGGCACATTAAATGTGTGTCAGCTGAGCTCTCCAACCGAAAAAAAAGCAAGTGTGGAAAGATCGTAAGTGGATAATTTATAACAGAAAAGCTGAGAAGAGGGGCCGGGGTCATGGCGGTTGGCAGAGTGCTTGCCATCGAAGCATGTACGGACTTGAATCTGGATCCTCTGTCTCAGGTGTAAAAAGCTGGATGTGATAGCACGTACCTGGAATCCCAATGTTAGGGAGGCAGAGAGAGGAGGACACCTGGGCCTCTCTGGCCAGCTAGTCTAGAAAAATCTGTGAGCTCCAGGTTCAGTGAAAGACTCTGTCTCAAAAAAATAATGTGAAGAGTGACGGAGGTTGACATCTGACATTGACCTCTGGTCTGTCTCTGCACACCCACACACATCGTGAAGAACAAGTGTTCAGGAAGGAAAATGCTTAACAAATCATTTCATATAAACAAATGACCTCACCTTGTGGTCAACATGTTCTGGATCTCTCCTGGCACATGCTGACTGTCAGCTATCACCAGGCTCCTCAAGTCTATGGAATATGGACCTGAAGTGCATTGATTACCTTCACTCATCTGCTCTATGTCAGACACAGGAAATCACTACACAGTTTAATCCTCAGGGGCAAGGCATGGGGATGGACACTGGGTCTTCTATGCTAAAAGTGTACTGGGCAACTCATAGCATCTTTGACAGGTCCAGACAACATGCCTAAATGTCAAGAAGTTACAAAAAGACTCAGGTGGTGATAAAGCTCAGCTGCTAGAGAGCACTATGCCTGTTACAAGGCAGACATTGCAGTTTGGAACCCAAGGTGACCACCAATGTAGCTGAACATTAGATGCACCTCTGGAACCCTGCCATGGCCACCTCTGGAAATTAGATGCAGTTGCTACTTCTGCTAAGCCCTTGGGTCTTCCCTGTAGCATATTTTGATGGAGACTGAAGGTCCCTGCTACCTCATCATGGATATTGAGCTGTATGTTCTGCCTGAAGCGCAGGGCAAGCTGTAAGCAGGGATCTGGCATTTGGAACTTTTGTGATAAGACCTGAGCTGTATCTGTCTAAATGGATGATGTTTCTAAGGACATGAAAGAATTTAAATACTGTGTAGCTAAAAGTAGTGATGAATGACCAACTGCTCATACTTTATTAAATCCAAGACTCTCTGTGGGACCAGCTTTCTTTTAGCTTCCTTGAAGCCCATCCTCAAAGCCACCACCTATCTTTGGAGGAACCCACCTACCTGTTAGCATCCTCACTATTCCGTGACTGCCTCGAGGACAGAATTCCCTCTGCTGTCATACTTTTGATGCCCAACCAACTCTCTCTCATACTCAATAGATTGATTAATAAGAGTTGTTATCCTTAGAAGCTGGCATCTGAATAGGTTAGAAAGGGTAGATAGAGCAGCAAGGAAGCCTAGTTGCTTAAACTTCATGACCACAAGCTCAGGGAATCTCTGAGCCCTAGGAACTATGACAAAGAAGTGTGTTCATGGACACCTGGACATGGCTTTAGGGAAAGTACCTCTAGTGTACATACACCATTAGTCCTCTTAGAGAACTCAAAATCCCTGGTAAAAAACTTCCAGGGAGAAGGCATGTTTAAAGGGGGTCATGCCAGTCAGGTCTTTGAAAAATGCCTCAAAATCCCACAGGAGGCTCTTCCTGTGCAACAGATTTCTGTATTCATTTCTGTCTTCATATGTCTCTTAGGAAGATAAAAAAATGTTATTGCACTTGTGCTTTTAGCAAATGTGACACATGGAGCCATCAGAAGAAACATAAACCTTGAAACAAAATCTGTAGTCAACTTCTGCTATTAGTTGTGTGTCTTGGGTGATTAGCTAGCCTCTCTGAACCTGGCCTTCCTGTGTATAAAGCATACCTCCTACTTCTGAGACAGAGGACAATGTACTAACTGATGGCATAAGTGGCTTTGTAAGGAAAGGAGGAGAGACCTGTGCTAAAACAGTGTACTTTGTCTTGCTGTGAGATGCTAGGCTCTAACACAGGAAGAAGGCCCTCATCAGGTGCCAAGATGTTGGCACCATGGTATTGGGCTTCCCAGTCTCCAGTACTTTGAACCAAATAAACCTATCAATGCTCTGGTCACAGTGAAATAAAAAAAAGTATAGTTCTGGGGTCCATCAGGCCATGCTGACTTTGAGGCTATGAAGGAAGATGCTCCATATTTTTAATGGCACCCACTATAAGACCCAGTAATATCTATTCCTTTCTTTTTTGATGGACCCTAGTGTCCAAGAAAAGAGTACTTACTGTAGCCAAGTCTTCCACTTGTCTGGGGCAGATCTTCCAAGTGCAGAAAGAATCAGCATTCATCAGTAGATGGACACACCCTCATCTGGATCCTGCCTGCAGAACCAAAATCTCTTTCCAACAGAGAGCTCTGGCTGCAAACTCGAAGGAAAGCTCTATTTCATATATAAGCAGTTGCAACAACCTTTGACAGCAACTCATTTGTTTTTGAAAAACAAAAAAGACAAGAAAATTTATATTAGCTGAAGAGATTAGAGTTTGAATTACTTAATTTGCTCTTAAAGAAATTCTTAGCAGTGATCCCAAACATACTGTAATACACGTCCATATAAATGGGATGATATGTCAAAAACTTAGAGCTGGTGTTTCGTCTTCAAAGCCAAGTGTACATTTCAAAACATCTTTAAAGAGTCATGTTGTGTTAGCCGGGTGGTGGTGGCACATGCCTTTAATCCCAGGACTTGGGAGGCAGAGCCAGGCGGATCTCTGTGAGTTCGAGGCCAGCCTGGGCTATAGACTGAGTTCCAGGAAAGGTGCAAAGCTACACAGAGAAACCCTGTCTCAAAAAAACAAAAAAGAAAAGAAGAAAAAAAAAGAGTCATGTTGTGATTGAGATAATTGGAGAATCTTTACAGTTGGGAGGGCCCCTTGTGCCCTGGCAATTATCAAGTTCTTGGTGATTCTCAGCTCCTATCTCCACATCTTTTGGGATGTCCAAGTCTTTCCTCCATACCTAGTTGCTGCTAGAGTGGATCAGTAAACCAGTTGCATCACCACCATTTGAAGTTTATAGAAATGGGAAAATCTCAGGACCCAATCCAGACCTACCAGTGGAGAATCTGCACACCACAGGATCCTCAAGTAGCATGCATACACATGTGTTGGGGTGCAAGAATGTCCTGCCTGTAGCCTACATTACACATTGCATTGTGTGAAGAGCTTCAGTATGAGTTCACCTTCAGCCGTGCTAGGCTAGTCCTGACACCACTTGCTGAAGCAAAGGGAGTTTTAAATATACCTAGAGGCCTCTCTGCTGCAGCAGCGTGTAAAAGCCCCCTCTTCCTCACGTTCAGTGAGAGACTGGCTTGCCCACCCATTCCACTGCACTTACAAGTGCCACTTGATGCTAATTTGGAGATGCTGTCTCTGAGTAATGGTAATGTTAAGTGTCTTGGCCTAAGTTCTGTTCTTGGAGATGTTACAGGAAGTAAGTAGTAGCTCCCTGCTGAGATGAGCAACTTACCCTGGTTTGTCCAGGAACATCCCAACACTGGCCCTTCAGGTGCCACACTCTAGAAACCTCCCCAGTAGCAAGCAAATGGAGGTGTTTGGGACCTGTCACCTCTTCATCCTTTTTTCCTCAGGTTAAGTATATGTGTTTTCTTCAATGCACCGGCTACTCTTTACATTTCTAGGGAAACATCTAGGTCTGGTGTCACACAACTGGGCTAGGAAGGGCACAGACCCTTGGCTTGTGGAGAAATTGCTCCAGTGTAAAATATGCAGCAGTTACAGAGTGCTGTCTACTTGTAATTGTTTTTAAAATCTGAATTAGGAGATAAACTTTGAAAACGATGGCAATCAGCCCTGTCTATGTGTTGTTGCACAAATGTTGGCTGTTGAACATTCTGCCTATCTGTTGTTTTACTTATTTCTCTATCACTTCTCAATCCTTTATTATCCATAACCAAATTACTTTATTTACTTATTTATTTATTAAATATTTATTCTTTCATACATTACTTTTTTTTTTTACCAAATTAGTTTTAAAGCACTAAATATTATAGAGTTACTCTTTGAAACTAAAAATAGTCATCTCCAGAAGTTTTAGTTATGGCCATTTTGGTTTAAAATAATTTTTACAAGACAATCCTGATAAAGAAAATGCTACATGAATAAATGTACTCACTGTGCTGATATTTATCCCTGGGGAAAAAACCTGAAGTAATGTCAATTATGAATATAAATTATAGATGAGTCACTTGGTGGAATGTGACCTGTGCTTATGGTGACAGTATGGCAGTAGACATTCTTATGATATAATATTAATTGAGTAAAATGAAAACCAAGACTAAATCCATCTGGGACCACAGTGTGTACTTAGCTCACAGTTTCCTTTGGGGAAGGAGTGAAAGGATGTGTATTTTAAGCTGTTGCAGGCATGGCACAAGTGCTGAGGACCTTTTCCTAATTAGGGCTCTGTTACTGTTATTGAAGCAGAGGCTTTCCAATGTATATGTTTATATCTAAGTGATTATTTTAATTTTTAGCTGTTTAAAGCAACATCTTTTCAAATAGTGTGTATGTGTTGTATGTGTGTGTGTGTGTGTTTCTGTGTGTTGTATGGCATGTGTGTGTATGTGTGTATGTGTTGTATGTGTGTGTGTGTAATGTGTGTGTGTCTGTGTATGGTATGTCTCTGTGTGTGGTTTGTGTCTCTTTGTGTGTAGTGTGTGTGGGTCTGTGTGTTGTATGGCATGTGTGTGTATGTGTGTTTGTGTTGTATGCATATATGGAGTGGAGAGCTGTGTATGTGCCACTTGAGGAGGTCAGAGGAAGGCTATGGGGTCCTGTCCTATCACCCTCTATCTTATCCCCTTGAGACAAGGTTTCTTACTGCACCTGAAGCTTACCACTTAGAACAGGGTGGCTAGCCAATGAACTTCCAGATCCGTTATTGCAACCTTTCCTTCTGTGAGAGAAGGTAGAACACGTACCTACAGCTGACCCTCAGAGTCTCCCCTACACCGAGCTTCCTCTTCTGGAAACAAGATGAAAACTACTTTGTAGTGTTTCACTGTATGGTTTGATATAGACATGTGTGGTTTCTATGTTGTGTTATGACATTCATCCATAGTGCACATTTATCCATGTTTATATATAATATGTGCGTCTGACTTCTCCTTGTGTATCCATGGATAGCTTAGTGGGTAAGAACACTTGCTGCACAGGTTTGAGGACCTGAGTTGAAATCTCCAGCACCCACAAAAAAGCTGGTTCTGGCCATTCCTGCTCCTGTAGCCTAGCATGATGGGGCAGAGGAGACAGGAGGTTCTCTGGGATTTGCTGCCAACCTACCTCCAGATTCAACAAGAGATGCTGTCCCAAGAGAAAGAAGTGGAAAGTGATCAGATAGGACACCTGAAGTCTTTTTTTGGCCTTCATGCCTGCACTCAGACACATGCACTTGTATACACATATGTTTGAATAGTATACACACATAGACCATACACACTCACACACAACTGTTAGCCTTTTGAGAAAAATCTATTTATACACCTGCTTTCTCTATTTTTGTTTTGAGTTTTAGCTAGAAAGGTAGAATTGGTCCCTTTATCCCAACATATGATCTCCAGGACCTACAAGGATGAATGGCATTTTCTATAAGACAGGAGAGGGTCTTTATCTGATATATATAGTGTGTGTGTGTGTGTAGTGCATGCATGTGAGTGTGTAGGCTGTGTATCTGGGCAAGCACATATGTAGGACAGAGGAGAACTTCGGGTATCTTCTTCCATCTCTCTCTACCTTATTCCCTAGAGATGGTATCTCTCACTTGCTGTTCTGGCTAGGCTAGCTAGCCAATGAGCTCCCAGATTTAATCTGTGTGCCTCTGCTCCCCAGTGCTGGGGTTACAGGCACGAACAGCCATGCCTGAATTTTCACATGGGTTGTGGGATTCAGACTCAGGTCCTCGCACTACACAGTACACACTTTTATGCATTGTGCCGTCTCCCCAGCTCCTCTGTCTGCTTTTATATTGTGACTCACTTCACGGGTAGAGTACTCCTGTTTTGTACACTATGCTATTTAGGTGTTTTCTCAAATTAATTGTTTGCTAATATCCCAAATTGCTCAGTGTAGGTACGGGCAGTTGTTTTTCTTTCTTTGGCATAGTGCTTTTATTTTGACAAGAATGTGACAAAGGATTAATTGGGCCCATTTACTCTTCAAATGTTGGACTCTTGGGCAATTCACCAATTCCACTTCTAATCAAGAGCTAAACTGCCAAGTGGGTAGTTAAGGGAAGCTGGTCATACATCTGCAAATATCAAATGTCTGTGAATGAGACTAAGAAAGCTCTCTCTCTCTCTCCCCTTTCTGGTCAGATGGTTTCATTTAAGATCCAGAGGGTCAAGGGTGACAGCATGACCTCATCAAATTAGACCCAACCGAGAGAGGTGTTTAGCACAACAGAAAGGAAATAATCTGAAGGGTATTAAATGCAAATGAAATTGCCATCTGCCAACTTCAAAAAACACCTGACCTAAGAAAGAAACTCCTGCTTCAAGCTGCAGCCTCACTACCTTCTTTCCTTGGGACTGAGAAGACTGTCTGGGAGCTGCCTGCCAATCCCCCAGCCTGCCAGAGTTCATTTGCATTTCAATATCCCCTTCTCAGACTTTCTCTCTTGAAAAATTTGACAGTGAACCCTAGGAGCAAGTAGAGTGAAGTTCAAACATGACTATTATTCCCTCGCCTCATGGGTGCGGACGGCCAAATTGTCGATGGGAACCTTTGATATCTAACAGTAGAAGTCAGTCACCCAGGGAAAGTTTGTATGACCATTAAAGGCAGACTTGGCACATTCTATAGGATGGAGCCATGAGATAGAGGCCCCGAGGGTGACAGAATTGTAGTTTAGTTTTTATTTGTTTCAGAGATATATGTTTACATACCAGAAAATGGACCTGGATAAAAAATTAAATAAATAATTACTGTAAAGCGTGATACAAGTTCAGAATGTGTGGTTCACAGCACTGTTCACCTAGAGTACTCAAACATCATGCACAGGGCTCTGTCTTGTCCAGAGCCCATGTAGGCAGAGCAGAGAACAAGACAGGTGAGCAGGTAATGTGCCCTTGTGCTAGGCATGGATCATGTAGGACGCTTCACCTGTGTGTTCCTCCTTGGCTCACCTGGATGGAGACAAAGGCTCTCTGGTAAAATGAAACTGAACATAATAGGTTTCTGGTGAGCAGGTCATGCTTCTCTCCTTCACTGACTCTGGTCTGTGAGTATTTGGAAAACCGCTACCTGTGGGCATTGGTTGCACACAGTAGGGCATCTAAAGCTGGCTCTGGCTATGATGGCATGTGAGATGGCGTGGTTTTATGTCTCTTACAAAACTATGATTTTGCTCATTTGGATTAAAAAGCCACCATGAACATTTCACTCTTGTTATGTCAGAAAGAAATGCTCCCTTACACCAACACATCAGTTAGATGGTGCTTCTTAGAGTCATTCAAGGTTGTGATGCTGAGTAACTGAAAGCAGTCACCCTTTTTGACATCTCAATTTCATTGGAAGACCCTATCTACTCTTTTTCAAATACCTTTTGGTGCCTCTTAGAAAATCTAGGTGGTCCTTAAACACTTTTGATCCTTTTCAGTGTCTGTGAAATTCATGTGGTGCATAGCATCTTTGTGGCATTGGTAACATGCCAATGACTGTATCACAAGCAGCAGTGAGGGCCAGGTGCTGTTATAGGCTCTGGTACTTGTGGTTTCACATCACACAATTTTCTTATGTTTTCTGTGATTTGGTTTTATGAGCTATAAATATGTGGGGATTGCAAAAAAAAAAAAAACAAAACAAACCTACCTGAAGGAATTTTGTAAACTAAAGAACTATAGAATTAGGGGAGGCAACTGCTGTTTTAAAAATCAGTGTTGGGTATGAGATTCCCCTGGAATTATGATAAAGAAACTTTGGTAGGAAAAAGGATCACCTCACATCAAGACTTGTTTTTCTGAGACAAGATCTCACAATGTAGCCCTAGCTAACCTGGAACTTACTATGTAGACCATAATGGCCTTGAACTTACTGAGACCCATCTGCCTCTGCTGGGATTATACGTGTGCACTATCATGCTAGGCTAGCATGAAGACTTGTAGGAAACTTCTGTTTCCAAAGTGATGTGAGTTATGGATGATAGATAAAACCTATCTTAGAGATAATGATATACTTTACAGGTATGCCTCCATTTCCCAGGACACAGATCATGAGAAGAAGTGAAATAAACATGGATGATTGTTCTAATAGTTTCTTATATATCCACTAGACAGAGTCTTCATTATTATATCCAATAACTCAGTGTTTAACTTGTTCCTGTATTTGGAAAAAGCACCTAGGAAAGAGAAAGAGTGGAGCCACAGATCTGGAGGATATAAGAGATGGAGGGAGAGAGTTGCTTTTCATGATGTAGCATTGTAAATTGTAGGTACAAGAATCCTGGGCTTGGACTGAAATCCGTGGAGACAAAGACAATTTGCTGCATAGAACAGAATGGAAGGGAGGTCATGGAGAGGTGCATGCAGGATAGGAAGGGTTGTGGCCTAGAGTGGAGGGGACTCAGTGTCCATTTCTGTCATTACCTATTTGTAGACGGATATCAGGAAGTTTTAGTGGCTCAGCTCTCTCACCAAAGCAAGAATGGCTCTGATCAAATGCCTTGTGAAAGCTTTCTGATGATGCAGTAAGGATTTCTTGGGGTTGGAAAGCCACTCTCTTGTTTGTGGTTATGTGATATTCCACATCTTTTTACTTCAATAAGCCCTGCTTTCCTCATCTGCAAAATGTGCTAGGCACAGCAACTTCACAGGGTTGTAGAGGATTCTATTTCAGAGTCAAGGCGGAAAGTAACATTTTTGGCCCCAGACGGCAGAAGTAAAGATAAGCATGCAGAAAAAAAGTGCTGCAGAATGTAAAGCTTTTGCTATAGCAAAGATGCATCTGAAATATTAATGGTTAATCCTGATGGCCCTGGAGCCAATGCACTGTATTCCAGCATTTTCTCAGCACCATTAACTATTTAAATATACCAACAGATAAGGGACACTAAACAAAAATATTGATCCTGGCCAAAAAGAAAAGGGCTTGGATAACCTACAGTGGTGTTTGACATGTGTGGAAATGGGGAATGGAAATGTATCTCCTTTAGTGTTGTCTTGTATCTAGTGGCAAAACAGGCTGACTTCATCAGCCTGGTGCTGCCTGGGAAAGAGAAAGAGGACTCGGGCAGCAGACCTGTCAACTTCTTTGGTTCGGGGATGATGACACTTCATCGATCTTGTGTCATTTAAAAGATGGCCAGTCACCTCCCTGCCTTGGAATTGGGTCAGAGAGCAGTGATCCAGAGAGGCATTTGTTAGCAGTGAGGAGGCCGTCAGCACAGGTAGCATGGGATTTATGAATTGAGCTCAGGAACGCTGGGTGTGGGGGCGCACATCTGGCCACAAGATGCATTCAGCTGCCTTTTGGATGAAGAAGCTTGGTCAAAGGAGGTCATAGCAGGTTCAGTGGGATTGCTGGGGTGGAGGCTGTAGTGAAAGTAAACAAGCCTCTCTTCTAGCTCTGATGTCCCTCAACAAGTGAGTTTTTTTTCTGGAGCATTGTTTTGCTGCCCCACTTTGGAGGCAGAAGCAGTTAGTGTCAGAGTGTGAAACACATGTTAATAAGGACAGAATCATAATTCATCTGAAGTCCAGAACCTGTGGTGGGAGCTGGGGACACCAGGTAGGTGCTCTCATCTGCTCATGTATGGTGAAGGAGGCAGAAGATTTTCCTACCCTCCCTGTGTTATCTTCGATGAAACGTAGGAGAAAATGTCTTGGTGAACAAGGAGTTTGGTCCACGTGAATAAAGTCTTCAGATACTTTACGTATCAGTTACTTTTCTATTGCTATGATAAAGCTCCATGACCAAAGACCTTAAAGAAGAAAGAGTCCATAATGGCAGGGTAGGCATGGCAGCAGAGAGCTGGAGCAGGAAACTGAGAGACTGTGTCTTCAACCATATACAGAAAGGAGACAAAGCAAACTGGAAGAGGGGCCAGGCTACAGACCCTCAAAGCCCACCCCCGAGTGACCAGTGGTATACTTTCCCAGCAAGTCTCCATGTCCTGAAAGTTCCATTATCTCCCAAACTCTGCTATCAACCAGAGACCAAGTGTTCAAATGCATGAGCCTATGAGGGGCATTTCTCATCTGAAACACATGTTTTTAAGAATCTTTTCATCTGGAAAAAAAAAAAAGACACACACATGGTGAATTATCCTAGTAATGACCTCCTGCCTGGGCCATTCCAGGCAAACAGAAGTCTTGGTAAGGAGATGGCCAGGTTGCTTCAAATGCTTCAAATAAGTTTGCAATCTTAGCAGAATATGTTTAGAAGCAGTGAGCAAACAGGGTGTATCAAAACTTTCAGGGACTTCTGCATGACAACACTAGTCTCCCCAGTTCTTAACACCAATCTACCCAAACTGAACTAGTCATTGCCGAAATTTAAGGCTGGTTGTCTGTTATGTCTTGAATGGGAACTATCCACTCCCTCATAGGCTCATGTGTTTGAAAACTTGGTCCCCAGTTGGTGGTGGTGGCACTGCCTTGGGAGGTTGTAGAAATTTTAGAAGATGTAGCCTATCTTGGGGAGGGAGTTGCATCTCTAGGGGTGGGTCTTGAGGGTTATAGACCAGACTGGCTTCTAGCCCCAATCTCTGCTTTCTGGTCTGCTGCAATGTGAGCGAAAAGTTTCATGCTTCTGCTGCCATAGCTAGAGCTGCTCTGGTTTCCATACTTGACCCTCCATAATGGACTTCTCCTTCAAACTGTGAGCCAGCGTAAATCCTTCTTCCCTTATGCTGTAATTTCTCAGGTATTTGGTTAGAGCAATGAAAGTAACTATTACACAATCTTTCTCAGTTTGAACTATAGAATTTGTCTTCTACCTGTAAAAAGACTTTATTCCTTCAAAGTAAAAATAGTTACACAAACTTTTAAAACTGTATTTCATATTATCCATTAAGCTTAAATCAGAAATTTATATTTCCCCATAATAACAATACACATATTCTCTTGAGCAGCATAAACATGTCTATGAAATTGATACCCCAAAGGGTCATTTAATCCTCAACAATAACAATACATGAGTTTGTGAAGCAATTGACATTTGGAGGAAAATAACATTTTTCTCTTTGTAAAGAATTTTGATGCAAATTCTTTATAATAAATGTATGTTACTTTTACAAAAGTAGAAAATTCTCTTAACAAGTGAAAATATTCTCTTGTATCAGTAATAATTTCATTATTGGAACTACAGAGGCTTGCCATTTCTTTTCTGTGCACCTTTCTATAACTCCTAAATTTCCCAAAGTTAATCAAGTATTAGCAATCACACAAATGGAGATAATGTAATTACAAGATAATTATTGTGGTATATAAATTTAAATGTTCTTTTAGAGATGTTTAATTAAATGTCATCAATTAACTAAACACACAAATATGTAAGCTTTCAAAATCTATCTTATTAAGTCCTGAATGATAGATTTTTCATCATAGATGTATGAAATTTTTAAGCTCACGTAATTTATGTGTTTTAATTTAAGACATCTGCTTTTAATTTGACTAGTTAAAATACCTTCTGTACAATGTTTAGATTGAAAAAAAAACCCTCAACATCTTTTTAGTTTGACCATCCTTTGCATTTGAGAAATTTAAAAAAATCACAATACATTGAATAAATAAATCATTTCATAAAATACAAATTGACAACTGTGTCCCATCACACTCCATCGTTCCTCAGGCTTTGGGGCTGTGTGCTCTGGGGAGGTCATTCTTTGTGTCTATAAAAACTTCTCTCTGCTTTGATGACAGAAGGGTAAAGGAGACTTTTTCAGATCTCCAGAATTCCATCTCCTCCCTTTGTGCCGTCTTGAGTGTTTCTTTTACCCCTCCAGATTCCAGCCTTTCTATGGAAGACAGCCCTCTTTAACCAACACATGCAAATATCCAGTTTGGTGTGCTATTCTGGGGTCTGTAGGAGTGAAAACAAACCATAGGTAAGCCATCAAGGAGCCTGTAATTTAGTAAGAGAGACAGAGATATAGCTAATACACCTAATAAAGGCAATATACATCAAGTTCCTGATAAGACCACAAAGAAAAATGAGTTCAGCTAGATAGTAACTCTAAGCATGAGGGAGGAGTCATGGGGAGAAGTTATCAGAGCCGAGGCTTGAAGGGTGGTTGGCAGGGGAGGGACTTTCCAAACTGAAGGGTATAATGATCAGAAAGGACTAAAGTGAGGACGATAAGATGGTCAGCAGCATATGCAAGCATGATAAGGAGCAGCCTGCTGAGGCAGGGACAGGGGAGGTTGGGAGAGTTGAAGTGAAAGATGAAGTCTGAGAGATGGTGAGGAGATATGGATAATAGGATGGAGCTTGAGTTTATTTTAGACGATGGAGGAAGGTGGGCACTGGAAGTTTGAAGTGCATTTAGTGGTTTCTGTGGGGAGGGAAGTCATATTCCTGGATGGTTCAGCCAACAGTAAGTTGCCTTTGCTTGGTACATAAACTTTACCTATGTTCTTGCAAGCAATCCTAATTAAATGCCCTGGGAGACACACACACTGCACACACACACATCACACATACACACCACACACACACACACACACACACACACACACACACACACACACCACACCACACCACACACCACACCACACACACACCACACCACACCACACACACACATACACACACCCCACATATACACACACCACACACACATCACACATACACACCACACACACATACACCCCCCCACAACACCACACCACACCACACACACACACACCACACTGCACCACACACACACACCACAGACATACCCCACATATACACACATCACACACATACACCACACACACACACACCCCACATATACACACACACACATCACATACACACCACACACATACACACACACACCACATACAAACATCACACACATACACCACACACACACACACCCATATACACACACACATCACACATACACACCACACACACACACACACACACCCCACACCACACCACACACACACACACACCCCACATATACACACACACATCATACACACATCACACATACACACCACACACATACACAAACCCCCCCACACACACATCATGCACACATCACACATACACCACACACACACACCACACCACACACACACACACACACCCCACATATACACACACCACACACATCACACATACACACCACACACATACACACACACCCCACACACACCCCACACACCACACCCAAACATCACACACACCACACACATCACACATACACACCACACACATACACACACACCCCACACACACCCCACACACCACACACACACATCACACATATACACCAAACACCAAACACACCACATACACACACACACACACACACACACACACACACACCACAGATCAGAGAGGGACTTGCTGAGAAGAAGGGGCTTCATGAGAGTAAGAGAGAGATTAAAAAAGGGCAATTCTGGAGTAAACATGATCAAAGTATATTACACACATGCATGAAATTGTGAGTGAATACTTTTTTTTTAATTTTTTTTATTTTTATTTTGCAATACAATTCAGTTCTACATCTCAGCCACGGATTCCCTTGTTCTCCCCTCTCCCACCCCCCTCCCCTTCCCCCCAGCCCACCCCCTCTTCCCACCTCTTCCTGGGCAAAGCCTCCCCCGAGGACTGAGATCAACCTGGTAGACTCAGTTCAGGCAGGTCCAGTCCCCTCCTCCCAGGCCGAGCCAAGCGATCCTGCATAGGCCCCAGGTTTCAAACAGCCAACTCATGCAATGAGCACAGGACCTGGTCCCACTGCCTGGATGCCTCCCAAACAGATCAAGCCAATCAACTGTCTCACCCATTCAGAGGGCCTGATCCAGTTGGTGACACCTCAGCCATTGGTTCATAGTTCATGTGTTTCCATTCATTTGGCTATTTGTCCCTGTGCTTTATCCAACCTTGGTCTCAACAATTCTCGCTCATATAAACCCTCACTAATTGGACTCCCAGAGATCCACCCGGGGCCTAGCCATGGATCTCTGCATCCAGGTCCCTCAGTAGTTGGATGAGGTTTCTAGCAAGACAATTAGGGTGTTTGGCCATCCTATCACCAGAGTAGGTCAGTTCGGGCTGTATCTCGACCATTACCAGCAGTCTGTTGTGGGGGTATCTTTGTGGATTTCTGTGGGCCTCTCTAGCACTTTGCTTCTTCCTATTCTTATGTGGTCTTCATTTACCATGGTCTCCTATTCCTTGTTCTCCCTCTCTGTTGTTGATCCAGTTGGGATCTCCCGCTCCCCCAAGCTCTCTTTCCCTCGCCCCTCGCCCTTCACTACCCCCACTCATGTCCAGGCTGTTCATGTAGATCTCATTCCATTTCTCTGTCATTGGGCGATCCCCGTGTCTTTCTTGGGGTCCTGTTTTCCAGGTAGCCTCCCTGGTGATGTGAGTAGCAGTCCAGTCATCCTTGTTCCATATCTAGTATCCTCCTATGAGTGAGTACATACCATGTTTGTCTTTCTGAGTCTGGGTTACCTCACTCAGGATGATTTTTTTCTAGATCCATCCATTTGTCTGCAAACCTCATGATGTCATTGTTTTTCTCTGCTGAGTAGTATTCCATTGTGTATATGTACCACATTTTGTTTATCCATTCTTCAGTTGAAGGGCATCTAGGTTGTTTCCATGTTCTGGCTATTACAAACAATGCTGATATGAACATAGCTGAACAAGTGCTCTTGTGGTGTGGTTGAGCATTCCTTGGGTATATGCCCAAGAGTGGTATAGCTGGATCTTGGGGGAGATGGATTCCCAATTTTCAAAGAAAGCGCCATATTGATTTCCAAAGTGATTGTACAAGCTTGCATTCCCACCAGCAGTGGAGGAGAGTTCCCCTAGCTCCACATCCTCTCCAGCATAAGGTGTCTTTAGTGTTTTTGATCTTAGCCATTCTGACAGGCATAAGGTGGTATCGCAGAGTTGTTTTGATTTGCATTTCCCTAATGATTAGGGTTGTTGAGCAATTCCTTAAATGTCTTTCAGCCATTTGAGTTTCCTCTGTTGAGAATTCTCTGTTTAGTTCTATAGCCCATTTCTTAATTGGACTGTTGGGCATTTTGATGTCTAATTTCTTGAGTTCCTTATATATTCTGGATATCAGTCCTCTGTCAGATGTGGGGTTGGTGAAGATCTTTTCCCATTCTGTAGGCTGTCGCTTTGCCTTGTTGACCGTATCCTTTGCTCTACGAAAGCTTCTCAGTTTCAAGAGGTCCCATTGATTGTTTCTCTCAGTGTCTGTGCTACTGGTGTTCTATTTAGGAAGTGATCTCCTATGCCAATGCGTTCAAGACGACTTCCTACTTTCTCTTCTAGCAGGTTCAGAGTAGCTGGATTTATGTTGAGGTCCTTGATCCACTTGGACTTAAGTTTTGTGCACGGTAATAGATATGGATCTATTTGCAGCCTTCTACATGTTGATATCCAGTTATGCCAGCACCATTTGTTGAAGATGCTTTCTTTTTTCCATTGTGCACTTTTGGCTTCTTTGTCAAAAATTATATGTTCATAGGTGTGCAGATTAATGTCAGGGTCTTCAATTCGATTCCATTGGTCCACATGTCGGTTTTTATGCCAGTACCCAGATCTGACACTCTGGTCGACAGTTCAATCACTGACTTAGAAGAAGATTATACTGGAGACCAGCTAGGAGGTCACTGCAGTGAGCCAAGTGAGTCTTAAAACACAGTGTGAGTGAAGACAACAGCAGAGGACGTGGTAGGAAAAGGGTGGATGGTTCAGTCCATGAGTATGGTAGACATGTAGTTTAGAATTCTATCAGATGCTGGCGAGGGAAAATCAAAGACAAACCCAAGCTTTCAGGAACCAGCAGGGCAGCTTTACCTCCAGATACATTCATTGAAAACAAGTGGAGGGTACTGAGGAAGATATCCTGAGATTTGGAATAAGGTTTAAAAATTACGGCAAAAATAGGTGGTGAGATGGCTGAGCAGGTGAGAGTGTGTGCTACACACCGGATGACATGAGCTCAACTTCCAGAGCCCACATGGTGTGGTGGCAGGAAAGAACTGACTTCTGAAAATTGTTCTCTGATTTCCACACGTGTGCATGTGCAGGTGCGTACATACACACGTATGCACATATGTAGGAGGCATAGAGGTTCTTGTGCATACAGGTAAGCACTAGAGAAACCAGGAATGTTAAGCGTGCAGTATTTTCTCTTCAGAAGGAAAGATGTATTACCCGTTTTCCACTCAGAAGGCTGGGAGAAGAGGTGGTTAATAACCTGGTGACCTTTGTGATATCTATATGACTGAGACCACACCAGATCCTCCCCCAGACCCTTAAGATGTCACACATAGTTAATCCATAGAACCCATTTTTTATGGAAGATGTGACCTGTACTTTAAAAGATAAATATGCCTAAAACAAACCACCTGGTGTCAGACTCTTGAAGTCTGAACCAACTACTGAGTCATATTGAAAAAGACTTCTTGCTTATCTCTCAAAGATCATTACTCTGCATCCTTGGGAGCCACACACACACACACACACACACACACACACACACACACACACTACTGAAAGCATAAACTAGAAATGGTGGCTCATCCCTGCAATTCCAGTGTTGGCTAGGGTGAGGCAGGAGGACCACCATGTGTGCAAGATTAACCTGGGCTATAGTGTGAAACTGTCTCAACATAGAAACAAATGACTTCATACCTTTTTAGTTTAATGTTGTAGTGCCAGCAGGTAACCTTCAGCTCTTTAGGACATGTAACTTTATTCGACTTACTATTTTTACTATCAGTTAGAGTCTAGAGTATGTAAATTCCTGTGAGCTTTTTGACTTTCATAAATCAGAAGCCATTTTTTTTTCTTGCTGGTAGAAAAAAAAATGAGTTCTACTCAACAGAAGTGAGAAACCAAAAGGTTATGGTTATATGGTCCCGGAGAATCATAAATGTTTTTACCTTTAATTTGGCAATGTGGCATCAATACTCTTTTTCATATTGTCTTTGTCCCACTTTCTTAATGTCTTGGTTAGCTGTTAATGTTTTAAATATTCAACACGTGATCATGATTATTTTAATGAGAAATGCACTTTTAACATCAACTACATTGATAGGGCTTAATAATTTTAATATATGAATACCATGACTGTCTTGCATTATTAGGCAATAAGTGAATTTTAATTGTTCTAAATAAGAATTTTAATAACCAAGAGACATAAGTATGTTTTGGTTGGGAAAACAATATATACTAAATACTTCAGTAATCTAAAATCCTACATACAGTGCACTTAAAAGTATTTTTCATTAGTACAATTTACCATCCTCCATGAATATTGAAGTGATGGACCCTACATCTTTGTCCTGGTATTTAATTATTTATTTAAATAATTAGGAATAAACTTACAAGATAAAATTACCTGCTCTGAAAGTATGCATATTTTCTAAGGCTTTTAATATGTATAGCTAAATTATACCACAATTCACATTCTTATCAAATGATATATGTAAATACTCTGTCCATGAATAATTGGCTACCATGAGAATTTTCTTTCTTTAATTCATACCAATTTAATAACAGGAAATGATTTTAAGATATCCCAGTTGACATAGAGAAAAACCTCACTTTCTTCAAGGACATTTCTTTAAAAACTGATAAAAATAAAACAAAACAAAATCAATAAATGCACAGTTGAGACAAAAACTAATGAAAGAGAACACCTAGCTTACAAGTTCTCAGAGCAGTGAGGGTCTAGGAAGTGCACTTATTGTGCAGGTATGAGAACCTGGGTTCAAATCCCCAGCACCCGTGTACGTAGCTGGATATGGCCACACATATGCCTGCAATCCTGGTGCTGTGAGGGGAAAGATAGAAGGATTCTAGGGGCTTCTTGGCCACCAGCCTACAAGATTTAGATTTGGTGACTCCTTTTTTCAAGGAAATAAGTCAGGGAGTCACAGAGTAGGACATCTGACATAGTCCTGTGGTCTCTGAGGCACACAGGAGAACCCGCAAACATATGTTCATACAGAACCCACACATATACTCACAAAGAAAGAAAGAAGGAAGAGAGAGAGAGAGAGAGAGAGAGAGAGAGAGAGAGAGAGAGAGGAGGAGGAAAGAAAGAAAGAAAGGAAGAAAGGAAGGAAGGAAGGAGTCACAGCAATGGGTGAAGGCAGAAGCTGAGGAACTCGTACAGATAGACTCCTCAGTCTCTCCACAGGGCAAGTGCTGGCCAGGGCAGGGCTTCATACACCTACAGAGAATGATGCTCAGTGTGTAGCACTAACAGGAGTAATGAGCAGCTACTGTATTGAAAGAGAGACAAGAAAAGTTAACCCCAACTTCATGGGCACAGTAAGAAAGGTGTTGTCTATGTGGGGCCACTAATGGAAAAATGTCATCTTCAGCAGGTAGGCCCAGACAATTTCATACATCAGTGTGAGGACTGACTTCACATAAAAATGGAGGAGTGAATTTTCCAGAAACAAATGGGAAGCACTATGTAAGTTTGAGTGTAACAGCCAGGAATGGAACATGCAAGCAAAAACAACGTTTGCTTAGGATGAGCTCACATAGAAGTGTACAAATGAAACAAATAATCTAGCCACCATGCAGAGTAGGCAGGGTGCACAACAGTAGAAAACACAGACTCCAAACACTGGGTGTAAAAGTTATCTGAAATATTGCTGGGCGGTGGTGGCGTACGCCTTTAATCCCAGCACTCGGGAGGCAGAGCCAGGCAGATCTCTGTGAGTTCGAGGCCAGCCTGATCTACAGAGCGAGATCCAGGACAGGCACCAAAACTACACAGAGAAACCCTGTCTCGAAAAACAAAACAAAACAACAACAACAAAAAAGAATAATCTGAAATATCTATAGACTATTCAAGATATTAAAGAAGTTTTAAAAGCATAAAACAGGATTTTAACATGAGCAAGAGAATGAGATTGAAAACTGACCCAAGGAGAAATTTCAGAATGAAAACCACTCTACTATAGGATAAATGGTATATTAGATATAGACTCTTCAGGACTCAAAAATCAACAGCATAGAAACAGTTATTTGATAACAAAGTAATTGTCATAAGTCAAGTAGGAAAAGATGGTTTTAGAAATTAGAAATGAAATGAAAATCCCAGACTTAAGTTGCCCAAGATTAAAGGAGAAACCACAGTGGAAATGAAGAAATCTTTATACTGAAATAATAGCAAAACTCATTATATCAAAACATATGGAATGCAGCTTAAACTACTAAAAATATACTTATGTTTTTTAAAAAACAGAAATTGTTGGGTGGAGGGACTGGTCCTTTTAAAGCAAGAACAGAATTGATGAAATGCATACAAAAGAAAAAGAATCAAGATTGTTCATGAAATAAATGCCTTAAAACATTAATGAAATAGGTCAATCACTATCAAAATTGTTCAAGGCAATAAAGAAAGCACGCATGGCAAGAAAAATACTTTAGAAACTATACCATTTGTGATAGATATTTAGAATGACATAAAGATAATAGGAGCGATTTTATGCCAAGAGATTTGAAATGTCAGATGAAATAATGATTTCTTATAAGAATGCAAGTTTTTGAAAATAACAGGGTATAGGGAAAATCTGAGGGATTCTCCACACATGCAAAACAAACAGAGAAGCTGAGCAAGATTGCTGGCTAGTTTCTCTTGGGCTGGGTTTTATTTGATCCTGGTGTTCATACACAACCTTGAATTCAAAATTTTATCTTATCTAAGAAGTGAATGATTATACTAATAGTATTCCTCTAAAGCATTCATCATCTACAAATTTTAGACTCACTGAATAACCTTGGGAAAGAGACTGGTTTATTTACATTTGAAAAGCTCAGATACCTGAGAAAATATGAAACAGAAGCTAAATCAGAGATTGAATCCTCTATCTTTACATTTGGAAGTAGCTAAGGGTGTCCCTGCTCTTGCCCCAAGCTCTTGGTGACCTGCATGAGTGATGCTCATAGTCAGAAACCTGAGGTGTGTGCGCTCTTTTTCTCCTGAGTGAACTTGAAATTAATTTCTACCCAAAGATTAGCAACACAAATTTAATTAAATCTTATATTTTAAGTCTGAATAATATTGTTTAAGGAATACTTAATCATTTTATTTTGTTGTTTTGGATTAGCTGTTTAAAGACAAAAGACTCCAGGCTCCAATTAGCTGCTGTAAAAAAATTAATTTAAATAACCTAATTGACAACTTGCTGGAAGCTACATACAGTCTTGGGTGTCTTAATTGTTTAATTCCTTGCAGAAGTGGGTGTGAGCATTGCATTCTCTTATAAACCAACCCTAAACCAATCTATTACCAAATACTCACCAAATGTCTAATTATGAACTCTGCATTGGCACCTGCAGCTCATAGTCACTTCTCATAACTGCCTATAACTCCAGCTCCAGGGGATCCAGCACCCTCTTCTCTCCTCCTTGGACACTTGTACTCATGTGCACATATGCACACACAGGCACACAGGTATACACACACACACACACACACACACACACACACACACACAGAGGCACACGCATATCTACATTGGCATTTAATCTGCGGAAGGTGCATATGAAACCCAGAACCAACCTTTCCTCTAAGGAGTTTATACTTGGGAAAAGCAAAATTCAGAGAAGATATAAAGATTATGGCACATGATTTCAGAAGAAGAGAATGCAAGGACCCTGGATTAGCCTAAAGTGGGCAAGGCACAAGAGAAGTTGGGGGAGAACTCACTTTCTATAGGATGAGCAAAACACACAGTTGGGCAAGCTAAGAGGAAGAGCACATTAAACAGAGGTCTATTTGGGAGCTGGTGGATAGGGATAGTGCTAGCAGATGAAGATATTTCAGATGAAGAAGAAAATCTGTTGAGAGACCTAGGCATAAGGCAGAGCCCATGGTGTTCACAGTGCGGAAAGAAACTCAGCCCTCGGACAGCGTGAACAACATAGTGCGCTGGTTTGAGAAGCGCTGTGCAGACCAGTGGGGCCAATGCCCACACTCCCCATGAGCCATGTGGGAGAGTTTTGATTGGGTTTTAAGGAAACAGGAAGGCCCTGGGGGCTGTGGGTGGGACAATGTGAAGAAAGTTGCACTTTGTAACCTCACCAACCACAGAAGACAGAAGTGCTGGAGATTGATGTGGATGAACGGAGAGGCATGGAGAGCAGAGAGGAGCATATTGCAATCATCCATGGGAGAGATGCTGGTGGCAGAGGGATCACGCCAGAATCAACAACAAGTAATGACATGTGACGTATGAGAGGGTACCTGGTGCCACGCCTGCTGGCCAAGACATGAGATTTTTACATTCTGTACATCTTGTCGATTAGGCTATCTCTTGTCTTTCTACTACCTTTGGAAACAGGTCACACAGACACATGAAACAGGAAATTGAATCATTTGACCAAGAATTCATACATGTAGTAATATTCACAACCTTGCTAGTATCTTGTGATGGTTAATCTTCATTGTCAACAGGATTTGAGAGCATTTAGAAGGTGTTTGTGTTTCTATGAAAGTATTTTCATAAAGGCTTAACTGATGAGAGAAGATCCACCCTGAATGTGGGCAGGGCTTTCCATAACAAAAAGTAGCTGTGAAGCTGAGCATCAACACTCATTGCTCTGCCTTCTGCCTGCAGATACAATGTAACACCACAACATCCCTGTCATGACAGACTATATCCTCAAACTATAAATCAGAATGAATCTTTCTCTCCATAGGTTGCCTCTACTTGGGTATTTGGTCAGAACAACAAGAAAAGCAATCAATACAGACCCTAAACAATTCTTATTTGGGGATTTATTGTCCAAGAAATGAGACTATTCTGTACTTTCCTCTCAAGGGACTCCACCATAAGTCAAAACCACTGAATGCAATCTTTACACATTCCAGGTGCTTTTCCGTCCATGGAGATCAAAGCTCCCAAGAGTCTTTGGCTTGGGTTATAAAGACCATCTAGAGTTTGGGTAAAAATTAATGAAGCACGCAGTGTGGTTCCATGCAAGGAAACTAAGGAAATGAGCTGCCTTGGGGCAAGTGCTCTTTACCTCTATGAGGGAAGTTCAAACGTCACTTTTCTAATGCCCGGCTGTGGTTCCTCCCTCATTGTGCACACCCTTTGATACTCATCTCCTCTTAGTTGAACTTACAACAGAGCACCGTGAAAGGCTGCTTTTATCACCACAGCCTGGCACATTGAAAACACTCAGATACTGAATGCACGAGTGAATGAATGAATGAATGAGGCTAGCTTAGTTGGCTGTGATGCGAGGAAACTTCAGTGGTAGTTAAGGGGTCGGATTATGAGGTTCCTCAGACCCCCTCTGCAGAAGTTGGCCCCCAATTTCTACAGTTTTCTTTCCTCTCTGTGTGAGAGTGTTGTGCATGTGTACATGCGTGCATGTGTGTGTACCCATCTGTGTTCCTGTGTGGAAACCAGAGAGGCACGAGAGGAATCCTTCTCTATCACTCTGCCTTATTTCCTTGAGACATGATCCTCACTGAACCTAGAGCTAGGCTGGTGACCAATAAGCCCCTAATCTAGTCTCTGCCTCCCATGCTGGTGAGGTCGTAGGTGCTTGTGGCCATCACAGTTCTTGTTTTTGTTTTGCTTTGTTTTAGTGTAGGTGCTGGGATTTGAACTCAGATCCTCATACTTGTACAGCAAGTATTCTGCCTGCTGAGTCAACCTCATTGACCCATTAACTATTCTTATGCAGAAACCGTGTCATGATGATCTCAGAACAGGACTACTTGGGGTTTTGCTAACCCTCCAGAGCCCAAGCCTGCACCCTTCTACACTTTGTAATGCTTTTGTGCCAAGATTGTCTTCACTTGGCATCAGAGAAGTCCTTGTTTTTCTTATATGGAGGGTGCCTGTTTTCACTTTTCTTTACTTCACACTTTGTGTTTGTTCTGTGTCTCCCCTGTCTTCCCCTTCTTCTCCCTCCCTCTTTCTTTCTCCCTCTCTCTCATTATTTGGAACCCTCATCTCAATATTTGGAACCCATGCAGGAGCCCAAGATCTCCAGAGTTAAGAATCCATTTCTTGTCACAGGCTCTGAAAACTATATCTAGGAGGGTGTTGAACTGGGAACGCTTTGCTGGTGTACCTCTAAGCCGAGTGATATTTTGCGATATGAGCAGATATTGGTGTCCATAAGGAAATGACCAATCAGTGGACTCAAATACCAGAAATGTGGTGACTGGGCTATGCTTCTCTTGAAGACCTTAGGAGAAAATCTATTCCTTACCGCTGAGCTTCTTGTGACTTCAGAGGGTCTTTGTCTTGTGACCGTATCACTCCAGTTGATAGTGCCCCTCTTCTGTCTGAAACCTCCCTCTACCTTCCTATTGCATTTAGGGGCTGAACCAGATAATGCAGAATATAGTATTCCTCACAAAATCTTTAATTGTTTAGACATACTTTTTTGCTACATATATTGATATTCACTCTTTGCTATATAAGGTAATGTTCACGGGTTCCAAAGACTTGGGCACCAGCATTCAGCACAACACACAAGGTATAGCTTACTCTGTCCTCTCATTTTTCCCCAGTGTGTTTTTGTAAAGCCAAAGGCTACTGGGTACTGGAGATTACGAGCCACTGAACAAATTGCTGAAGAAGACTGAGCCCCAGGGATCTGGTGATTTGCTGAAGTTTACACAGTGGCAGAGTGGAAATCAGAGGGTTGACTTCAAGCATCCTTTCTAGATAAATTAGTTCCATAGCATGCAATAATCCCAGGAGAAATAGTATCCTAGTGCACAGTAAGTTTAATAATATAATTTGTACCTTATATTTATGTTGGCAACAGGGTGACCCTATGGAAGGGAAGCCACTTGGGACAAAGCAAGCCTGAAGCCATTTCAATTATAATCCTTTCTGCGTAATAACTGAGAAATAAAATAAAAATGGCCAAGCATCCCACTCAGTGGCACTTTGAGGTGTGCAAACATGTTCCTTTCAATCATTTTCCCAGAGAAATAGTGCTTATTATTCCTGTAGCAAGGACTGTAGAAACGCCCTGAAGAAGTTTCAACTGTGTTTCTATTTGTGTCATTTGCCAATGGGAAGCATGCTTATTGCAGCAGGTTGCGACACGACTCAGCGATGAAAACAGCACCACGTCCCATGCTCAACAACTGTCACGAGAGACACTGTGACCAGTGTTAGTGTTTATATTACTGCGTGAGAGAAGGAGGTACCCTCCTGAACAACTGAGGGTGTCTCTGAAAAAGACGGAACTAAAGACCAGATTTGGGAAAAGTTCTTGGAAACCCATTTCATTATTCTATTTTTTCCACCAAATCATAAATAAAAAGTTGGCTGGCTATTTCTGGGATTGAATTATTCTCAAACTTCACAGGTCTTAAAGACTCCTGGGCCACATTTATTCTTCAGAAGTTATAATGTGCTTGTTTATTTCAGCAAAACTTCACTTAAAAACACTTTAGCATCTGCAAAAAAAAAAAAAAAATTCTACTGGGACTTACAAGTGCCAATTTTAAAGTTGCATTTGAGACAAAGAACTATTTGACCAAATAAGTGAAGGTTCTGAATACACCCAGATGTTCCATTTAAGGATTTTGTCTAGATGTCTGTTATCACTCCTGCTTTTGTTTGCAACCGAATAAGGCAGGAATCACCATATATTTTACACAAAAAAAGCCACAGCATCATGTCAAAATTTTGGATTAAAGACTACAATGTAACTTAACACAGTAAAGAATATGGTATATGTTTCAGTTTCTTTTCTGTTGCTATAGTAAGATACTCTGACAAAAGCAGCTTAAGGGGGAAAGGGGTTTATCTGGTTCACAGTTCAAGAGTACTATAGTGAGGAGTCCAGGGAGTCTGCCTGCAGGGCAAAGGGATTTATTAAGGGAGAAATACTCACTGTACAGAACAGAATTGTCCAGCTGTCTGTCTCAGTCCCATTTCCAAACCATGAGGGAGCGAAGAGAGGGTGCCTGTGTACATCTCAGGTCTTAAGGGTTGCCGAAAGGCCACACCCCAAGGGCATGTACTTCAAGGTCATAGGCAGGTAGAGCAGTTACCTGCTGCATCTCTAGGGGCGGTGTGCTTCAAGGTCATAGACAGAACAGCTACCCACTACATTGTATGGTCTACTGTGGCCTCACATTCTGGTCACCTCACATCCACAATGGGAAAGCAGAGTGATAAATGCGTGCTCAGCTCACTTTCTATACAGTCCAAGATCTCAGCCCAGAAAATGGTACCACCCACAGTGGTAGGTCTTCCTATTCCATTAATAAAATGAAGATAATCTGCCATAGGCATTCCCAGAAGCTAACCTAATGTAGATAATCCCTCACAGCAGTATTGGGAGGTTTGTCTCCTAAGCCTTTTTAGATCCTGTCAAATGGACAATTAACATTGAAAATCACAGTGTGAGCTTAAAAGTCAAGAAAATAAAAATGGAACAAAATTGGAAACCAAAATGGAACTCACTTCATGGGAGAGAATGTGAATTAGCAAAACTCACAGTGTTTTAGTTTGTGTTGCTGGAGGTTTCTTTCCTGCTAGATAAGAGTTACAGCTGAGGCCCCAAGCATAGCTTTGAAATCAGACCCAGGAGGGTCTGCATCCTGTTCTGAGGCTTGTTCACGAGAATGGGGACAATTTACTTCCATCTCAGGCCTGGTTCCCTCACAGGAAGTTGGGATTAAAATGAAGAGGCCACAAGATTGTTGTGGTTGTTAAGGCACCACCAAGGATGAGACCTACTACGTGTCTGTATGAGTAAGTGCTTAGTAAGTGCTGTCCATTTGTAAAAACAAAATTGGTAGCAAAACTGATTCACTGAAAGAAGTGTGGCCTTGAAATTTGTGTCTAATACAGAAAACCATCTAGCTGTATCATAATGCTGGGATTCATTTTACATCCTGTTTCACTTGTATTAGTCAGTGGACGTGGCTGATGGGCAGAGCTTCTGTCATTGCTCAGTTGTTTCATTCATATATTCATTTCATACATATGCAGAATGGAGAAAGGACAGATAAAAGGACAGGTGACAGATAGGTAGATGACAATAGGTAGATGATAAATAATGGATGATAGAAAGGTAATGAATAGATGGTAGATAGATAATAAATAATAGGTGGCTGATAGATAATATATATGGGCCAGGAGAGGGTAGGTAGAAATCCTACTGTTACACACATCAAAATGGAACTTACTAGCCCCTCTTTGCACTGGAAACCAACTTATCTTGATGGTAGATTTTAAATCACAGATCCGCCGGGCAGTGGTGGCGCACGCCTTTAATCCCAGCTCTCGGGAGGCAGAGGCAGGCGGATCTCTGTGAGTTCGAGGCCAGCCTGGTCTCCAAAGCGAATTCCAGGAAAGGCGCAAAGCTACACAGAGAAACCCTGTCTCTAAAAGCCAAAAAAAAAAAAAATCACAGATCCTTCTGCTCTGACATCCTTCAGTTTCACCCATAAAAGGAATCTGCCTATGTTGTTCACTGTCAACCCTGCAAGGACTTCAGCATTTGCTTAGCAGAGTCTTAGCTCTATGAAGGATTACCCAGATGTTCAATACAATGGGCTTGGTTTTTGTTTTGTTTTCCTGGCAGGACTATATTTTCCTAGTACTAGTTCATCCATTCTTTCCCACAGTCTCTGGTGGGAATAGAATAAACAAGTCAACAAAAATGGATCATTCTGATCCATCACTGAAATACAGTTTTCCATGAAAACTTGTATTAAAATTACTCAAAAGGAAAAAACCCAGCCCAAGGTATTTCCTTTGTATAATTGGTACCACTGAGAATTAGCAGGGTTTTGTTTGCTTGTTTGTTTGTTTAGGCCAGAGAGAGGAACAAAGGAGCACTCACTCAGTAACTGTAATAGAAATTGAATTTTTAAGTTTCCCCTGGGCCTCTGCTTTGAATGAACCTAAATTGCAACCTGCCTCCCTCCTACCTATGGAGGGTGATGGATTGACCAAGAACTCTGCTTAAGAATATGAATGGACCTGCTTTCACGTCCTCAGGGTTGGTTCTCCCATACCTATACCTTCAGGGCCAGCCCTACTGTGTTGCCCAAGCATGGTGTAGGGGCCACTCTCCAGAAGCCTGCAGCTGATGAGGTGCAGGGACAGCCCTACCACTCTTATGACTTTGGGGCTAGCTCTCCCACTTGCTTCAGGCGAGTAAAGGGGTGGGGTGGGGGAGGGCATCTCTTGTCTGCCCATGC
This sequence comes from Peromyscus californicus insignis, assembly GCF_007827085.1. NCBI lineage: Eukaryota > Metazoa > Chordata > Mammalia > Rodentia > Cricetidae > Peromyscus > Peromyscus californicus. The sequence goes on from NW_026294562.1 coordinate 1,204,458, forward strand.
TGCTACATGACAGATAAGTAATGGCAACAGTTCTCCCATTGCTCACAACTCCAGGGCTGGTTCACCCACACCTGCTAACAGGATTGGCTCTATTGTGTTGCCCAGGCAAGGTGTAGGGCCTGCTCTGGCCCTGCTCCCTGCTCACCTCTGCAAGGGGTGAACTAGCCAGGGCAATGCAGGAGAGCTCATCCTGGTGGTGAGAACAAGGGAGAGCAGGCTGGGTGACCAATCCTACAACTACCCAGGCCCAGAACCAGGCTTATGAATTGGCCCATCCCAACATCCACCCCATCTGTCATCTGCTGGAGCATGTGAAGGGACCAGTCCTGCAGACCCAAAGCTGCAGGATCTCCACAATACAGGGCAACAACAAGAGGAGTTCCAGTGAAGGCCCAGCATTGGTAGTGTAGCAGAAACCAGAGGCCTTGAACAAGACTGATGACTCTTTGCAATGAATACTTGCAAGTATAGATATATGGATAAAAGGCTTTACTACATGACTCATTGTGTCACACTATAGCTTCCATGACAAGATTGATTTTTCTTTTCTTTTCTCTTAAATTTTACTTTATTTTGGGAGTTAGGTTGCAAGATCAGAGGGCAGATACAAAGAGAAGGAATGGGATGGAGATGCATGATGTGAAAGACACAAAGAATAAATAAAAAGGAAAGTTTTTAAAAAAAGAATATGAATGGACCAAAAGAACTAAGTAGTGAAAAGTCAAGGTTACTGTTCACACTTTAGAAGAAAATGATTGACACAACAGGCAAGTTGACATCATAAAGAATGAAGAGATGCCCCTTGGATACTAGAAGGGGAAGAAGCTCTAGGCAGGTGATTTCTATGATCACCTGTGAAAGAAAAGAGGGCGCAGTGGTCGCCTAGAGGATGTAGGATTAGACTTTGTTGAGTGGAAGACACCCAGCAATGCCTTCCAAGTGCTGACTTCTGTTTAAAGTTGGGCACACTTGTACATGGGACTGTCAGTCCTTTAGATTTATCAGCCTTCTGTGCACGCCCATGTCATCAACAGCTTTGGGCTGGTGGTGCTTTGAGAAAGAAGGGACAGAGAGTGACCTACATAAGATGAAGACAAAAAGAGGACAGTAACCTCAGGGCTCATGATGATGAGAGTCCAGAAGGACCAGACACCTGCCAGGAAAAGCGAGTGCACCACAGCCCGAAGGGAATCTCAGAGGTGTTTAGATGAAGGACTGCACTAATAAGTGGATGTTGGAACTACTGGAAGGGGACCATTTGAGTTCCAAGAGCTTGCAATATGGTGGGAAGAGTGTTGAATCATTTTAGATGGTTATCAATTAAAGGAGTTCTCTCAGAAGCTTTAAGGACTTGGAGATATCAAGCTTATAAACTGTTAAGACCTAGAAATGTCAAAACCACCAATGTAAGTTGAGAATGAGTTTAGGGATGAGAAGCTGAGGGTGGCTCTCCTGGAAAACTGTGTTTTATACTTCTGAATTATGCTCATCTGTTTCTTGATGACAGATTTTTCTTTGGGCCCCCAGCCCACAAAAACAACACAGAGACTTATTAATTATGAAAGCTTGACTTTAACTTAGGCTTGTATCTAACTAGCTCTTATAACTTAAATTCACCCATATTTAAAAATCTATATTCTTCCATACACTCGTTATCTCATCTCCATTTTGCCCATCATGCTTTTTCTGAGGCTGGCTGGTGACTTTCCTTCTTCTTCTCTGGAGACCTCTAGTTCCCAGAAGTCCCACCTAACCTCTTCCTGCCTAGCTATTGACCATTCGACTCTTTATTAAACCAATCAGAAGACGCCTTGGCAAAGACACATCTTCACAGTGTATGAAAAGAGTATTATGCAACAGTTTCTGGATAGGAGACACACATAATTTGTCTTACATGGGTCTTTACACTCTCAATCACATTTGAAATAGAGATATGGTTTTCCAAATGAGCAAAAGTATCTAATGGCCTTTTATTCCTCCCAGACAAAAAGTATCACGTTAACAAAAAACTATCACGTGATACCCAAGATGGTGTAGACAGGAGTCCTTTAGTCTTGTGACCTTGATGTATTAATAATTGACCAGGACATTCATTTAAACTCACAGAGGCTTTAGTTATTTTCCTCATTACTGTGACAAAAATATCCAAATGCAGTTTAAGGAGGGAAGGGTTTATTTTGGCTCAAAATTTGAGGGTATGTTCCATCATGGTGGGGAAGACATTATGTCAAAAAAATGATGGGTTCATGCTGTACCGGTTATGTGTGTCCAATCAGGAAGCAGAGAGAGGACAGGAAGTGGCACCAGGTTATAAACCTTGAGGACTACCAGTGAACTACTTCTTGTGAGGTTCCACAACCTTCTTTAAAAAAAAAATCTGCTGAGTAGTGGTGGTGCATACTTTAATCCCAGCACTTGTGAGGTAGAGGCACATGGATCACGGTGAGTTCCAGGCCAGCTAGGGCTGTAACACAGAGAAACTATGTCTCAAAAAACCAAAACAAAAATTTTTATTTTTGTTTTTAATTATGCATACGTAGCCATGTAGAGTATGTACACCCAAGTGCAGTTCTCCACAAAGGCCAGAAGAAGGTGTTGGATCCCTGTGGAGCTGGAATTACAGGTGGCTGTGAGCTGCCCGACTTGGGTGCTGGAAACCAAACCGAGATTCTGTGTAAAAGCAGTGTGTACTCTTAAAGAATGTGCCATTTCTCAAGTTCTGACTCCACAACTTTCCACACCAACACTACCAGCTGGGGGCCATATGCTCAAATGATCAAGCCTATCTTTTTTTTTTTTTTTTTTTTTTTTTGGTTACAAACTGTATGGCCGTGGCAGGCTTCTTGCTAACTGTTCTTACAGCTTAAATTAATCCATTTCCATTAATCTATACCTTGCCACATGACTCGTGGCTTACCAGCATCTTCACGTGCTGTTTCTCATCGTGGCAGCTGACAGTGTCTCTCTTACTCAGCCTTCCACTTCCCAGGATCAAGCCTATCTTTAAACCACAATACAAGGGCATTGACTCAACCACTGAAGGTATTATGGATTGAACGTGAAGTGTTCCACCAGGCTCATGTGTGGGGCCTCGTTGGAGGAAACATGTCACAGGGGACACACCTTTAAAGTTATATGTGCATCTAAGTTCTCCCCCCCACACTCTCTTTTTTGCCATTTGTGAAGCAAAATACTTTCCCCTCCACCTTCCCTGGCTGCTGTGATGTCCTTCATCCCGGGCCCAGAGTCACAGAGCAAAGGACTGTTTCTAAAACCGAGCTGAGAGCAATCTTCCCTGCCTCTCAAAATGACTTAAATATTGTTTTCTTAGATATTCTGTCTCAACTCTCACAAAGGTAACAAATACATTAGCCCACCTTTTAGATATTGACAGAATAAAGCCATCATTTTGTTCTATCCCAGAACTGTGGACAACCTTGGACTCACAGTTGAAGAGAATGAAGACATTGGGATCCTTGATGTAACAATCACAATCTTCCTAATCTAGCACACCCTGGATTAGTGGCTAAAGTTACCCCAAATAAAGCATATGAGGAAATAAGATGCATTAAGTCTGACAGTATTAAATTGTTAACTTCTTACATTCATGCAATATAATGGTCTATTTTTACTTAGAACAATGCATTTTGTTTGAGGTCATCTGCAAAGAGATCTCTGAAGTAATAAAACTAGAGTTCTTTCAGCCTCATGGCTCCCAACCAGGTGCAATTTAGTCTAGCAGGGGACATTTGGTTGTCAGACTTGAGGGAGTGCTGTTGGTGCTTGGGGGGAGAAGCAAGGATGCTGCTAGACATCTTCAGTGTGAGGTTGACCCTATACACAGAATCACTTATCCAATACTGTCAATTGTGCTGTAGTTGGGAAATGCTGTATTATATTAAAGAACTGAGGTGCTTTCATCCATCTGTCTATCCACCCATCTATTCATCTATCTATGTGTACATCCATCCATCCACTCATCTATTGATCCATTCATGCATCCATATACCATCTACCCAGCCACCTATTCATCCCTCTATCAACCACTCATCCAATATGGATCTGCTAAGTATCCACAATGGGTCATGTAGGTGGGTGCTCTCTTGTTCCCACTACTGCCCAGAAAACTGAATTTGGCTTTTGAACGTCAATTATTGGTTATCTTGTCTTCTGAGCTCTCCAGAAAACATCCTATTTTCTGTACCCACAAGTCACCAAGCCTCTGCATTCCACAATTCCCAGTATTTCTCCTTTGTGTGTTTTATAACTCATTGAGGTCACTTCTCCTCCTGGCTATTGGAGCAGCTCAACTGAGCCTGCAATCTCATGAGAGAAGAAATGAGAAACAAGTTCACAGGCAAAACATTTACCTGGCATGCTTCGAGGGTCCAGTCAGCCCTGTGATATCCTTCAAGCCTGATTAGTGGGTATGCCTCCCTGGGGAGGGGTGAGAAGGCTGACTTTTTAAAGGCTCTGCCAGGCCAAACTTCCTGGAGAAAAACTCACTATCCATAAAACACATTTTGAGTAACACCAAAGTGCACAGTGACCCTTAGCTTTCTTCTTCTGAACAAATTGTTTAAAGACCAAGATGTGTTGGGGAGATACTGGGCACTGGAGAATCAGCAGGTGCTATTTATAGGGCCACAGCGCTCTGCAGAGTTCCCTTTGCCCAGGGAAGGCTATTCATCTTCTCCAGCAAGAGAAAAAAGAAGTAATAAACTCGATAATGATTTAGAGCAAGGAGGAGAGAGAGGAAGCACTGAGGCTAATACTAAGGTGGATCTAAGCCAAGAGATTAGCTTCTCTCCTTGGAAAACAACACACACACACACACACACACACACACACACACACACACACACACACACACGCTTTTGCACACTCAGGAGACCTTCCTGCCTTCATCCTCTCTGAACTCACTGTTTATATATACATTCTTAAAGAAGTTAAGTCGTTTTTCTTCTTTGGTGACTGACAGACACAATCTTCAGATACTCTCTAGATATGCCACACTTAAAAAAGCTAAGGCAGCCGGGCAGTGGTGGCGCACGCCTTTAATCCCAGCACTCGGGAGGCAGAGCCAGGCGGATCTCTGTGAGTTCGAGGCCAGCCTGGTCTCCAAAGCGAGTTCCAGGAAAGGCGCAAAGCTACACAGAGAAACCCTGTATCGAAAAACCAAAAAAAAAAAAAGCTAAGGCATTGGGGGTTGACTGACCCTTACAATGCTGTTGCTCACCAATACTCAATAAACTAAGTTAATTAACTACTATTTGATTCTTTTTATCATTGAAAAATCCCAAGGCATATTTTAGAACATTTGTGTTTGTTTCAGTATAATTTATTTACATCCTGGTGAGAAAAGCTTAGCAAACCTGAAGGAAAAGGTTTGTTTTCATATATAAATTGAGTCAGCCAAGTACAGCATCATTAAAGCAGTTGTTCATTCAAAGCTCTTTTGCATGAAGAAGTTCACCTTTTTCCTTGAAGTTCTCATGGATCACAAGCATAAATTAGGAAAGTTGTAGCATCAATTTGCATGAAGGTTAACTTTTTTTTGAAAAGGTTAATATAAATGAATAGCTTTCCAAAGAAAGTTACTGTCTTCCATGGAGGCTTTAAAAAGTTCTGTGGGTTGCTTGTGAGAGGGAAGAGTTTCCATTGCATGCAATTCTGCCTTTTAGCATATGAAGTATTCTTTTTTCCTTGATGCCAACCAGAGACAATGGAAAGAGAGAGAGACCTGGGCATCTAGACAGAAAACAGGCCTTGCCACAGAGCCAACATGAAGTTTGGATGCTTGCACAATCCAATGTTAAGGCCGGAGTGTGGAGAGGCAGTGCGTATAAACTGCAAGTGGCTGCCTTTCAGATCTCAAGAGCTAAAATTGACTTGACGCCCAGTCTGCGGCTTCCCTGTTTGGAAATTCAAGTGACTGGGGTGTGGGGAATAACAATGAGAAAGGAACAAAGCCCACCACTGTAGACTATGGCTTGGTGCTTGCGAATGGACAAGTGCCAAATGTGCTGGGCAACAAACCCTAAGCATACTTTTTACATTAAAAATTAGAGAAATTGATATGGAGATGTAAGGGGAGAAGAGGATTATGATGGCTATTCTTGGTTGTTGACTATATCTGGAATGAACTATAATCCAAAAATGGAGGGCACACTTGTGATCTGGATCTTGAGGCAAGAAGACAACATGCCTTTGATCTGGTTTGAGACTGGAAGACACGTGCCTTTAATCCAGAAGATGGAAGGCACACCTTTAATCTAGGCCACACCTTCTACTGGAAGCCTATATAAGGACAATGGAAGAAGGAAGGGTTTGTTCTTCACCTGCTTGCCCATCCATTCCTTCTTTGGGATACCAGCAGACCAGCTGAGACACCCAGCCTCATGGGACTAGATTCTTGGACTTTTCATCCATACTGCAGCCTGTAAGTTATTCCAATGAATCCCCATATCTATCTATCTGTCTGTCTGTCTATCTATCATCTATCTATCGATGAGAGAAAGAGAGAGAGAGAGAGAGAGAGAGAGAGAGAGAGAGAGAGAGAGAGAGAGAGAGAGAGATTCATTCCATAAGTTCTGAGACCCTAGCAAACCCTGACCAATACAAGGATAATAACTAGGAGTGGAATGATCATGACACATTTGAGAGGCTCTAAGGACTGAAAAACACCAGATCTTTTATTTGACTGTCATCTAACAAAGAATCTTGAGGACCTGAGTTCAGGTCCCAAGAATCCATCTAAAAAACCCTGGTGTGCTGGTACAGGTTTGTAAACCAAGCACCAGAGTTGGGAAGCATGGACTCCTGAAACTCACTGGTTAGTCAAGATAGCTGAATAGACAAGTTTCAGGGTTAATGAGAATAAAAGAATAAAATGAATATCAAAAAAAATTAAAAGAGTAAGATGCCTGACATTGACCTCTGGCCTCAATATACACGGTGCCTTTGTACCTTCACACGTATGCATATACACCTACACCAACATCCCACCACCACCATAAATGATGACAGTATAGTGCAGGGCTTTATAAAATGAACCTTCTCTTAGGAGACATAAAGTTGTCAATTGCATGGTCTGAACTGTTGCATAAGAAGCATCTCACAGCTTGTATTATGTTAATAATACCATTGTCTCAATTACTACTTACCATGGAAAACTTGGAAAGGAGATGTGACAAGCACTAGTTCCCAGTCTGTAAGTAGGATAACTTGAGTGAAGTATGATGTGTAGCTCCCTGTAAATGTAATGGGAACTAATCTATGCTTTCCAGTTTCTACTTGAATGATCATTATGACATTGAAAATGTAGCAGGGAGCACAAAGTCTCTAAATGTAGTTCTGGCATCACTGGGCCACTGTTGGGAAGGCGGTAAGGACACTGCTGGGACAGTGTGGCTGTGAGCTGTGAAAAGGAATCAGCAGTCTTGCTCTGGGGCATGTCTCCAGATCATATCCCTACTTCTTTGAAGCACTGCTCAAATATACTCTTCACTTTAAAGGGGCTGGGGAGATGGCTCAGTGAATAAAGCTCTTACTGTGCAGGTATGAAGACCCAAGTTCAGGTTCCCAGCATCACGTAAAGCCAAGATGCTGTAATGTGCATCTATAATCCCAGTATTCCTATGGGGAGACACAGCAGTGAACAACAAAAGGCCTTATCTCAGGCCAAATGGAAGGATAGAACTGACCCCCGAGGTTATCTTCTGACCTCCACACATGCACCATGGCACATGCAAACCCATACTCATATACAAATAGGCATCATGCACACACATTCACAAAATGTTTTTAAAAAAGCAAGACCAGCAGAAACTCCATATTATAAATGGAGGAAAGAAAAGAAATCAAAATAATTTTGTCTTATTGACAGACTGGTAGTGAATTTTCACAATAAAATCCTCCACGTTATCATAAAGGAGCAAGCACATAACAAACTTTGAGCATTTCCACTTGAATGAAAGAGAACCATGCCGAGAATGTGACCACCACCTGCTTCCGCCCAGACTTCTACCCGACAGGCATTTTGCCTTGCAACGAACCTAGTTCTTTGCAGTGTCACCACTTGAGACAGAACTCACATGAGGAAAACTGTCTTTGCTCCCACTCAGGAAGGCATAGCACTTTCTCCTAATGAGAGTTTTGACAGTTCTAGGGACCTATGACCCAGTTCTATAGATGATATCATGGTGAAGCTCCATCCATGTCTAGCCAACATAACATCATCCATTTATATCTGAAGGCTCTTCGGTGTAATAACCAATGACTCTGGTTTGCATTTCCCTCCTTTGAAAATACTCTTAAGAACAAACAAGTTCATTTCCAACATTTCAGTCAGAAGCATTTCCAGGTTTACTTCCTACAAATATGAAGTGAGGTATTTCCAAACACGCATTCAAAAGCTGTTAGTAACAAGCCATGCCCAGACATCCTGTGGCTCCTGCTGCATTCGTTGCCCTAGCCTGACCTTGGGTTGGAACACCCTGCTCAGTTCTCTATGGGCTTTACCATAGGGAAAGGGATGTGGAGCTGAAACTGTGATTACACTCTGGCTTTAAAGACTGCATGAAACTTAGAGTATCCCTGTCACAGAGAAAAACCCAAGTAATGAGTCAGATATAATATGGGAAACCTTGAGGAGCCATCTTTAAGATGGCAGGTCAGTTGCTTCCTGAATTGCAGAACTGGTTAGAGATTGTGAGCTCTTGTCTCACTGATTGTATCAATGACTTCATGTCTACTTGCTGTTGTTTTCAACAAGGTTTTGTGGTCTTACCAAGGAGTTCATGCTCTGCATCAAAATGTTTGTTTCCCTATTAGTTATAGAAATGAAGTTGCTCTGAAGATCTGCTCTGCTGGCAGTCAGGTCTGTAGTTAGAGGAGGGTCAGCAGGCTGATCAGGAATGTTACTGTTAAAAACACAATAAGGGCCATACTAAAAGAAAAACAGCTCAAAGAAGGAGGAAAGGCTAAGAATTCAGGTTTTTTATTTAAAAAAATAGCTGAAACTAAAGACATTTGATTCTCTCTTTGTTTAATCTCAGATTTTCACAAATATAGATCAGTGTTTGTCTTAGGGGAAGGTAAGCAAACTTACACATGACTGTTCTGCATTGTACTTAAGAACTGTGCCACAGGCAGAACTGTTTTTAAAAGATCAGTGAATCGTGTTTTCAAAGTTCCTATACTGAATCAAGATATCCCACTTTTCTTAAAACGCTGGAAAGTTCCTGCTACGGATGACTCTTGAATGTTCGCTTTTGGCTTGCCAGTGGTAGTTCAAAGTGTAGTCACTCTCAGTGTGTATACTTCTCTAGTTGGTCACCAGTTATATGAAGACTGAAATTGCCTCAAGGAAGCAGAGTCCTCCTTATGACATGGCTGCTGAGAAGGTTAGAAAGTCCATAGAGCCCAGATACGCTATGGTGGTTCCTCCTGCTGTCCTGGCCTAAACCAGCCCAGACATGTAGCCTGGTGGCACCAAACACTTTTCTCTTGCTCCACACTTGCTGGCCTATTTGGAAGGCTGATTAACTAGTAATTTGAGTAGATGAAAATTGTGAATAAAGAGCTCAATCACATCCTTTAACTGAAGGAATGTTCTGACTGCTAAGAACAATTATAGCCAACATAGGATGGAGAGTCACCTTTCACAAATCTGGAAGTGACTTAGAAAGCCATTTCATGCCAAACCTGAAGCCTCTCTAACCCATCCTCCAGAGAAAAGGTACTTCATCAAGTTTTCCCCATGTAAGGCTTCTGCAGCAGAATGCTGATAGGATTCAGCAGGGCATATCAAAATCCAGTTTCCCAGTAGGGATCTCTTAGGCTTTTAACTTGGTGATGAGGTGGACTCTTGCATGACACTCACTAACACTGAATTTGTGACAGCAGCATAGGTCCCAGGAACAGACCCAAGTCTGCTGAAAATGAAGACCAGCTATTTTCTCAGGGTCTCTCCTGGGCCCATTCTGAATTTCACCCCTAGCCAAATTAATAATCACCAAGACCTAGTGCTGTCCAGTCCTGAGGGAGAATAATTCTCCATCTTGACCAGGGCCCTAGGCTGTGATTTCATTGGTACCAACATGATAGCCACTGCCCTGGCAAAGTACTTCTGACCTCTCTTCCTCGGGAAGTTGCATCTGAGGCCAGGGAAAGCTGAAGGAATACAGATACCTGTTTTATTCCTGGGCAACTTCTAAAGGATTCTGAGTCTTCCTCTCTACACATTCATCTCCCAGCTAGCAAAGTCTTCCATGCTCCAACCTCTAGTAGAGATACCATGGCCACAACTGAACTTGATATTATGGATTGCATACAGTATTCCTTTGAGCTTCACTTGCTACTTACTTAAATTATTTACTGACAGAGTCTTGCTAGACAGATCAGGCTGGTCCTGAACTTTGAGAATCCTCCTGCCTCTGCATCACAGTGCTGTAATTACAGACAGGTATGTACTGCTGTACCATGCTTACTTTGGCTTTTTCACATTGCTTTGCATAAGACTGAATCTTTCACAGGCTTCACTTAAAGATCTTTGTTTAGCTTTTCCAGTGATGTAACATGAAATATTTTTGTCCATTTCACACACATACACAAAGTATACTCACACAAACATGCTGTACTGTGCTCATTGTGCTCTCTCATCCCCTCCCACCTCTGTTGACCCCCAGACCCCCTCCTAGTTTCATGTTTTTTTTTTTACTCTGAATTTGCTTAGGGTTGCTTGCATGAGCATGATCCTCAGTCTCTAAAGGTACAAAGTTATTTCAGTAGCAGGAGCCCTGCAGACCCCATCTGACAGAAAAGAGGGGCAGGGAAGGATCTCCTGGTCAGGGAAGTTTTGCCCCAAATGGAAATTCCCTTCAAGATACATTGATTAAAAAAATTCAAATGATCTCATAATTACTTTTACAGCATAAAAGCAGAAGTATAAGTCCTCAATGCCTTTATGTATTAGGACTGTATTTCTTAGTGCAAATACAAAGAGAAAAAGACCTGCTTAATTGTCTCCTATTGACAGATCGGTACCACATTCTGAGTGATTGATTTCTTTGTGAGTGTTGACTAGATCTAGTGACATATGTCTTTAAAACAAGATACATGCCACAGAGAACATAAACAGGTAATCCTCATAATGAGTCAAAGAGGCTTAATTCTAGAGGATTCTTTTCAAATGGCCTCCTTTCAAATACTCATTTATTGAATAGTTTCTCAAATTGAAGCCCCGTGACTGTTTGTAACTGAGTAATTACCTTTCTCTCCAGTAAGACTTCACTTACGTTGAGTTTTGACCTGACATCCCTCAATCCCAAAGAATTTTAAAGAGTTCCTGGCTACAGGAATCATCTGTGGGCTGAAAATGTATAAATGTATTTGCACAGATGTATTCGATTCCTTAGAATATACAATAATGAAGTTCACGGCTTATCCAGTGACAAGTTTGTGTCATGTGATGTTATTGTTTAACCATCACCCTCCTAGAAGAAAGGACATAGGTAGAGGTCTCCCATTTGACTTTCTGTTTCTAATTGTGTGTTCAGGGAAGCTAACATGTTTTTTAATGAAGAAAATCTTTGCTACCCAAATCCACTTCCCATCATCTGGAGCTAGTATCGAGAACGCGGTTTAAGCTGGAAAGGGGCTTGGGATGGCCTTCTTACAGAACTTTGTTGAAGAAGTCCTGAAAAACACCCTGAAGTGTGACCATCACATCTGCATCACGTTATGAAAAAAGGAAAGCTTGTTAGCCCGCTGTTTGGAAACCAGAACACTTTTATCAGTTCATATAATTGCTAACCCCTTATTCACTGCTCAGCACTGGAGAGTTCTTTACCTCCTAAGACCTCACTAATTGCTGACAGATTTGATTTCTCCCTGACAGCAGGAGTCCTGTTTCTGGCCTTTACATCAAGTAATTGCTTTATTTTTCTCCCTCTGCTCTAAAAAACGGAATTCCCTTCTCCCCTGCTTGAACCCCCTTAATGGCTTCTTTCTCTGTTATTAAATCCTTGCCATTTAAATCACATTTAGCGATGTTTTGAATAACTGATTCCAATTACTAAGGCTCTTACCAAGAAGCAGCTGAAAACGCAAGTCATTACTTGCCCGTAGACAGGCAGTTACACCTTGCAGCCGAGTCTCTGGCGAACTGTATTGTGTCTCTCCTCACTGCGGGGCAATTTATACTCATAGGAGGCTGATGCTCAGCAAATATACAGCCACCGGGGCTCCCTCACAACATCATTTGTGCATAATGGGTATTAGATTTTATATTTATTTTATAAATAACCTGGTTCCTTAAAGAAACCATTCCTTCCTTCCCAGAGTGGTTGGATGGGCCAGTTGGGACAACAGCAGAGATGAGCAGCTGACTACCCCATGACCTACATCAGAGATGCTTCACAGAGGTCTAATGAAGCTCGCAAACAGGTGACAGAGCCACCCTGCCTTCTGAGGACACTGTTCCACTTCACTTTGGCACACTGCAGTTTGGCTTTATTTGACAATAAGTAAATAAGTAAATAAGTAAATAAATAAACAAATAAATAAATAAATAAATAAATAAAGTTTAAAAAGTCCTGAGAATTCTCACCACCCTGTCTTCACCTCTTTCCTACAATTCCACCAGGACGTGCTGTCTTCTTCATTCTCTGCTTACTTGGCAAAGGGATTCATCCCTTGAATTCTACAACATGACTGCTACTGTGACTTGTGTTCTCTTTGAACACTTTACAGGAAGATCCTATTTTTCAGCCATATCAGATATAAGGGGACAAAGTTGTAAAATCTGTTGGTTAGGGGAAACAATCGGACACACTGGCCTGAGTTAGGTATATTTTCTTACCATGTACTGAGGAGACATGATTGTGTTGGGTACCTCTGGTGCAGGAAAGCCTCTGTTACACTTGCTATTTTAGTGGGTATGGCACCACCAATGCACCTTTGACTTTCTTATCTTGAATATCAAATAACTAATGAACTGTATAAACACGTGTGTCACCTTAGGTTTAAATGGCTCTTCAGGAAACTGACCCAGCCCAGCCATCTCGCCTATCAGAAGATCTGACTTACTGAACTGGCAAACCTCAAGGCCAAGCTCCTGCTTCCAATTCTATTAGTCAGCTGTATACCTCGGCCAGATCTGGGGCTAAGGAAGGTTATCGCTAATTCCAAACTCGAGAGTTCTTAGCAAAATTGAAAGGTCTCTCAATTTCATAATTACATCTACATGTGAAAATAGTTTTGTGAGTGAGGTTAAATTCAAGAGGCTTAATAAATACCACCCCTGTGAAAATAAGTGACTTATGCAGTGATTCATTTGCTCTGCTATTCATGGAACTGGACCATTCTCTACTTTTGTGGGGGCCTAGAAAAGATTAAAGCACATTTCATATGCAATACAGCAATGGCTTTTCTTCTTAAGCTCTGAACATTTTGGTTTTCATTTTTTTGTTAAAGTAAGGAACTTAAGAAAAAAAACTTTTGAAACCCATTTTTCTATTATTTGACCCTCTTCGAAACACTGACCCCAGAACACAAGTAGTTAAGAGAATTTAAAGAGGTGTCACCAGGACAGAGAGCTTCAAAGCCTCCTGCTGCCCACCATATGCCCACAGAGATTCATGAGAGACTTGGGTGTACAGAGACAAGCAAGTGGCTGGGGCACATGGGATTTTGTATTTCCTATTCTTAAACATTGCCTCGTACATTATTTATGTGTGATATTTGTGAAAATGCTACCTTGAATGTCCCAGAATCCCCAGTCTTCCATTTGTCTGTGGAGAGTCCTGGATTGGGGCACTGCCCATGCCAGCATCTGTATTATTCATGTGCTTCTAACCTAAAGGCCATTACCTCATTCCCTCAGAACCAGGGTGCTGCTTATTCATCCACAGAGACAAAAAAATCTTGTTATAAGTCTGGGGCTGAGTACTTAACAGACAGGAATAGCCCAGCCTTCCGGAGCATCTATTATAAATAAGTAGCCTTCTGCTCCTGCTCAGTCCATCACCATTTCTGTCTCTCACCTTCTCAGCTCTTTGTTGGGAGATTCATTTGCAGAGAGGTACTCAGTGCCCAGTCTTCTCCTGTGAAGTTTCCCTGAGGAGCCCTCTGGGGTGCAAGGATGTGGAGGAGTCAATAGGGCAATGTAGTCTTGGGGCTTTTAATACCAAACACATCCCATCAAACAGATAGGGGATCAGCAAGAAGCTTAGAACCACTTCAGTGGTGAAGAAAACAAAGTAAACAAGCTAGACCATTGCAGTGACAAGTGTGTGACTTATATAAATGGTCATTACAGTCGCTGGGGGCTCAGACACTGGAGCCAGGATGCTTAGATTGAAAATGTGCAGTTTATCAACTGTGTAACCATGGACAACTCATTCTGCCTGTCTGCCTCCATGTTCTTTCTCATGGAGCTTATTGTAATCATCGCTATTTCACCAAAAGAGGCATCACATGAATTAAACCTGGAGATGACATGGAACAGTTCAAAAGCATGCCAGGAAGACTCTGGAAGTACAGATTTCAGTCATCAACCTCAGCACTGAATTGATCTTTACCACCCCTCCCAGGTGGCATTTCCTTCCCCTCTGCTAGAAGGCCCCAGGGTCTTACTCAGGTGTGTGCACCTCCCTTTTTTCCTCTTCAGATTAACTCTTCAAAACCATGCAGCATAAGGGAGAAAATGATGTCCTCTACAGCTGCTCTAACTAGGGATCTAAAAATGGTGAAAAAAACATTGATAATCACCTTGTAAATGGTAAAAGGTTTATTTCAAGAGAGAGATAGCACAGACTTTCTCAAGGCCCTGAAGACATGCTGTCTGGGCTATTCCTGTCTCTGTCAACCTGACTGTAGGACACACCATATAGAAAAAAGACAATTAACCATGGCATGATTTCACTGAAACCTCATGATTTTAATTTTGTTTTTAGTTTTTAAGTTACTCTACAAATAATGGCTTCATTGTTTTCATACATGCATATCACATATTTGCTTGTATGCACCTCCCATGGTCCTCTCTTATTCCCTATCCCCTCTTTCTCTGGTCTTCTTTCTTTCCCTAAATAGCCTGCTTATAGCTTTGAAGATCTAGTTCTATCATATGAGTGGAAACATGAGATATTTGTCTTTCTGAGTCTGGTTTACTTCACTTTACATGGTAATCTCCTTTCTACTGATTTCCCCCCAAACAACATAATCTCATTATTCTTTATGAATGACTAAAATTCCATTATGTACTTATGCTATACTTTCTTTTATCTATTCGTTGGTAATGGGTAACTGGGCTGATTCCATAACTTGGCTACTGTGAATGTTGTTGCAGTAACATGCACATGCGATTATATGTGTTATGTTTGGCTTTCTTTGGGTGTATACCCAGTGGTTGCATACCTGGGTCCTATGGTAGTTCTATTGCTAACTTTTTGAGGAATAAACCTCCATATTAATTTCCATAGTGTCCACCAGTAGTATATAGGATTCCTTTTTCCTCACATCTCCACCAGCATTGGTTGTCATTTGCTTTTTTGTTTGTTTGTTTTTATTATTATTATAGCCATTCTGGAATAAGTGAGAAATCTCAATATAGTTTTTGTCTGCATTTCCCTGATGGCTTAAGGGTTTTGAACATTTTTCATATATTTATTGGCCATTTGTACTTTTCTTGAGAACCATCCATTTATTTCATTTGTTCATTTACTGATTTGCTTTTTTGTTTGTTTGTTTTTAATATTTGTGTTCTTTATAGGTTCTGGATATTGACCACCTGTAAGGTTAATAGAGATGGCAAAGGTTTTGCCTAGTTCTGCAGGCTCTGTCTTCACTCTATTAATTGTTTCATTTGCTGTGCACATCTCTTAAATTTTGTGCAATCCTATCTGCCAGTTCTTATTTCCTGGGCTATTGGGGTCCTTTTCAGAGTGTCCATGACTGTGCTTATATATTGAAGTGTTTCCACATGTTTTCCTCTAGCTGTTTCAAAGCTTCAAGCCTTACATTAAAGTCTTGGATCCATTTTGAATTGATTTTTTTACAGCAGGGGTTCTCAACTTGTGGGTCATGATCCCTTTGGTGGGGGTCACATATTAGATATCCTGAATATCAGATATTTACATTATAATTCATAGCATAGCAAGATTGCAGTTATGAAGTGGCAATGAAATAATTTTATGGTTGGGGGTCACCACAACATGAGGAACTGTATTAAAGTGTCTCAACATTAGGAAGGTTGAGAACAACTATTCTCCAGGGTGAGAGATAGGGATCTAGTTTCATTATTCTATATATGGAGTTCCAGTTTTCACAGCACCATTTGCTTAAGAGGCTGTCCCAGGTAGCTGCCTGGATATCAGGATTGTTTTGCTGCTATGGCTCTGTAGTATAATTTGAAATCAGGTATTATGATACCTCCAGCATTGCTATTTCTGCTTGGGAATGTTTCTGCTGTTTGGATTTTTGTACTGTGGTTTTTTATTTATATGAAGAATGTCACTAGTGTTTTGTTACTGTGCTTTAGATGTGCAACTAGAGACCTTCTAGGATAATTTGAAAAGCATGGGTAACTTCCTGGGCCTGAAGTGGATGACATCTTTTCACTGGTTGAAAAGATTCAATTTGGTGTTGAGATCCTCCACAGTAGGCCCCCAAACAAGGTAAAGGGTAACTTGAAAAATGCTTTGACTTGTACTTCATCCTGGCAAGTCTATGATTTTTAGCTTTGTATACAGCAATGTTTCTTTTTGTCCTTAAATATATTCAGAGTTGTATCAAAAAGGCAGGAGAATTCACACTTATCAGAACACATAAGAATGTTCATGTGAGTAATGTGTTAGTTTCTTAGTTTCAGAAAGATATGGACCTCGGAGGAATGGTTGTGATGGGGCTGGTGGCACACTGTCCTTCCTCAGGAAAGTGAACCATCCTTGAAGGTCTCAAAAAGGAGTTCTGGACTAAAAATCTGGCCCCCAAATAATGAGCAGAGTGACTGTGGGCAAGCCCTTCTTCAGCTCCCAAGTCTCCTTAGTCATAGATGGCTGAAGGAAATGATAATCACAGTTCCTTCCATTTTCAACAGTTAGTGGGTTTTTTGTTGTTTGGCTAGAGAAAGGTTCTCACTATTAGGTCAGGCCATCCTCAGACTCACTATATACTCCAGGCTGGGCTCAAATTCATGATCCTTTTTCCTCATAGTGCTGTGATTACATTTATATACCACTATACTTTGCTAACACCTAATGTTTTGAACTACAATAGTGTTCATTTTTAGGGCATGTTTACTCATAATCTCTTATTCAAAAATAGTCCTACTTAAGACCCCATTGCTTCTCTAGAGCCAGCCTTAGTTAGAGGTTTACAAATAGCATGCAAGAGAGATTCAGGGATGAGAAAAGTGCTTCAGAGGTACAATGTTCCTCTAAGCATTTTCAGTAATTTATGAGAAGGAGAGAGCTGATGGACTTTGCATCTCTATTTCTGGAAATCTCAAAAGCAACCTTTACTTTAAAGGGAGCCTTGGGAAGCATAGAACACATGGATGCTTTTCCTCAAAGGTAAATACTCTCTTTCTTTGAATTTAAAGATCAACCAAATATACTGTCTTAGTTAGGTTGTTTTTTTTTTTTTTTTTTTTTTTTTTTTTTTTTTTTTTTTTTGGTTTTTCGAGACAGGGTTTCTCTGTGTAGCTTTGCGCCTCTCCTGGAACTCACTTGGTAGCCCAGGCTGGCCTCGAACTCACAGAGATCCGCCTGGCTCTGCCTCCCGAGTGCTGGGATTAAAGGCGTGTGCCACCACCGCCCGGCTTTAGTTAGGTTTTTATCGCTGTGAAAAGACACCATGACCACTGCAACTCTTTTAAAGAAAACAATTAACTGGAGTGGCTCACTTACAGTTTCAGAGGTTCAGTCCATTATCATCAGGACAGGGAACATGACTGCCTGCAGGCAGACATGGTGTTGAAGCTGAGAGTGCTACATCTTGCAGGTAACAGGAAGTCAACAGACAGTCACACTGAGGGAAACTTGAGAAAAAGAGACCTCAAAGCCCACCCCCACGGTGACACATACACTCCAACAAGGCCACACCTCCTAGTAGCCACTCCCTTCGAGGGCCATTTTCTTTGAAACCACCACATATACAGTAATAACATTTATTATTATTACTCCACAAGATTCTATGGTGTATGTAATGTAAATAACAGAGCAGCATAAGTACAGACCAAAGTGGTTGGGCTCTTTAGTTTCTGACAATTCTTTGTAGCCTACTAAAACTATCAGGAAATTCATCTAGAACTTTCAATAAGCATGCCGTGCACTTAATGAATCGCATTTAAAACTCACAGCAGCACTACAGAGTCATTATATACACTTTGTAAGACAGATGGTCTTTGGACCACATAATATGCCCTCTAGGTGGGTGTCAGCTCTCAGAGAAAATTGGGACTCTGTTCTAATCTGTCTGCGTCTAGAAGTCTAGGTATTCTTCAAAATAACTGCTGAGTGTGAGAACCCAATTTTTTACTCAATCACTTTCTAAAGTAGGATGGCTTGGTAGGAAAATATCAGTGGCAGATTCTGTGTCCTAGAACTTTAAGTGGTGTTGTGATTATTCTGGGGCAAGATATTTGTCCTATCTGATGCTTGATTCCTAATCTGCTGGATAGAGAAGGTGACATATTGTGTAAGACCAGATATGACTCATTAAGTAGTGTGTTTCTCACCATTTGATGCTTTGGTATCAGTCATGGCAGCTAGTGATATTTCTCTGTCCCCGAGAATTCAGCACTTTCTATCACAGTGGCTTTGAATGATCCCTGAGTGTCCTGCCATGTGGTAGCACATACCTGTAATGTCAGCACTTGGGAGCTAGAGGCAGGAGGATCAGGAGTTCAAGCTTAGCTTTGGTTGCATGGTGTGTTTAAAGCCAACCTGACTGCCTGAGACCCCACCTCAGCAAAACAAAACAAAACAAACCCCAGAGCATCAGTTCTTCTTGTTAGAGGATGGTGTGTCTCTGTCTCCCTCACTTTGCTGTCTTGTGGCTTCTGACCATGGGCAATGGTCTCAACCATCTTCTGTTGCCAATGTCTCCTGAGCTCAATCTGCTGTCAATCAGCAGACTCTAGCCTACAATTTGCAATAAAGTTCTTAACTAACTTCCTCAGCAAGGTGGGTCTTACGTGATTTAGAAACAAGGAAATGTAAGTAGTTTATCTGGGAGATGAGTAAGTGGGAAAAAAGGACACGGAGGTAATTTAACAACAGCATCAACAACAGAAAGGGCTGTCAAACAAATAGCCAGTGAACTCCTGGACCTCAAACCCATGGGGAACTCCGGAAGCCAATAGGGCAATGCTGAGTGACAGGCCTGGTGGACAGGGAGTGGAGGTGTTGTGTACCAGCTCCCTTTGGCAGCCAGTGACTGATTTTTCAGGTGCTTCCTTCCTGTCTGTCCTTAGCAGAATGCGTCTGTGCACCCATGCAGACCCTCAGGGGGGGAGATGCCAGGATTGTCCCTAGAGGCAGAGACTATGTAGGGGCACAACAGCAGGTCTTTTCCCACTGTGAAGACTCCAGCACTTGACAAATTGTAATCACCTCCCAAAAAGCCCAGGGATGAAAGCCCATCAATGCTTCAGAACCAGTGTGCATCCCTGCGGAGCCTGGCCTGTTCCAGCCCTCCTTGTAGGCCTTTTAACCTGTTGGCCACCTTTCCTTCTTCTGAACTTATTCTTCTTCCTGTCTGCTCATCACGCCTGCTTTGAGCCTGTCCCAGGACTGATTTCTTTGCTCAGAAGTATCTGCACATTGCTACTGTGTCTGCTTGCACTCTCTCTTGAGCTGCTCTAGTGAAAGCCTGGTGGTTTCATTTTCCAATCTTTCTCCTGTTTTTTCCTGGCTTTGGCCTTAGGATGTCAGGAGAAATTTCAAAAGGCTCTGATCATGTAATGCCTCCCATCTGCAAGGCGCTTTAAGTTTATAGAGGAATTTCATGGCACCTTCTGGAAAGAGCTCAGGGGTTGCAGTGGAGAGTGTGGTATTAGCTCCTTGAGTCTCTGCCCAGTGGTACTGGATGGACCACTTCCTCTTGCTTTACTGCTTTCTCTACCAGTAAAATAGGAATAATCACCGTGATCCCTGCAGTGGTATTCAGGCTTCCATTACTTTATCACTTGGGAGGCAGAGATCCGTCTGGATCTCTGTGAGTTCAAGGCCACACTGGAAACAGAGTCAGGCTTGGTGGCACACGCCTTTAATCCCGGCACTTGAGATCTCATGCCTTTGCTACCAAGTATTTGGGAAGCACACATGTCTTTAATCCCAGCACTAGGAAGGAAGTAAGATGGCAGGGCACAGAAAGGTACATAAGGCGTGGTAAACAGGAAGTCTTGGTCTGGAGGCTGAGGAGTTGGTAAGGTGAGGTTGGCTGTTCTGTTTCTCTGATCTTTCAAAAAGAAAAAAAAGGCATATGACACAGATATGACAGGATAAAAGGCTGTGTGCCACCACTGTCTGGCCTCTATGTCTAGTCTAGTGGCTGGCTCTGTCCTCTGATCCCTAGGTAAGTTTATTAGGATACACAATAGATCACCACCGTTTTCTTTTTGTTCTGTGAGGCTTCAGCCCATGGTTGGTTGGCACTATTGCTGTGGGCTTGTGGCTACACATCATGCAAGAGTGTGTAGCAGAGCAAAACCACTGTATTTTGCCCATTTGGGAAGCAGGAGAGAAGAGCCTGGAGTCCCATAATTCCCCTTAAGGGCATGCCTCCAGTGACCTGAAACTTCCTGCTGAGTTCCCTTCTATAGTTCCCACCACTTCCCCACAGCACCATTGTGATGGTTTATATTGATTGCCAATTTGACAGGATTGAGAATGACCATGGAAATAAATTCCTGGGTGTGTCTGTGAGAAATTAGGTAAGGTTACTGATGTAGGAAAGCCACTCTAAATGTGGGTGGCACCATTCCATGGGCTGGGGGCTCCAACTACATAAAAAGGAGAAAGTGAGCTGAGCACCAGCACTCATCTCTCTGCTTCCTGACTGTGGATGCAATGTGACCAGCTACCTCAACCTCCTACTACCATGACTTCTCCACTATGATGACTGTAGTGTCAGACTGAACCTCAATAAACCCCTCCTCCCTTAAGTCCCTACTTATCAGGCATTTTGTCACAGCGAGGAGAAAAATAACTAACATATCCACATAGTGGAATAAGCTTTTGTCAAAAAGACATATAGGAATATCCCGACCTAAACAGCAGAATCTGTCTTTCTCATTTCATGAAGGTTGCATGGTTGCCCAAGAGAATGCCCAAAGATTCACTCTACTCTTGGGAATCTGGATTTTCACAATGCCAGTCTTCATGGTGTCCTCAAGAGAACATAACTAGGATTAAAGTCTAGAGACGGCAAGACAATGCCTGCCACATTTTGTGGCAGGAGACAGAGATTCTCTCTCATCTGTGCTGCCACAGTGTCTGTTTCTCACATGCATGCAAAGAATTATTGCAGCTTCAAACTAAATCACACTGAAAATACATTTGGAATGTTACATTCTTGAAGAGAAAAGCAAATACACAACATTCTTTGAATAAGTGCAGTCACACCATCTGACATCTTAGAGCCACGAAAAATGTGTGATACTTGTGCCAGTTAGACAAAGCTTTGCTTTCTCCCTTGAAATTAGCCACACACTTAACAGGATCAGCCATTTGAGGTCTGAAGATGGACTAATAGGGTTGGGCTCAGAAACCAAACACTATGCATTTATCTGATGGTTCTTTGAAAAAAAAAAAATTCCCCAATGACTTTTAATTTCCCAGACAGGGGCAACCAGCCTTGTGAGGAAACTCATTTATTCCAGCACAACTCTGAGTTCCTGATGTGAATGTCTTGAGGTTGATTTGGAGGAAGTAGGACAAGATGCACAAGACATCTCTGCTATTGCCCGAAGTCAATTTGCATCTTTTAAAGATGAAGAGACAGAGGTTAAGCATAAGCTGAAACTCATCATGACTTACACACCACGAGACTTCTTATATATCATTTCACACAAATCCATTTTTAAAAGTTGAATATGTGATTTTTAAAGTCAAATATCTGCAAAGGAAATTGGACTGACCCAAATCTGCCTTCAATGTTTAATGGTAAGGATGTTGTGAAATTTAAGGCAATTTTGTTTTCCATGCACACATTTTTTTCTAGAAGAAAAATCTTTCTTTGCTTCACATTCCTCTTTGTGCCCACAGAAATGCTCGATTTGGTTTGGTATGAGTCAAACAAACTATTCTCATCATAAGTAGAGCAAAGAGAGAGAAGGAAAAGAGAGAGAAAGGAGCTTTTCATTCAAGTTATGGGTCCTGGAAATTTTCCTGTAAGAGCGTTCTGTGTGACTGTAGCTGTTGGCCGCTCTTTTGTGAACTCACTGTAGAATATAGTTCTTTTTCTTCTGCACCCAACAGGAAAACAGTGGGGCATGAAAATACATTCAGCTTATTAAAGTGTAGAAAGTACAGCAAGGTGCTTTCAGCACCCCATCCTTCGAACGTTTATGCATATCTATGGAGGATTATTTCTCTTCTCTCCCTGTGCGCCTCTTTAGCTGGTACCCTACCGGCCTAGGCAGCACAAGAGGGGAACTACAAGGCCGGAGCTATCTAAGGCTGAATTTCCTGTGATAATGTATAAACACATACGAAATCACACCCAACAGTCTCTGATTTGATTAATACACTTCAGAAAAATAATTACAATCATAACATTTAAATGTGGACATCAAAGGCTGGAAAGATGAATCAGTAGTTAAAAACATTTACTACTTCCACTGAGGACCCAGGTTTGGTTCCCAGCACCCACATCAGGCAATGCACAACCATCTCTAACTCCAGTTCTGGAGGATCTGACACTGTCTTCTGGCCAGGGAGGGCACCTGCACATGCCCTGTCTAAACACATACACATTAAATAAATAAATAAAGACACCAAACAAGAAGGAAGTTAAAATGACTCAAATTTGGAAATGACTTCATTAGCCATATTCTCTGACACAGAAAGCTTTTTAGCAAATGAAAATATAAAACAGTATTAATGATGACAGAGGAATAAAATGAAAGCCTTAACAATCAACCCAGTCAACCAATGTAGTAATTCAGATAACTGACCAACTTCTGAGAGGTACAAGCTGTAACTCTGGTCAGATCTTCAATACCTGGTGTCTCGGGCAGTTGGGGGATTAAAACTGGAGCTGAATAGGCAGGCTAAATCAAAAGGTGTTAGAATACTGCTGGGAGCCTTATGGTTTTGGTAAGGGTGTCAGAGGAACTTTGTTATGTTCCAGGAAATGATTCAGAAAATTCTTAGCATCCTAGGTCCATAAACACTGTGCAATCAGCCCACCTGCCTCCAAGCAAGGCCATACAAAGACTTTGAAAAAACCCCACTGACACTTTTGCGCAGCCTTGGTGCAGCAGGGAGGGGCTTGGACCTGCCTCAACTGAATGTACCAGGCTCTGCTGACTCCCCATGGGAGACCTTGCCTTGGAGGAGGTGGGAATGGGGGGTGGGTTGGTGGGAAAGGCTGGGGGTGGTGGGAGGAGGGAGGAGAGGGGGATCTGTGGTTGGTATGTAAAATGAATAGAAAATTTCTTAATAATAAAAATGAAAAAAAGAAAAACCCCACTGAGCTTGCACAGTCCACCTTGGTGGCATTCTTATACAAGACACCTCAAGGAGCCAGGAAAGAAAGGTCATCTACTGTTGCTTGAGAAGCTGGCACCAACCTCCAAGGGTGACTGATGGCTCTGACAGCCTCCTTGATTTCCCAAACATGGTTCAGAAGTGGTAGGCAGCAGCTCTCCTGATACCTTCCATTTTCCAACAAGCCTTGGAAGCTCTTAAGTCCTGGAGGTTCTGTCATTCTGGTTTGAGATCCTGAGTGACTTAAAAACACTAGCCAACAAGTAAATGTCAAAGATGAAAAAAACCTTCTACCACCTTCTGTTTTTCATAAAAATATAGATTTAATAAGTTTCTAACAGAGAACAGAATGGCCATGTTAGAACACTGCTAAACTTATAAGCTTTGACAGCCCCACATACTGAGATGAACGCGAAAATGCATTTCACAAGAAATTAAATGTATATATATATATTTGTCTTCTGGATTCGTTGAAGAATAAGAAAAAACACATCTGTCCCAAATTTCTTTGAAGGAACTGAATAGCATTCAGCTTTCCTCAGTGAATAGACTTATTCTTCATACTGAATTATCCTAGGAGATTTCTACAACATGACTTGAGGTGCTAGAATCAAACAAAAATCAATAAGACAAGGTAAAAAAAAATCTTTGTAACATCTCAGGGCTGGGAACCCAAATTTTCTCAGATAGAGAAAGAATGTCAATCTAAGCAATTAAATATTCATCCACAGAAAGAAAATCATTAAAAACATTTCATAGCTTTAGATGATTGTTTTCAAATGGGCCTAACTTCTATGAGGGTCATATGGACATAAGGTCTCTTACTCAATTCATGTTTGGTTGTGATGTTGTAAGGAAGTGGGTATCAGCGTGTACTTGAGGCCAATACCCCATGGGCTCAGTTTCTAGCTCTGGTTCCCCCTTTGAGTTTCTGAAACTGCCTGTGCCTCATTTTATTTATCTGTAAAAGGCAGATAAAATATGCTTCATACAGTTTCTGTGAAGATGAAATGTGTTCATGTATGCAAGTGCTTAGTATCTCACACATAGAGAGCAGGGGGCTTTGTCCACTTATGTGTTGTAATTGTGTGGTTAATAGTGGTAGTGATGGCAGTAATCATAGTATTATAACTCCCTTGTAACTAGCCTTTTGGAGACTGGCAACGATAGCCCAAATAACCAAGGTTATATAAATGAAGATGTCTGAAACAATTCCCAGTCCTCTGTACTCTAAGTTAAAGGTGAAGTGATGGAGACTGGGCTACTTTCAGAGTCTAAAAGGCCCAGGACAAGAAAGGCTCATGAAGAGTAGAGGCTGGTGCTGGGAAGGATGTGCCGAAGGCACTTCCAGGGCATTGTATTCTGTTCCTGAGAGTTCTGTCCAGGGGATGGGGATCCTGAGGGCCTTGAAGCACCAGTGATGCAGTGTCAGGGCATCCCATGAGTTTATCATTTTCTGAAGAATTATAAAGTCTGGGTGTGGGTAGTATCACAAACCATCCAATAGTGAAAACTTTATAAAGCAATCCTCTAAAATGTCAAAAAAATAAATAATTTGGAGTTCATCAAAATAGTGCTCCCAGCAGGTGTAGACACGAGCAACCTTCCCTGATGAGATTAGTGCTTTGGCCCACCAGACCAATAGTGAGCAACCCAGGGAAGAGTCTTCAGGATGAATAAAAAATTGCATCTGTGACTAATTAGTTAAATTGGTGAATGCTGTGAGGAAAAGGAGAACAGATCACTGAAGACATCAGTAAATCAAAGTCGCACCTTTCTTAACCTGGCACCTGATTTACCTTGACTCTTTGTGGACCAGAGCTCAGAAACATTGATCTGAAACTGTGTGCTGTTCCCATGCAGAAACAGAATATGACTTTCTTGTGCTTGCACATAAACCTTTTCTTCTTGGAGGATATCATTAAAAGCTTAGTGGTAGGGCCAGACAGATGGCTCAGCAGTTAAGACTACTGACTGCTCCCATGTCCAGCAGCTCATAATCCTCTGAAGCTCCATCTCCAGGAGATTCTGTGACCCCTTCTGGCCTCTGTGGGTACCTACACACATGTGCACACACTCACACACATACATGTTAAAAGAAGTAACTGGCACTGCCCATTTTATTTTTTGATTTACTTTTCTTTTCTCTTTAGAAAATGAATTAGAAAGAAGGTCCCATTGGATGGCACCTCACAAACATTAGCTGGTATCAGGAAACTTCATGGCACTTGTTTAAAAATTCAGGTCTTTAGGTCCCACACTATGAATGAGTCAGCGTCTTTGGATGTAGGCAAATGGAATAGTTTTTTTCTTTGCTGTGACAAAAACAAACAACAAAACAAAACTACCCTGACAGACACAATTTAATGGAGGAAAGGTGTGCTTCTGCCTCCTGAGCTCTGAGGGATTTCAGCCCATAATGGTGGGGAAGGCAGAGGAGTGTGACCCTGTCATGGAGGGTTAAAAGTGTGATGAAGAGCAAGTGTCTACAGGGCTACTGAGCAGGAAACTGACAGAGCAGGATGAAAGCAGAGCTGCATATAAAAATTCAAAGGCCCACCGCCAATCACATTCAATCACCCAGGCCCTTCCTCCTGAAGCTGTGCAGTCCTCAAAATTATGCCACAAACTGGGGTGAGAATTTAGGGCATGAGCTGGTACAGGACATTTTAGATTCAAGCTACTCAAGACATAACATGAAGAATGGAAAGGAATGAAAAAATATATTTGGGTCAGAAATAGCTTTCCAAAAAAATTGGTGATATATAAACTATCTCTTTATTAAAAAAGTAATAAACACTGTTCTGAAGTGTATAATGTGTGTGTGAATATAGGTAGAATACACACACACACACACACACACACACACACACACACACACACACACAAAGCCTAGTTCCAAAAACCCCATATTATTTTTTTGTTTCTATGGTTTCTTGATTATGTAAGTTCTGTTTTCTCATACAATATGAATTTAATTTGTTTTTAAAGAAGCACAGAGTATTTTGATAAGCTGTTCTTGGAGAATTAGTCAGTATATAAATAATAGAATGGATGACTACAATAATAGAAAAATATGAATGTAGAAACGTGCAGAGACAGCTCTTCTCTATTTTTAATATCTATGTTTTACACAACAGGAAATCCTCTGGTTTATTTTCAGAAGGATGTAACACATGTGCTTAAAGGAATAAGAATAATCTTTCTTTCATAAGAATACAGAGAAGACCTGCTGAACTTCCCGAATGCCACATTTCTGGAAAGTTCCCAGGAATCACAAAGGTGGCCTAGGCTGAACCAAGCTAATACCATCAGAGAGCATAGCCATGATGACCATAACTTTCATAGTCACCGACTGCACAGTCAGCTGCTGAGTTTCTGAGGAGAATACTTCAATCCAAATGGCCCTCCTCTCTATCTCTACGACGTAAATCAAACCTCTGATTGGTAAAGGATGGTGAAATGAGTATCCCCAGGGGGTGATTTTTGCTTTGTGTGATTTTGATCTTTTATCTTCCTCCTTGGTTTATATCAGTTTGAGGAGGGCTTCTCTCTCTTTTTCTTGCTTTGTTATTTCCCAGCCACCAAACAGTGGTCAACATTGAGCATGCTCTTAAACTAATAGGCCTTTTATATGTCCTAAATGAATATAGTCTACTTTATTGGTACAAAATTGAATGACTGGATGATATGGTTAAGCAAAAGTAATTCTAATGGGTCATCATGTGGGAAAATAAGACTATATTAATGGGTACCATTCAAAAAACTCTTTATTGTTTCTTTTTTTTTCTTAAGAATTTTTTTGGGTTTTTTTGAGACAGGGATTCTCTGTGTAGGTTTGGAGTCAAGAAATTTTTTATTCATTTTATATACCAACCACAGATCCCCCTCTCTTCTCTCCTCCTGCCCCCCCCCCAGCTTCACCTCCTCAACCCACCTCCCATTCCCTCCTCTGACAAGGTAATGCCTCCCATGGGGAGTCAGCAGAGCCCAGTACATTCAGTAGAGGCATGTCCAAGCCCCTTCCCCCTGCCTCAAGGCCATGCAAGGTGTCAAACCATAGTTAGTGGGCTCCAAAAAGCCAGCTCATGCACCAGGGATGGATCCTGATCCTACTGCCATGGGCCCCTCAATCAGATCAAGCTACACAACTGTCTCGCTTATGCAGAGGGCCTAGTCCAGTCTCATGGAGGCTCCACAGCTGTTGGTCTAAAATTCATGAGCTCCCACTAGTTTGGTTTGAATGTCTCTGTAGGTTTCCCTATCATGATCTTGATGCCCTTGCTCATAGAATCCTTCCTCTCTGTCTTCGACTGGACTCCTGGAGCTGGGCCTGGTGATTGGCTGTGGATCTCTGCATCTGCTTCCATCAGTTACTGGATGGATGAAGGCTCTATGATGACAGTTAGGGTACTCACCAATCTGATTACTGAGGTAAACCAACTCAGGCACCCTCTCCACTATTGCTAGTAGTCTAAGCTGAAGTCATCCTTGTGGCTTCCTGGGAACTTCCCTAGCACCAGTTTCTCCCTATCCCCATGGTGTCTCCCTCTATTATAAAACCATAACCAATCAAAATGCAGAAAATAAGAGATCATGTGGTATCTAATCCCAACTGATAAATTGAGAACACAGTTCCTGCACCTGCAGTGGTCACTGCAGAAAAGGGAACAACAGGAAGATTGTAAAAGCAAGAAGAGCAGAAAGTTTGCTGTGAGATAGTGTCTCCTAGAAGTGTCATCCAGGGCACAACAATGAGGTCTTATCAACATGGCTGCTTAAAAAAGACCCAGACAACAACAACATTGATGGGTATGCTAACATGGAAGGGGGAAAGAAAGCTCTCAGCACCTCAGCCCTAGACAAAGAACTACAGGCAGCTGGGAAATGCTGAGCACGATGAATAGTCTTCCCCAGGGAAGAGCCCCCAAATTGGTTATCCAATACCCAATACTAAGTAGTCAGCCCTGAGATGACAGACATACAGGTAATACTGTATCAACTGAGCAGGATATATATATATATATATATATATATATATATATATATATATATATATATATATATATATATATATATATATGTGTGTGTGTGTATATATATATATATATATATATATATATATATATATATATATATATGTGTGTGTGTGTGTGTGTGTGTGTGTGTGTGAACATTTCGTGTATGAATGTGGATGTGTGAGCCACAGCATGTGTATTAAGGTGAGGAGACAACCTCAGATGTCAGTCTTCACCTTCCACCTTGTTGAAGGCAGGCCGCTTGTTGTTTTTCCACTGTGTCTATTTGACTGTCTGGCTTGTGAGCCTTTGGAGATTTCCCTGTCTCTGCCTCCCTTCTCCTTGTGGCATTGCTGGGATTACAGATACTAACATTACATGTCTGGCTGCTATGTGGGTTCTGAGGATTCAAAATCAGGTCTCAGGTACTCATGCTTGCATGAGAAGTGCTTTTACTCACTGAGCCAACTCCCAACCCTTGGTCAAATATTTAAATTCTCTGAAATTTATTTTCCTGATGTGCTAAGTAAATGGATGAGATGAATCATCCCCCAAAGTCACCTCTGGTTTTAAAGCTTGAAAATGAACATGAAAATTTCTGCTTCCAGGTGTGTAACGCAGACCCACAGACACTTGCATGTAATTACAGACCTGTGGACACACATAAGCACATGTACAAACATTTAAATATGACTCAGACATCCTTATTTCCTTCTTTACAAAACTTAACAACAAACTGATCTTTTCTCCATGACTACCAATAAAATCAACTAACAATGATTAAATGAGTAACCTATAACATTTTTGATGTGCACAACTGAAGGAAGGATAAAGCCCTATGCAGGTACTGGTTAGTGCTGCAGTGAAATGCCTCTAGTTTGTGAATTACAGAAATGGAGCATAATAACAAAGTTAGACTTCTGTCACATTAACCCCACTCACCAATTAGATGGACACGATCAGTGAGAATCTTCTTGGCTTTACCTGGTGAAATAGCTCTTGCAGGAAGAAAAGGAACCCAGGTGTTTTTCTCTGTCCAGGGTCCTCTGCAGCAACAGTGGGAAAATACCTCTAATATTGTCAAAGTCATTTTGGGGGGCTGGGGAGAGGGCTAAGTGTGAAGAATGCTTGTTACACAAGAGGACCTGTGCTTGGATCTTTAACACACATAGGAAACTGAATGCCTCGGGAAACATCTATAATCCCAGTGCTTCCTGCAAGATGGGAGACAAGCCCAGAGACTTCCCAGAAGCTCTCAGGCCAGCCACCCTGGCATACACAGCAACAGCAAACAATAAGAGACTCTATCTCAAACAAGATGGAAGGCAAGGACCAACACCTGTACATATACATCATGGCACACCACATGCACACATGCCCTCGAGTGCACACACACACACACACACACACACACACACACACACACACACACACACACAGAAACATAGAGAGACACAGAGAGACAGAGACAGACAGAGGCACAGAAAGATATTGTGGCCCAAAGTAAAAACACAGAAGTGCTGTAGATATGGAAAGAAATTAAATGGAAGAGCCTTCCAGATTCAGAGTTAGAAGCAAGAGAAGCATAGGGTACTTACGTCACTCCAATTGGTATTCTGTGATGACCCGCAGATTCAGTTCCCCATCATAACAGGAATACTCTTTAGTTCTGTGGAGCCTTCAAGAAAGCAAACAGAGGTCTGGTGACCTAGTAAGCATGCAAGAGTGGTTGCCTAGCATTTGTGAAGCCCTGCATTTGAACTCCCATCATCTTCTAAGACTAGGCATGGTTACACACCTGTAGTACCAGCAGTCAGGAAGATCAAAAGTTCCAGGTCATTCTTGGTTATGAGTTTGAAGCCAGCATGGGCTACATGAGACTCTTTCTTTCTTTTTTTTAGGCAATGAGAACCAGAGACGCTAACAAGCACTTAAAATGCAATGAATTTCCATTTTGAACTTAATGTTCCTAAGAACTGAGTGGTAGACACAGTTGGTCTTCTGCATAATCATTTCTGCTTGATGCCCTAAAAATGGTGAGATGACTTTCTCACTGCTTGTTCAAATACTCCTTTGTCTTTCCTGTCTTTCTGTGACCTCTAGCAGAACTAGGCTGTTAAAGGCCCCTGGAATCTTCCATTCTGACCCTTCAATTGGAACCTGAGGATTTATCAAGTCCACCTATATGCATCTGTACTTCCTGCCCTAAGAGAAGGCAGGTGAGAAGGGAGATGTGGTAAGGCTTCCCCTGGGGTTAATTTTGCTGACTGAATTAAACAAGGAATCATAGCAGAGAGGGCACTGTCTCCCATCCCCATGTTCTCTGGCTGCAAGTCCTTCTGAGAAAGGAAATGAGGACTATCATACGTATTGTAGTGGTGTCACAGAGACCTTCTAGAATAGGGCTTCCCAGTCACAACACTGTTGACATTTGGGGATGGGTACATATTTATTTTGAAGGTTTATTATCATTTTAGTAAGGCCTCCCATCAGGTGCCAGTAACATCTGGGCCTTGCCTTTCCCAGCCATGACAACCAAAAGTGTCTCCTAACATTGAAACACATTCCTTGGGAGTAAAAATGCCCCAAGTTAAGAACCAGTACTCTGGAGGACTCATCCTTTCTTCCAACAGTAGATTTGGATTTTAGCTAACATGGGTCTGGGCATTGAGTAAGAGACCGGAGTTTCCCACCAGCGGAATGTATCCTCTTTCTATATACCAGCTCACATTCTCCAGTTACTGCTGTTATTATAAGGTCGCCTGCTTGTTGGTTACTTCCATAAGTTCTTATAGGCAAGGCATTCTCACTGCTACTGCAGCTTAGAGCCGTTGGCAAATTCTCTCCACCTTGTCTCTTGTGAACTGGTAACACCATCTGGCTAAATGCATTCCCCATTATTCTCTGAGTATAAGTTGGGAGCACTTCATAAGATGTATGAAGATCCTGTTGAATTGAGTCAGCCATCCTGGTTTCCCTTTCCTTGTCTGCTGTCTTCCTTGTCTCTTATTCCTCCCCTTGGAGAACTGTACTCCAGACCAAGCTACGTGTGTATCGACCTTTGTTTTGGGCTCCTCTTTTGAGGAGTTAAAATTAAGACTCTGGGTATCATCAGTGATTCTAGGAAAGAGAGCCCAGGGTAGGATTTTGAAGCTAGATCATTTCTCACCCATGTGTCAACAAAAATTTTATTTCTAGTGATAAGTGGAGTGGTGATAATCTCTGGTATGTAGACACAAACAAAATGTGTCTTTGGTACTTGAACTTTATAGCGGTGGAAAGAACAATATAGGTTATTATGGTGATATTTTATTTGTATTAAAATATTATTTGTATGTTAATAAATAAAGTTGCCCGGGGGTCAGAGCTATTAGCAAGCCATAGGAAAGCAGGGCAGTGGTAGCGTACGCTTGTAATTCCAGCACTTGGTAGGCAGAGCTGGGTAAGTCTCTGTGTGTTCAGGGATACAGCCATTATTGGATACACATGCTTTTAATCTTAATACCAATCATGGAAAACCTGGAGGCCTATACAGACAGGCTGTGAGGAGGCGGTCATGTGGTTGGGTTTACAACCAATGAGAAGGCAGGACAGGAACTCTATATAAAGACTTTAACACAGGGGTAGCTCTGGTTCAGAGAGGTAGGACCACCGCAGGAGGAAGGGTAAGGTTTTAGCTCTTAGCTCTGACCTCTTGGCTTTCTTCTTTGCATTGGTTCTGTGTTTCTTATTTAATAAGAAGGTTGGATACATCTACAAATGGCGTCCAACGTGGTGGCAAGAGTTTCCACCTAAAAACTGAGAAAAAAAGATGCTAAAACGGAGCTAAAAACAGCTTCCTAATTGTCTCTCTCAAATGAGCGGCAGCTGCCGGTTTGAGCTACTGGTGGGTTCCTAGAGTGCGTGCTCAACCTGCAGTATGGCGGGAATGAGGCCTCTGCAAGTGGCACATTAAGCTACATGGTGGATTTAGCCTTTGCTAGTACAAAACAAAAAAGGGTTTCTGGGCTACTTGCTGCTTGGATAAAAGCATAGACCCACGATAGCTCCCAGAGCTGGCGGTAAACCACAGCCATGTTGGGAAGCTGAGGTGGGCGGAGCCAGCAGCCACAGCTGCTGCAGTTTAAGGCAATAGATTCACAATAAGACAGATTCAGATGTAATAGTTTACAATGTGTGTAAAAGATACGTAGGCTTGAAAGAGACAAAAAAGGTGATATATACAGTTATAGAAACAAATACATAGTTTTAAAAAATAAAGTCTTTAAAGAGACAGTAAAGGTAGTATAAAAAATAAGCCACGTAAAAATGGATATTACACAGAGAATCTGGATTGTGTTGTCTTTGGGATTTTTAACTGCAGAAAAACATTTGATTGTAAAAGCTGTTGAGTTAAACCAATATATATATTTTAAAGATACCTTGACTTCAAAATTTGGATATAAGGATGTGTTGCTTTGGAAAAGAGTCTCTTTTGTTTCCACAGAAAGCCAGAGGCTATGGATTTGTTCCAGATTAAGATACATCAGGTTTGACCAGCCAAGACCCCCTGAAAGGTCTCCGATGACACCATGGCCCAGATGATCCAACATCCAGAACGGTTTGAAGGCATCTGGCTCAGACGATACAGCCTCATGGACTATTCCATAATCCTAAAATTTTCTTTGTTTCCCCATAAGATACAGCGCCCCCCTCCAGCAGGAAGTAGTAAGAGAAGCTACGCCCAAATTCCCAAATTATATGTAATTTTATTTTGTTAAGGTTAAAACCTTCCTTTTTGAAAAAAAAAGGGGGGGGGAGTGCTGTGGGATGTTCTGTATGGCAAATGTGTTGCTAATTAGTCAATAAATAAAACACTGATTGGCCATTGGCTAGGCAGGAAGTGTAGGCGGGACAAGGAGGAGAATAAAGCTGGGAAGTGGAAGGCTGAGTCAGAGAGACACTGCCAGCCGCCATGATGAGAAACAGCATGTGAAGGTGCTGGTAAGCCACGAGCCATGTGGCAAGGCATAGATTTATAGAAATGGATTAATTTAAGCTGTAAGAACAGTTAGCAAGAAGCCTGCCACGGCCATACAGTTTGTAACCAATACAAGTCTCTGTGTTTACTTGGTTGGGTCTGAGTGGCTGTGGGACTGGCAGGTGAGAGAGATTTGTCCTGACTGTGGGCCAGGCAGGAAAACTCTACCTACAGGTTATGGAATGGGGCTACAACATAATCTCAAGACACCAACTATCAAAGACCTAAAGGACTCTGGCACATCTAGAGTCATAGAGACACTGCTGAAAATCAGACCCAGGATCTACCTGTGAAGTAACAGAACTGTATAGAAACCCGTTGAAGCTGAACATCCAGGTACACTTACAGCTCTGTCCAATACCAGTACTCTTAGCCTGGTCTTTTCTTAATAAAAGATTGAAATAGAGGTCCATGTATGTGGCAGTTTATTTCAGAATGAGTTCCAGAAAGGGATAAGGAGAATAAAACCACAAAAGAAAAAAACTATACAGATGAGCCCATCCTGTAGGGCCTTCATAAATGCCTTAAGAAACAAGTCTTCAACAACCCACCTCAGGAAAAATGGGAAAATATACAGCCATTGGAACCTATCCAGGATAACAAAAGATTGCTCCAGTGTGAACTCCCTTGCATGTCTGGATTCTGTATTAGTGGCTGTGATATTGTTTCTACTACTATCTAGTTCCATCATGCCCCAGGACAGGAAGCAAGAGAAGCAAGTCATGGTCAACTTGTACAAAGCCCAAAGTTGGCAAGCCTTCATGTGAATCTTTTTCTATAGTAGTGGCTGAGATAAGAAACAGGGCTCAGATAATTTGAAGGAATATTAATATATATATAATATATATATATATTTTAAATATATATATATATATATATATATATATATATAAAACTTTCTAGTTACATTAGGTATATATGGATACTAATATAGTTAGAAAAGAGTATTTTGGAGAACAATGACTGGTCAACAGTGTCCAGTGTTATTAATGAGTAAGAGGAATGCTCGGAGTTGACCATTAGTAACAATGAAGGTCATGGTGACCTTGACAAGACCTGGTCTAGTGGAGTGATTAATCTGCCTAGACTCATGCATCTTCCATGTGGCTATGAAAATAAAAAGATGAAGGCAGCAACCTCCTCATTTTCTGCCAGGAAACCTGCAAATCTCCCTGGCAACTGCCCTAGGCTCTCTTAGGTTGCGAAATAGGATGCCTTCCTGTCTAGGGTTACCCTGCTCTCTTCCAGTTCCTCTGTCTTTGCCTCCTCATTGTTCTCTTTTCCTCCTAGGTATTCAGTATCTTTCTCTGTTGAGTTGATCTTCTCCTGAAGCCACCAAGGAGCCTGGGCACAGGACAACTCTCTAGTATAAATATGGAAGACAATGGATACAGGGCCACAGGAAGTGACTCCTTGGCTTGATCCTCTAACAGTCCCAGGTATCCTTGCAAGTCCCCGTTTCCCTTGAAAGCTCCTGCCTTCACTCACCCTGTCACCTCTTTGCCACCTTCTTGCTGTCTGACTTCTACCTCCACCCACACTGAAACTCCCGTGGCCAAGCTTACCAATGGCCTCACTGCTGCTCACCTAAGGAACGTTCCCTCTTCTGATCACGTCCTCAATAGTGACATACCTTTTTCCAAATGCTTCTAGAACCTACCCTTCCTCTCTGCTCACGTTTTCCTGTTTACTTTTTTTAAGACATGGTCACACTATGTAGCCCCAACTGGCTTTGTACTCACTAAGCAGCTCATGCTGTCTTCAAACTTGCAATCCTCCTGCCTCTGCCACCTGGATGCTGGGGTTCTAAGAGGATGCCACCATGCCCAGCCTTTGCTATGTCTTTGCTGCTTGTTTCCTCTGCTTGCCTTGGGTGTTCCCTCCACTCCCAGTCTCCCTTCTGGTTCTCCTTTCTTTCTGCTGCTCACCTACATTCCTGACTCTCAGCACCTTCTCTATCGGCTGATGAGTCCCAAATCTGTGTCCCCAGTAGCCTGGTTATACTTGCAGTTGTGTTTGCATATCTGTCTTCTGGAAAGCCTGTTGGAGGCTTTTTGTTCTGACGAGACACTCTCTTCCCTTTCCTCCCTGTCACTCCAACCACAACAAAGCGATCTGAAACTCCTTAGCTGTAGGCTGAGCCCACCCTCTCACCAGCCTCCACAGCCAAGCCTCGGCCACCTTTCTCTCACATTCTCTCTCAGCACGCTGTAACTTCTCCATTGAGATCTTTTCTAGTAGTTTCTCATTTATAATTTTATTTATTTTTATTTTTAAAAATCTCATTCTCTACCTATAATCTGCATCACTTAGTCTTTGGGCCCCATCACTGGTGATACAACACACACCAGGATCACCACATTGCTCTACCCAGTGAAGTACCTATCACTCTCATCTTAATAGATTCATAGCCATCACAAATTCTGCCTTGAGGCACTGTGTTCACATGCCTTACCAGACGTGATTATGTTCCAGTTTTCTTCCTGCCTCACAGGCAGCTCTTTCTTAGCTTGCTTCTGCTCCTCTGTGAGACTGTGCCAGTTAACATGTATGTGGTAGAATGAATGTAGTTCCTCAAATTGAGTGTGGTCCCAACATTCAGAATCTGTGAACATCATATTATTTATGGGGGGGGGGGATATAAGGGTATTAGCAGAAGTAATTGAATGAAGGATCTCAAAGTGTAATAATTTCAGTTTATTCTGGTGGATCTCCAAAGACAAGTGCCCCTATAAGAAAGAGAAACAAAGGAAGACACAGAATGAAGTGGAGGCAGAAGTTGAAGTGATGGATGAAGCTTCAAAACAAAGGATGTTTGAAACTCCTAGAACCTGGAGGAAGAATGGATGGGTTCTTCCCTCAGAGACTCAAGAGCATGTGTGGCCATATTGGCACCTGAATTCTGATGTCTGGGCTCCAGAAGGGTTGGAGATATCTATTCTTTTCATCTGTTAATCTATTATTTCAAACCACAAAGCTTACATAACTTGTTATGGCAGTTCTAGGGATGTCACATGATATTCAAATCAGAATTCTTAACATCCTTTCCAAACTTCTTCCTCCAAGTCTTCCCACTATTGGTCAATGTGCTCAAATCCACCCAGATATTCAGACTGAAAACCATAAGAATCATCTTTGGTTCCTCTCTTTCTTTCCCATTTCAAGTCTCACCCTCTACTTAAGAAAAAATTTACCTCAAATTTTTCCCACCATTACCACAGGAGTCATCATTTCTTAAGCGACTTATTTCCCAATTTCTCTTATTCTTGAGCTACTGAAGATGAGTCTTAAATTCATATTTATATTGTACCTCATATTGTATGAGACCAAAAGCTTCCAGAGTCAGCACAAGTCCTAGCACAGCAATGGACAAGTGGGCCCTGAGCACCCTGGCTGCTGCCGTTGGCCAACTTTCCCCCCACCATCCTCCATCATGGTCACCTGTCTCAGCCATTCATATGTCCACCTACTCTTCAAAATCAACAAAATACTATCTCAGGCAAGGTCTTTTGTTGCTAACATCACCCCCATTTTCCATTTCTCTTCTCAGAAACTTGCCTAGCCACAATCTTTTATGCATTCATCATCTACTGTTTTAAGCTGATTGACTTCTTTCCTCTGAGCACTAATTATGTAAAATGACATCAGTCTATACTTATTTATGAATGCTCTCCCCTAATAAAAATAAGCTCCATGAGAAAGGCTCAATTTCATTATCAACAATCCAGAGTCCAGACAATATCTGGCATACAGTGGACTCTCACTATATGATGATTGAATGAATATATTTAGTCTACCTCTTTAGAAATAATCAGGGCTGACCAAATCCCTGACTATTTGTGTGTCTTAAACCAATGGATGGATAAGTGGGTGGCTGAATACATTCTTAATCACCCCAGCTGGAAGGAATCTCTCCTTCCTCCAAACTTAAGTATGGCACCATTTTCTAGTCAACACATTATTTTGTGTTTGAGCCCATTCATTTCAACATATTATCTCTGCTCTTGGGCATAATAAACCCTGCCTGCACAAGGTTAGGATATCTCTCATCTTTTTTTCCCATGCGACACATTTAGCCATCTGTTACAGGGAGTCAGCAGATATTCGGTGAGTGGTGGAGTGAACGAATACATTATTGAATGACTTTTAAAAAGACATGGGTTACTTTACAAGAACAATGTGGGAACTTCTATGTGCCCAGGATTGTGAAATCCATCTCTCCTCGTGCCAGCTTTGCTGTGGCTTTCCACCAAATCCATCACTTGAGGTCTTAGAGAATCTAAACATTTCATTTTTTCCCTCTGAGCCGTAAATACAACAGGCAGCAAGCAGCAAAACCCTCACGACACCCTTGGGCCCACTGGACTCTTTTTTTGGGGGGACTACTAACTCACTTAATTTGGTGTAGTTTAGCACATTACAAGATTGTTCAAGAGCACTATAAATGATGTCAGACACACTGTCGGAAACCACTTCAGAAAATCATTGCCAGTGGGCTAGATCAAAGGGCAAACACCTGGCAGCTAGCAGGGCCAGAAAAGCAGAATAAATCATGTTTTTCTTTCCTACCTCCTTGAGATTTGCACCTTTCTCCCCTAACCATTGTATGTATGTTTCACAAAATTTAGACCACTATAATGTAACTATAAATCATGCATGTGCTTGTGGAATGTTCAGTCCACGGTGGAAGAGAAATTGTCTTGGATTCTCTTATTCTCTCATGTGATTATCAGGCTGTTTGGCAGTTATTTTGTTCACTTTGGTCTTTCATTGAGCTTAGTTTATTTTGTGTGAACTTAAAAAGTAAATAAATGAAGACACTTATTTTTATCTGGATACATCAGAATGGAATCACAGGAGACGACTTATGGAACTTGGATATTTTACATTATCTTTGAAAAGCAATGTGGTAGTGTCGTGCAGCTGTTTTAAATACTCTCATTTGGAAGAAACAAAGAGCTCAGAACCAATTTCAAGGCAACACATGCCAAAAACCAGGTTGGTAGGACAGTTCTTAGAGGAATGATTTTAGCAAAGTGCACCAATTTTCATCTAGGGATTTAGAGTGCTTGGTTACTACCTGGTATTAACTGAGCCTCATAGACAGGCAAATGTGGTGAAAAATGATTTTATTCTGAACTGCCAGCATGCCTGGACAAGGGGACTTTCAAGGGGTCTGAATCTGTCAACCAGCACGTGGCAGAATTCAGGAAGAAGGGGAAAGAGAGGAATAGAGTGTGAGAGCATGCAGCACTCAGGGCTTTCAGGAGTCTTGTGGTTCTGTGAGAAAATGACATGAGATGTGGGAAAAATTTACACACACACACACACACACACACACACACACACACAAAATCTTGAACATGGTTTATCTGAAATTTTGTGAACTTGATATGCTATTGTGTTAATGCTTTAAGGCTGCAGAGTTCAAAAAGGGATGGTTTGTTTGAAATTATGGCACCAAAATGTGTTTCCATTTAGGATTTTACAAAACAAATGCTTTGGAGATTCAGAGACAGGGACAGTTGCACACAGGGAAGGGCTTTCCAATTTTATTTCAACGTTCAGTTTCCAGGACCCAGGGCAATGCAGTCTTCAAGCTGCCTTTGGACTGACCAACCTTGAAGAGAACATTAAAAATGCCTACGAGGGTTTTTTCCATCTGCAAAGTGATCCTGCTTCATTCTGGGGACACTTCTTAAAAGCCATTTACCTCCTTTTTGTGTTCCTGGATGAAATACATTATATGCCATATTTTGAGATCCATTGTTCAAAACATGTAGGACTACAGAATTAATCAACTGAATGAAATGTTTTTATTTGAAGTTTAAAAAAAATTCTTGTAAATATATTTAAAAACATAAAACTATACATATTAATGGGGTGTTGTGTAATATATGAACATGTATGATTTGTACATCAGGTTCAGCATCAGATTCAAGTAATATCACGCTTTTGTGGTGAACATATCCAGATACCTTTCCTCTAGCTTTGTGAAATGTTCTGTACTCAGTGGTTACTCCCAGTCACCCTACTGTATGACAGTACACTCACATGTGTTTCTTAGGAGGTGTGACACTCTTAAGTTAATGTTTCCTACTTCATCAGAAAAGACATAATGGGTAAGGAAAATGTACATGTATGTGTGTATGTGTATACATGCTAGCTGTGTGTGTATATATGCTAGGGATATCTGCCTGTGAGCACATGCTAGATATATCTGTGTGTGTGTGTGTGTGTGTGTGTGTGTGTGTGTGTGTGTGTGTGTGTGGTAGAGATATATGTGTGTATGCATGTGTGTGTGTCCTTTGTTACCTGTGAAGGATTGGTTTCAGGGCACTCCGGTAATGTCATGAATACCAAACTACAAAACCCAAGGATGCTCAAGCTCCTATATACAATGGTTTAGTATTTGCATATAGCAATTCCCCTATATAAATCTTAGAGTACTTGTGTTGTCAGCCCTATCTTCTTAGCAGAACCACCATCTTCATAATCTCAGCTGTGTCCACTTGAAGATCTTCACAGCTGGGCTTGCTGATGGGTGACATTCCCTCAGATAACGAAGAGGTGTTGAAGGTCATTGAACCTTCACTTAAGGATCCAGCCATTCCTCCCAAGCAGTTGTATTCAATTCTGCTAAAATTGCACGTGGCCTTCTGGACTACAGGAGGGCCTAGTACATGGTGAGTGAAATTAAGAGGGCTCTGCTTGTGCAGCCATGGGGGAACCATCATCCCCTCCGAGTGCATACTTTCTAGTGTGGCTGCTTTGAGCTCACCTATGTTTCTTCCTGTAAGCCCTTACCCATTCTCTTGTAAGTAAGCCCATAAACTCATTGGTTCTCAGGGGAAACTCTGGTAAACTCAAACTTTGGTTTGCCCTTGGGACCTTAGATAGAGAGGGTGAAGTAGAGTCTATATAGTTCCACTCAGGAAGAAATTTCTGGTGATAACTTGTATTACCGTATACAGTGTAATTGGTACAGAAATAGTTGCTAAGCTGTGTTGTTTAGGGAATAATGAAGAAAGCTGGTCCATAGTCTGGACAGACACATTGTTTCCCTAAATACTTTTAATCCATATTTGGTTGACCCTTTGGACCTAAGAATAAGGATGTAAACTATATACTAATTTTATGGATAGATTATTTTTCTGGTTACTCTAACCAAACACCTGACAAGAAGCAAGTTAAAGGAGGATATGGGGGGCTCTCGGGGATGTGGTCTATCATAGCAGGAAGGCATGGCAGCAAGTGACTCTATGTTGGCAGGCAGAGTCAAAGTGGTGTTCCTCACCAAACTGAAAAGCACAGCAAATAGAGAATAGGGAGTGGGCTGGGGTATAATCTTCAAGCTGCCCCTCTAGAGATTCACTTCCTCTATTAGGCCCCATCTCCTGTCTTAGTTAGGGATTTTATTGCTGTGAAAAGACACCATGACCAAGACAACTCTTACAAAGGAAAACATTTAATTGGGGTGGCTCACTTTCAGTTCAGAGGTTCAGTCCATTATCATCATGGCCGGAAGCAAGGCAGCATGCAGACAGACATAGTGCTGAAGAAGGAGAGTTCTTACATCTTGAATCCCAGGCAATAGGAAGTGGTCTGTCTTACTGGGTGTAGCTTGAACATATATGAGACCTCAAAGCCCACTTCCACAGTGACACTTCCTCCAACAAGGCTACACCTACCCCAACAAGGACACACCTCCTAATAGTGCCACTCCCTGTGGGGGCCATTTTCTTTCAAACCACCACACCTCCCAAAACAGTGCCACCAGCTGAAGACCAAGTATTAAAATACATGAGCCCATGGAGACATTTTACATTCAAACAATAACATATGTTTATAAATCCAAAATTACTATATGTGGATATAAAATACATATTTGTTTTTATTGTATTTATACATAAAACATTTTCTAAAACATTATATGTTAAGAATACATACTTATGTAAGTTTTCTACCTAAAGCAAAGCATTGTTTTTTATTGAAAATTCTTTTTTGTAAAACATTCTCATCACTGTTTCCCTTCCCCTAACTCCTTCTAGATCCTCTGCACCTCCTTACCTAACTTCATGCTCCTTCTTTGTTTCTCTCTTTAGAAAACAAACAGGGGAAAAAAGAAGGAAAAAAGAAGAAACATACATATACAACCCATAAAAACATAAAATAAAAAAAACCCACAATACACAAAAGAAGACCAGTAACTCAAAAAATGCGCAAACCAAACAATATGAGACAAAAAGTCTACACAAATACCATTGAGTTTGTTTTGTGTCAGCCATCTATTGCTGGGCATGGGGCCTACACTTAAGTGTGGTTAATATGCCCAATGAGATTCCATCAGAGAAACTGTATCCCAATGAAGAATGGTTTTAGAAGAAATGCAACATTATAGGCAGCATGCCTACTGGCCCAGCAGCACTTCTAACAGATGCTGGCTTGTTTGCCATGGCTCCTCTCTCCCCACTCTGCTGCTCCCCTCTGCTTTGATTTATTCCTGTGTCTCTTCCTATAGACACGTGATTCCCCCTTCAATCTCCTATCTCCATCCAACCCACAGAGATTGCATATGACTTTACTTTAAAAAAAAAGTACTAGGACTAGAGAGACAACTCAACAATGGAGTGCATACATACTTTTATTTCAGAGAACCTGAGTTCAGTTACCAGCACCTGTGGTGATACTTTGTGCTCTAACAAATAAAGCTTACCTGGAGATCAGAGTGTGGAGATAGCCACTAGTTAGCCACAGAAGCCAGGCAGTGGTGGCACACACCTTGAATCCCAGCACTTGGGATCTCGTGCCTTTAATCCCAGCACTAGGGAGGTGAAGACAGGAAGTGATGTGGCTGGGTGGAGAGAGGAATATAAAGCAGGAGGAAACAGGAGTGGTTTTTTTTCTTTCTCTTTTTTAGGGGGCCTGCCACCCAGCTCCCAAATAAATCACGCACGGAGGCTTATTCTTCCTTATGGATGCCAAGCCTTAGCTTGTTTTGTTTCTAGCCAGCTTTTCTTAACTTAAATTATCCCATCTATCTTTTGCTCTGGGTTTTTCCTGTTCTTCTATAAATCTTATTCTTACTCTTGCTATGTAGCTGGCTTGCTATGTAGCTGGGTGGCTGACCCCTGGAGTCCTCCTCCTTCTCTGGCTCCTCCTTCCTTCTCATTTTCTCCTTCTATGTATATACTTTCTCCTGCCAGCCACACTTATCCTAGCTTTTGCCTCCCCAATGGCCATTCAGAGCTTTATTAGACCATCAGGTGTTTTACACAAGCACAGTAACACAGCTTCACAGAGTTCAACAAATGCAACATATGCAAAAGCAATACACCTTAAAATATTGTTCTGCTACACAGGCACTCACCCCTTTCAGGCTGAGGAGTTGGCGAGGTAAGAGTTGGCTGTGGCTTGCTCCTTTTTCTCTAATCTTTCAGTGTTTACCCTGATATCTGGCTCCGGGTTTTTTATTATTAAGACCAATTCGGACACTACGTCTGGGACTACAAGCACCTGCATGCAGTGGCTTACTGTAACTCAAGCTGAAGGGGATCTGATGTCCTCCTCTGGCCTCCATGGGTACTCTCTACAGACGTGTAGGCACATGTGCTCATACACACACACACACACACACACACACACACACACACACACACACACACACACGTAATGAAATAAATCTTTAAAAACAACTAAAAAAATCCAGGTGTAATGCCAGTATGATCCCAGCACTCAAGTGGCAGAGGCAAGAGGATAGATACAGAGTTCTAGGACAGTCTGGACTATGTACAGTAACAGGTCAGCTAGGGTGACATAGCAAGTCCTTGCTTCACAAACAGGATCAAGCCAGGTGTGGCAGGGCACATACCTTTAATACGAGCACTAGGAAGGCAGGAGCAGATGGATCTCCTTGGATTGAAGCCCACTTTGTAACAAGTCTACATAGCAAGCTCCAGGCAAGCCAAGGCTGCATAGTGAGACCCTGTCTCAAAAACAAATCAAAACAACATAAACATTCATAATAATACAGCTGTAGCATAGTTACATATCCAAGGGACAACAAACAGCTGATAGAAAATCTTATTTCACACTGGCAAAAGTGGGCTCCTCTTCTGCTCACCTTCCTCTGGGGAATTTCATGGTAATAACTGGGGTTCACCCAAATCCTAGAGGCATGAAATCCTATTTCAAAATTATAGTTAAGACATTTTAACATTTTCACTGAAACAATGAACTGAGGCAAAATTTTATCATACTGTGAAGGGGTCTACACCTGTTAACATGGAGATTAAAAGCACCCCATTTCATCTAACTCCAGCACACAGAAAACTGCATTTAGATGCTTGTGCAGAATAATTTAAAATGTGTATCACTTGTGTCTTCCCATTTTAAAAAATCTTAAAAAACATTTGCATCATAAAAATAGAATTTCTTTTGTTTAGACTTTAATGGTTTTGAAGATTCAAGTTTAAAGGTGTTTCAAAGCCTAATAATTCTAAAGTTGTAAGAACTGAATACTTTTGAACATATTGATTTCTACTTAGCAAGC
This sequence comes from Peromyscus californicus insignis, assembly GCF_007827085.1. Lineage (NCBI taxonomy): Eukaryota > Metazoa > Chordata > Mammalia > Rodentia > Cricetidae > Peromyscus > Peromyscus californicus. The sequence goes on from NW_026294562.1 coordinate 1,248,768, forward strand.
TCATCAATGATTCTACTGAAAAATAAAACCCACAGGTTTCAGCAAGATGACAGCTCCTTTTGAAATTAGCCCTAAACAAAATATTTTGCTTATAAAGTTTTCAATCCAGAGACAACTGACCCATTCACTGCAATCCTTAGTTTGTAAAAGAAGTAAGTATGAGAAGAGGGTCCAAGACCCTACTAGCCCTAAAACTGTGATTCTGAGGTCCTGCATTTTCTAAAGCTGTCAAATATTACATATTAGAGAAAAGAAGCAAGCATAAGCTGGGATGTTGAGAACACTATGTGCTCCTTGGTTTATTTAAATTATCAACTTTATACAAAGTACTTGTGTGTTCACAATTTTCCTACCTTGAAATGGACTCAGAGTCCAGTGACCCTCCCAGCTAACTTTTTACTCTTTGTTGTGTACCAAAGGGCCATGCCATGAGGACAAACTCACTCATCTCCTGTGACCTGCTCTGTGCTTGACCCTGTCTGAGGACAGATTATTTGACTGTCTCCTTAGGGTAGGATTAAGTAGATATTGGTGATGAGGAAACTCATGGGAATTCTTCATGGCCCAGGCTTCACATGTTCGCTTTTGAAATTATTTTAAAAGAGATTAAATATACTGTTATTCTATTTATTTTGTTAAGCACCAATTTTTAGAACATAATTTGAAGTATGCTAAAATATAGGAAGTCTGCCTTCACTTCCCCTCCTTCTCTTCTTTCTCTCCCTCTTTCTTCTGTTTTGGGACAGAGTCTTGTGTAGCCTAGGCTTGCCTCAAGCTCACTGTAGAGCCAAAGCTGGTCTTGAATTCTGAATCTTCCTGCCTTATAAGCACATGCCACCACACACTTGGCTTCATTTTGTATTGAATCTTAAACATGCATTCTGAAGTCTTGAGAAATAAAAGTAACTGGGCTGTGGCTTCCCCCATGGCTCTGGACAGGGGTGTTTCTGTGATTGCCAGAGTCTGAGTGTATGGGAGCTGGAAATAGTGTGTCTGATCCCTACTGTCTGCAGCAGTCACTGCCCCACAGCCAACAGACAAAAGTCTTGTTAAAGAAACAGATAAAGGAAACCAGCATATTTGCGAATCTGTGTCCTAAAGATGCCTTCAGAAACCCCCAGGAACTGACTGATGAGCAATATAAGCTTTTGGCCTTCCTAGGGGATGTCTTTCAGGTGCATTCTAATTCATTCTTTAAACTAACAAACAGCAAATTAGTGAAGGCTCACTGAACCACCCTACCCCCATGCCTCCAACTTTACTGTTAGGTTTCAAACTCTATTTCATTCCAGGTCATCTATTCTAGATATAACAGAATGAGCGAATGAATGAATGACAAAAGGGAATGAATGAGTGAGTGAATGAACAAACAAAATTGGGAAAGGCCAACTGATTTATCTTCCTTTTCTGAACTCCATGAAATCTCAAAAATATAGCAACCTAAACAAGACCTGCAAAGTGACAATACCAGTTGACATGCCAATGTGAATGAATGAAATCTCACAAGGCACCACCTTGTGTTTACACACACACACACACACACACACACACACACACACACACACACGTAACCATAATAATTAAAAAAGAAGAGGTCAATAATTTGAGAGGGGGTAGGGAGACTTGGAAGGAGTTAGAGAGGGAGGAATGGAAATAATAGAAATATGGTTCTCATATACAAAATTCTCAAAAAGTTTTAAATTAAGAAGGATAACAATGATAATCTGTACAAACATGTGTGCATTCCTGTAAGGTACCTATTTGGTGTCTATCCTAAGGACTTTATATACATCAACACAAGGAACTATCACAATTTCCAGGAGAGCTGATATGCTCTGGCTTCATTTTGCAGATGAGAAGATTGAAGCATAGAGAATGTAAGTGACCCCCCAGCATTACACCCTCAGTCAGGTAGGGTCAGGGTGGACAGGAACAGGTCTCCAGCTGCATACTACTGACTCTGGGGTCCTGTTGTGACTGAGTAGAGTAGCAACTTGTGCTCTAGTTAATCCGGTGCTTCTTAATTCACTTGATTATAGTGTGCCAACCAATATCCCTAGAGCATAGTTTGACAAACATAGAAGCACATTACTTCCTTGGCTCCTTCCAGTCAAGTACATGAACTTGTAAGCAGGAACATACAATCAGAAAGATTCTCTGAATTTTAGTACAATGTTGATAAGAGGGGAGTGTGAGTTCTTAGTCTCTGTGCTTCATAAAACTCACCCATCAAATGAGGAAGAAAGGTCCTCCCTGACTCGACTAACACACATAGCTTTGGTGGTTTGAATTTGTGAGTTTCTAACCAAATAAAACTGAGGAAGAAGAGGTTGGTTGGTCAAACAGCATAGCATGTGATACCAAGAGGAATGGAGGATAATAAATGTTTAGTTCTCCAAAGTGAGTGAAACTTTTAACATTTACTCTCAAGCCATTCCAGCTAATAGAATCCTCTCAAAACCACCGCCAGATTTAAATGGACCTGGTACAAAATATAATGTATAATGCTACTTTGTTGTGCTTGTCTGTGAGTGAGCTCTAGCAGAAGAAATTGGAATGGCGTTCCTTCCTTCCTTCTTTCCTCCCTCGTTCCCTCCCTCCCTCCCTCCTTCCTTCCTTCCTTCCTTGCTCCCTATCTCCATACTTCCCTCTTTTTCTTTTCTTTCCTCTTGAGGTAGGGGTCCTATAGATCAGGTTGGCCTCAAACTCACTACATATACATACATATACATATACATATACATATACATATACGCATACATATATAAGTCCAGGGTTGACCTTGAATTTCTAATCCTGCCTCTACCTCTCAAGGGCTGTAATTACAGGAGTATACCACTGTGCCTAGTTTAGGTGGTACTGGGAATTGAACCCAGGGCTTTGTGCATGCTAGGCAAGTACAGTACCAAGTGAGTTACATCCACAGCTTCACATACAGGGGAGTAGAGAAGACAAGCTTGTTCCTCTGTGAGGCAACAGCCTAGTACCAGTCTGTCCTGCAGAGCAGGGAGCTCATATAATCTTTAGCTGCACTGAACAAATTCAAAGTGCGAAAGGATGGTGGGTAGGATGATGGAGCAGCAAGGCCCACAGCTACAAAAAGAAGTCAAGGCATCTATTCTCATTTCTTATTAATGCCACCTTTGCCCTAAGCAAAGGCTGAGCAAAGGCCTCTGGAACACCTTGATGGCTCTGGTTTAACTTTACTGCTAAATGGCACTGAGTGAGACATGGGTTCCACTGACACTCACAGAAAGAAAACTTGTTGAGCTAGGGCTGTCTAGGGTTTCTTTGGGTGGGTGTTTTATGAAAACTCTGATTACTGTGAGTCTATGAATCAGAGAGTAAGAGAATCCAGAAATACACAGCCATGCTTTGTAATTCCCAGCATGTGCACTGTATGGCTAACCCTGCTCTTCTGGGTGCAGAGAGCAAAACTGACTTGTCATAATTTCACTTCTAAGCTATAACACTACTAAATATGAGTTTTAATGTTATAAACTGACATAGCTTCTGAACATAGAAAATAGTCCATGTTGGTGACTGTAAGGAATCGTATGCGTATCCATTCTCACAGTCTTTCAGAGTTAAAGGTACAACATGAGGTAATAACAACTGAATACATAATGGAATCCTGAGTGGGTCAATGGATGGCTTGAATTAATAAAATCATAGGGAAATTATTCCTTAAAACCATGAATTCATAACTACAAAGCTTATTTTTGCTTTGCTATTATTAATACAATAAGAGGTTTGACTTTGACCCTGGAATCGTAAACGTGGAAAACATTAACAGTATTATATTGACATGTCAGAGCCTCTCTTTTTTCTGTATTAAACTGAAGCTTCTGATAAGTATGGAAGAGTCCCTGTGGCACCAAATAAAACTAAACAATTCATGTGGACTAAGATCAAGGAGGCCTAGTGGGCCCAAAGTTTTCAGCTCTTCAATGAAATGAAGTCTGTTGGAGACCACTGGCGGCTCTTAATGCTTCAAAACTATAATTTAAGAAATCATTCCTTTAAAAAATAAATATTAATCTCTGAGAAAAATCTGTCCTTTATAATGAGCTACAAACCAAGGTTTTCAAAAACATTTCAGATTCGTGTTGATAAGACGTCTTCATATTATTGATTTGGTCTTTTTGCTTTAACTGCTACAGGTTTAAACTGTCTGAGGATGAATTAGAAGGCCACAGTTGCTTCAATGTGATAGCATGCCCATTATACCCATTATAGCAACAGTAAGTATGTCATGGAATATGATATTTTTCTTAGTATCTCATACTTAGGACTGGGTTTAGATAATATAAAATAAAACAAGATATTTTGTCTTGGGATCATCATTTAGCCTCCCCTGCTGGAGGTTACAATATGTTGTAACCTGTGATTTTTGCAGGCTACTTGGCAACTCTGCAAAAGGAAAATGGAGTCCCAGGTTATAATCAAAGACACAATACTAATCTCAATAAACCAGTGGCCATAAATACTACAAAGATAACCATGTAAGAAAAAGAATGGCTAAAGGAGGTTCTTACTAGTCATCTGGCTAGTAAGATGATATTCCAAGTACATGTTCAAAATTAGCTTTCCTCCCCTGGATGAGGGTGACTGAGTGCTCACTGGGACTATGGCCTTCCCAAGCATGAGTGAGCTTGTGACTGGATGCTCATCAACACTGCAGGGTGAAGCTCAGTGTTGCACTAGGCTTTCTGCTCAAAGCTCTGATTTGGTCAAGCTTGCAGAATGAACCACATTCCCAAAGATCATTTTTGTCAGAGAAATAAAATACAATAAAAATCAATGTGAGTCCTAAAGAGGATGTTTCCATTTTTAATCTAATTAAAGGAGATGTGATTGAACTAGTAAGCTGCAGTACAACTTACAGGTCAGTATTCAGTGTCCTTTCCTGTAGCTTTTATATACTCAAAAGACTGCTTCTCTTTTTAGTTCTGGGTTAGACTCTTGCAATTCTGTTTCCATGAGGAGAACCTTAAACTCTAGGGTGGGTTGTGGTGTCAAAAATTTAAATAGGATTTTTGTTTCTCAGATCATCCATCTTTATGTCTTGCTCACAAATCTTTTCAGTCTCAGGATAGTAAATACAACTTTTTAAAATAAGATTTGGATTAATATTTGGTTTTATAGTTAAATACCTTTTAAAAACCATTGTTTATAAATTTAGAATATTCTATGTTCATTCTTAAGTTCTTTCATTAACTGAATTGTAAAAATCCCAGTATATACTTACGTAGCTTTTTATATATTCAGTGAACTTAAATCCACAGTGACTTAAGTTATTAAATGATACAATGTTCTATGAGTTCAGTAACATTTCATATTTAAAATCTGAAGAATATGTAAAATGACAACAAGCCTTCCCAAACAGAAGATTGTCATGGATGAAGGAATTTCGATTTAGAATAAAAATAGTCCTGAGCAAATCAGAACACGTTGGTCACACTGATTAAAATCATATGATTAAAGACTGTTGATTGATTGAAGTCCTAAGAGTGTTGTTTTAACAAGTCAAGTTTGTAATGTAACAAATCTGATTTCTTTCTTGGGCCTCAAATAATAATACTAAAATTTTAATTGTCATGGTAATTTCATACTTAATTTTAAATCTCCTCAGAGATAAATCTTATCTACTAGAGGAAGTCTATTGCTATCCCAGGTGGGTTAGTCACCTGTGCTAAGAGATTTTGTACATGATAGGGTAAATTTTTGCTAAATATCTTGATGTATCTCACTGAACCTTGTTCTGTGGCTAAAATTTCCTGGGCATCAAAACTGGAAACTAAGAGTAATTTATTGATCATTAGGGAAATGCAATAGAAAGCACAATGACATACTGTCTCACAGCCATTTGCATGATGGTTACCAAAACAAACGAATGAATTAACAAGAAATAACAAGTGTAGGCAAGGATTTGGAGAAATTAGAGTCTTTGTGCACTCCTTATAGGAATGTACAATAGCACAGCAGTTGTTGAAAACAGTGTGTTAATTCCATAAAAACTTTAAAGTAGAATTATTATTTAATTAAGCAATTGCAATTCTAAATGTACATTCTAAAGAATTGAAGGCAGGAGCTCAAAGAAACCTTCACTTCCATGTTCACAATAGCTAAAAGGTTTGAGGAGTCCAGTTACCCACTGATGGGTGAATAGAGGTGCAAAATGTGGAATTCTGTTTACCTTAGAGATGAAGGAATTCTAACACATGCTACTATAATGAGAGTAAATACTGATGAAATTTTAGTAAATGAGATAAGCCAATCATATATAACCAAAAAAATGAATTCTACCTCAAATACTGTAAAACCATATTAAAGTGTCCAAATTCATAGGGACATAAAATAAAATGAAGGTTTCCAGAAGATGAGAACAAGGGGAGAATGCAGAATTATTATTTCATCAGTACAGAGCTTTAAAAATGATGAATATGAAGCTGGGCGGTGGTGGCGCACGCCTTTAATCCCAGCACTCGGGAGGCAGAGCCAGGTGGATCTCTGTGAGTTCAAGGCCAGCCTGGGCTACCAAGTGAGTTCCAGGACAGGCGCAAAGCTACACAGAGAAACCCTGTCTCGAAAAACCAAAAAAAAAAAAAAAAAATGATGAATATGGAAAGAGTTATACTGTATTTTTTTATCACAATTAAAAACATTCTTAAAATTATAATAAAGGGTCAAAAAAGTTTAATAATAAACTTTATCTCATTGATGCGGATGTGAACGGAAAAGGGTAATCCTTATAGGGGAAGATAAATGGTTCCACCACTTCAGAAAACAGTTCAATAGTTTCTCAAGTGAGTAAGGGACTAACTTACAGCCCAGCAATTCTCATGTGCCAATGTTTCTGCTGTATATTTAACAGACATGAAAACAGATGTCCATACAAGAATTTATACACAAAATCACATGGTCATTTTATTCAGAATCACTGAAATATACAATCTAATATTTACCAACTCAAAAGGATAAAAATATAATACGTTATTTACACAAGGGAATTTAGTATTATTCAGCCATAGAAGTCAAGGAGCTTCTAGTTTCTGCCCAGCAGGCAAGAAGGAAGTCATCACATCACCCTAAGATGTTAGAACCAACAATGGAGATCTGTGAGGAAACTGGGGTTGCAAGACAAACCATTGTCCTCAAGAAAGACAGGCAGATGTAGAGAATCAAAGCTTGTTGGAGCAGAAACTACCATAGGAACCAGTCATAAAAACCTGAACCATGATTGGTGATTATAAGGGTTCCATATAGAAAGTATGATAGTTAAATCCTGCCAGGGACCCAGTCTTGAGGGGAAGCCTCATATTCCAGTGGGTTTTACTACCAGGAGCTTTGTTTTAACTACAAAGGTCTAAGAAAAAACATGCCTGGAGGATTCCAGCAGATGGGGCAGTGACAGTGAAGTGAGACCTCTATGCTCTTAATAAGACCTGCTCTGAGGAGCAGGTATAATCCCAGACCTAGTCACCGTGGGTGGAGAGAACTGCTCCCTCTAGTCTTCCACATGAGAGGAAAGAAAGATGCAACTGCTGTCACCCCAATGGGAGGGACCAGGTGGGAGTGGGAGGCAGACACTAAAATTCAACCATTCAGTTCATAACCCAGAGGCACAGGCTAATGAGATGACAGAGACTCTGAGAGCATCATAGAACCTTCAACTGGCCCCATTCCTTGCCTTTATGTTCCTTAAGGCTTATTGCTGCATTTATTTTAACTAATGCACCATTCCTGCCTTTAAACAAAAAAATACAAAGGATGCACACACACACACACACACACACACACACACACACACACACACACACCAGAACATGTTTCACAACCAGGTTCAGATAATGGGCTTGCACACTCAGAAATTAAAGATTTATCACTAATTGTGTCACTGTGTGTGTGTGTGTGTGTGTGTGTGTGTGTGTGTGTGTGTGTGTGTGTGTGTGTCTGTAGGGGGTTGTTCTTCTGTGTGTACTCTGAGACCAAAAGAGAGTGTCAAATATCCTCTATTACTGTACACCCATTCCTTTGGGGCAAGGTCTCTCCCTGAACTTTTTCCTTATGCTTTCTCAGTTTGGCTGGAAACCAACAAGCCTAAAGGATTCTGCCTTACTCAGGATTGAGGGCACAGGGGTCTGTGGGGATGCCTTGTTTTTTACATGGCTGCTGATATCTGAATCCACTCATCCATCCAGCCTTCTTCCTAGGAATTTTACACCACTGTGATTAGGATGCTAAGGTTTCTAATGGAAAGAGCAGATGATGTGTGTCAGTGAATGGATACCCTGAGCAGATAGGTAAATTCTGAACAAGAACTCAAAGAAATGCTAGACATCATAACACTGTACAGAAATGAGGATTGCCTTTCATGGACTCAAATGCAGACTGTAAGCAGCTGGGGAAACAGTCTCTGAGCTTGAGATGTGCTCTTAGAACTTCCAAAGGTGAAAATCAAGGAGAAAGAGAACAGAAACAAAACCAGAGTGGACCATCCAGGCGATGGGAAGTGACAGGAGGTATCAATGAGGCTCTGAGAAAGAGGAAAGAGAAGGAAACACGGACAGTGATGGCTGTGTATCTGCCACAAACTAAACCACTGAAGCAGGAGCTCAGAGAACTGCAGGAAATTAATTAATTCATTAAAAACATTTAAAAAACACTGCCACAACAAAACAACAAACAAACGAAACACTGACGACATCGAGGCACAGCATATTCAAACTGCAGGCAAACAAAGATTAAAAAATCTTGAATGAAGCCAGAAACATGAAATACTGATTCACACGCCAACATGGACGAACCTTAAAAATGTGGTGAAAAGATCGAGCGACAAAAGACCACACTGTAATTCTACCCATACGAAAGGCCGGAACAGGAAAATTGCAGAGCTGGAAAACTGACTTGTGCTTATTTAGGCCTGTGGTAGGGCAGAGGGACCCAGGGAGACAGATGAGTGATAGTTATAAGGTACAGGATTTCTTTCTGAGGTGACAAAAAGTGTGTCAAAACTGACTAGGGTGTTAGTTTGCTCTTCCTGCTGATTTATAAATTTCAAATTCTAAATTTTTTGGCAGGACCTTTAACATTGTTTGAATGATTTAACCAATTTTCCAAGTCAAAACCCACTTCAAGTTGTCATTTTTATGCGTTAGAGTCTCCAGTTTGATTTACCATGTACTAGGTGCTTATACCTTCCTCTCTACTTTATGTGTCTTGCTTTATGCTTCTTTCTACAGTCTTTGGGGATTTGCCATTGTTCTGCTTTTCCGGTATGATTACTGAGGGAAAACGTATTTTATATCTGAGGTTCTACTCATTGCAAGTACAGTAATTTCTTTACAGTAAAATAAAATGCAGAAAAGAAATTACTGTACTTGCAATGAGTAGAACCTCAGATATAAAATACGTTTTCCCTCAGTAATCATACCGGAAAAGCAGAACAATGGCTCTGCATTTTATTTTACTGTTGCAAACAAGTCGCTATCAATAGTGTATCACCCCAGCTCAGTTATTTCAGTAGTTACAGACTTGTTTTAATTTACTGTGTTTCTTTTAATCCAGCCATTGAGGTACATGTTTCTGTACATACAAGTAAATGTTAAGTGTGTGTGTGTGCATTTAATATTTGAAAGTGGAAGCATTTCTCAATGCTTGGAGGGAATGCAGAATACTCATTCATGTTGCGCTGGACTGGCTGACTGATTGAAAACCTGTTGAAAAGTTTGTCCCATTGTTTATACATCATCAGACATTTGAGACTATTATGTTTGTAACTTGAAATGCAAACATGTTTCTACTCCTCAAAGTCATACTGTATTAGTTACATTTACATGGCTGTTATCAAATATATGATGGAAACAGCTTAAGGAAGGGAGGGTATATTTAGGCTCACTGTTCAAGAAGATATCAACCCATCATGATGGAGAAGGCAGAGTAGGTGAAAGACTGGGGTGGCTCAGACAGTGGTGGCAGGATTTTATACTGTTCTTCACATCTTGTCAAACCAAGGACCCGAGGCCAGAAGCAGGCCAGGCTATAACACTCAAATGCCCACCATAGCCTCTAGTGACCCATCTCTCTTCCAGCCATTTCTTCAAACCCCAAAGTTCCACAACCTCCCAAAACAATGCTACCAGCTGGGGACCAAATATTTAGATACATGAGTTTGTTGAAGGCTTTTCACCTTCAAACCATAGTGCAGTGGCTGCTGGACCTGTGCTAGCCTGTTTGGCTACTTACTGCAGCTCCAGAAAGAGGGCAGTTAAAGGGAGGATTTGAAAACACCTCCCTGGCAATACTGCAGCCATCTCCCAGCTCCTGCATTGTGGTTACCAAGAGGATGAGACAAGGTGAAGGGAAACAATTTGAATTTCACCAACTTGTTCTTGAACAAATTGGCTTTCCAGTTTGTGGATTTTTCTGCTCTCCTTTTGTGAACACATATGTACCAGACATGCACTGATGCAGAAGTTTAAGAAGGGAGACAAAGGTCCTCAGTCCTTGAGTATTTTATGGCATGCTGTCTCCATCTCTGAAGCAGAGGATCATACCCCCTGCCCCATCCGATCAGAGGATGCTTTTACTATCTGAAGAAATGGCTTTCAAATTTGAAGAGTTTTTAAGTTCCACTGAGGTTACAAATTTAATCTCTGCATCTCAACAGAAACTTTTTTCCTTTTTTTTTTTTTTTGGCATAATATACTAACTAGGAAGATAGCTATATTCAACTGGACATTCTAAAGCACTTAGTAAAACAGCCACTTGACATTTAACATTTCTTCCTCTTGGAAATAGATTTATCTTTATCGGGATTTGAAGTGATAAATACGCTGAGTGTAAATGAACACCTCACAGTGACTTCGAGTGGTTATCTACCCTGTACCACTGAAGTGTAATAAATAGATGCTTTAAATACTTCATCTTAGAGGTCTCTTCTTGAACCCAAGTGTAAGCTATCTAAACAGTTGAAAAGAGATTTATAGTTATGAAGAGGCCTCTATGTCAAGAAAAGTTTTATGATACATTCTATAATAAATTAGCAATAAATGGATACAGGTGACTGTGGAATTTATGAACTTTAATGCCTTAATTCTGCACTAAAGAAAAACTAATTATTAAGGTCCTAAAGGGTAATATAAAAATACCATCTACAAATTGTCAAATTAAGCCATTAGTCCTAGGTATTTGAGGCAGGTGTTTTTTTTTTCTTTCTTTCTTTTTTAAATATGACTCAGCCAGAAAGACAGAAACAAATAAATCTGAGAAAATTCAGTACTACAACTAGCAGAAAGGCAATGGTCAGGCTTCCCAGTGGAAACCAAAGACTTTAAACTTAGATTCTAAGACTTTTCCTCCCTTCTACTTAAAAATAATCATTCCTTTAGCACGTCAGTGAAGTGCTATTTATGTTGCCAAAAAAAGATTAATTTCATTTGAATCTCACATAGCATTTGTTGGATACTTTTCCCCAAAATGTCTATGTAGAAGAGGTCCCAGAAAAAAGTTATCTGAGTTTAAAAAAAAAAATTAAATTTAGGCAACATGTAGGTTTTCGAATGTCCTTTTATTTTTTTTATTGCAAGAAATTCCAATCAAAGCCCTGGTTGTAGGGAGGCATCCCCACTTTCATCTTTAGTTTGTCATAAGAAAAAAGAACTCACCCTTTATTCCTAATTTGAAGCTCACCAGGAGGTAGATGGGTTTATTTCCTGGAGGGAAGATGCTATTGTAAGAGTCTGCCTCTTAAGTGACCTTCTAGTTTCCTGTCTCTCACCCCTTAAAAATCCGTTATCCACACTCCACACCGGAATGGTTTTTATTTTTAGGGGAAAAGTAGTGATGCTCACAACCTTTTGATGGACTGTAACTGCCTAGTCCTGGGTTTGTAACAAGGCTGCTCCCTCCTGGCTTTCTGGCACAGTTGCTCCTGCACAGGGGCGACTGGCCATGCTGAGGACACGCTCAGCTGCTTCACACCCTTTCCCCTTGTTCCCCTTCTTTTAAGGATGACCTCTAATGTCACTTCAAGTGTATAAACTACCCTGTCACAATCAATTGCTTTCTGGATGCTTCCATGCCATTGGATCCCTTCTCTTAAATTTAGCTACCTGTACAAAGGTCAGTCTCACTACTAGGTTGGAAACTGGGAGGCAGGGTCCTATTTTCCCCCTTTTTATTCCTACCGTCTAAGTATATAGTGGAAAAATAAACCTGTCTTAACATTATTCTTATTGTTTTATTATATGTGTGTATTTGTATACATATATGTATCTATGTCACAATGGTGATAGATAACTGTCTAAGCTTCTCTGGCAGATGAGAAACCAGCAATTTGAAACTACTATAATCATTTTTTCTTCTGACTTCATCAATCCAAAAAGTGCCAGATCATATGTCTTTAAGCCATTTACATCCTAACAACTGTTCATCAGCTTAGTCATTTATTCAAAACCTCCTGTTTGCAAAGCCCCATCCTAGATATTCTGAGAGCCCTCCTCCAGAGGTGGAGGACAAGATACAGAAATAATAATGCAAGGTGGAAGGTGAAAAGTGCTCTGTGAAGTTGGGAAGATGAACTGGGAATTTATTCTGACACCTATAAACGTGGGTAAGGCTGGAAAAGGTGAGAATCGAGATGTCAAGTGGCTGGAAACTCATGGCTGGATCTTTCCATCAAAAAGAAGCCACGTGTCAAGACTGACAAGAGCAAAAGTCGAAGAAAGACAAAGTCTGTTGTGTTTGAATAAACCTGCTCCACCCTTGAACGAGTGTGAAGAAATATGCCATGGAACAGAACATTCATCTGAGGGACTCTTGACAGCATACAGAAAATGGACATTTGTCTATTTTTGAGGTTGACAAAGAAAGATTTTTCCACAATGTATCTGAAAACAAAACCTATTGAGTTGAATATAGAATCTGATGATAATAGATTTGTAAAAGTTTTACCCTTAAAGCCAGAGGCTGAAGAAATGGCTTGTGGTTAAGAGGGCTTGTAGCTCTCCCAGAGGACCTGAGTTTGGTTCCCAGCACCCACATTGGGTAAGTAACTTCAGGGGTTCTAACCTCCACAGGTACCTGCACTCATGTGCACATACAAAGACACACACACACACACACACACACACACACACACACACACACACGCACCTACTCGTAAGTACACAGTAAAAATATATTAATATATGAATATAAATGATGCATAAACTTTTGAAAAGGAAGAGAAGGTGAACGTGAAAGAAGAGACAAGCTCACTAGTCCCTGTAAAGACTAGGAAAGAAAAGCAGACAAAGGTCGGGGGAGAGGCATCTGTGTTTCTTTGCTTCTTATTGACAGATCTTTGTTCGTGAAATGTGTAATTATGTGTTTGGAGGTTTTCTACATTGGCAAAACATCAGCAATCAGAGCCATGGTTATTATGCTTAGTGTTGAATCAGGTATATTTCCAGAGTTTTAAACCTTGATCTACTAGTTTTCTCCTAGTTTCTAATAGCTTCCTTTGTTATATTAATAACATAATAGGGAAATCTCAAGGCTCCATTATAGGGGCTAGAAACCCTTAACACTTCTGTATTAGGTGACACACTTCACAGCTTCTCCCTTCTTCCTTTTTCTTCCCCCTTCCCCCTCCCCTTTCCATCTGTCCATCCATCCCTCCCTGCCTCCTTCCATCCCTGCCTCTCACTCTTTCTTCCTTTCTTTCTTGTGTGTGCACAGGTACCACAGAGCACATGCGGAGGTCAGCAGACAACATATCAAAGTCTCTCTTTCAACTACATGGGTCCCAGGAATGAACTTGGTTCATCAGAAAGTGCCCTTACCCATTTATGACACATTTTTCAAACAAAAGTATTTATTGTGCCAAAGAACATTAATGATTAAGTTCTTCAGTATTTATTTACTATTCTTCTTCCCTAAAGATGTTTGGAATATTCCAAATGCAGATGCCACATTTTTTTATTTTGTTCTTTTTGCATACTTTAAGGGTAGCTCAATTATCTTCATATGTATGTGGTCCCAGAAGTCTGGACATAGCTGCCTTGGGTCATCTGTTAAGAGCCAAAGTATTGACTGGGCTGCATTCTTATGTGGAGGCTCAGTTGAGGAAAATTCTACTTCCAAACTGCAAAGGTTGTTGGCAAAATCTATCCCTGTGTGGTGGTAGATTGTCTCTCATTCCTCGAGGCTCTCCAGAAGTAATTGTTACATTGGCAGGTCAGAAAATGGCAGCCTATTATTTCAGGAGCATCCTGAGTGACAGCCAGCAAGAGGGATTCTTATATATGATATAATCCAGAGAGTAACACCCCAGAACTTTTCCCATACTCTGTTTATCATCAGGGAAATGCAAATTAAAACTACTTTGAGATTTCATCTTACACCAGTCAGAATGGTCTGGATCAATAAAACAAATGACAGCTCATGCTAATGAGGATGTGGAGTAAGGAGAACATTCATTCATTGCAGGTGAAGTACAAACTTGTACAGCCACTATGGAAAACAATATGTCAGTTTCTCAGGAAGATGAGAATTAATCTACCCCAAGATTCGGCTATACTTAAGCATATATCCAAAGGATGCTTCATCCTACCATAGAAACACTTGCTCAACAGTGATCATTGCTGCTCTACTCATAATATCCGGAAATTGGAAACAACCTAGGTACCCCTCAATAGATGCATGGATAAAGAAAATGTGATACATTTACACAATAGAGTATTACTTCACTGTTAAAAAAAAATAGACATCATGAAATTTGCAGGCAAATGGATGGAACTAGGAATAAACATTCCAGGTGAGATAACCCAGACTCAGAAAGACAAATGTGTTTTGTATTTGCTTACCTGCAGATAGTAGCTGTTAAGTCAATGATAATCAAGCTACAATCTGTTAAAGCACAGAGGTTAGATAGTGAGTAAGGAACTGGGGGGGCAGGTAGATCTCTCTAGGGAAGTGAGATAGAAAGGGGGATTGGAACAGGAGGATCAAGGGAGGAGGGGAAGGAAAGAAGGAGTTGAGGGAGGGAATACAGGGAAAGACAGCTAAGACTAAGGGCCATTTGAAGTTTTCATGGAAACTTTATGCAGTAAAAGTTTCCTAAACTATGTACATATATGAAGTGATCCAAATAAAATTGTCAAATAATGGGACAGAGTCCCAATGGGACATCTCTTGTCACCAAATGAAGCTTCTAGTATGTAATTGGGTTACATCTAATTGAATTGTTGGCCAAAGGGGTTCCTTGGGAACCTCCAAACAACTCAGACTATTGCCAAGACTGTTGCAAGGCCCCATTGCTGAAGATAACATCTGCACAACTCATTGAACATTGAGAGTTAGAGAAGTCAAGATGATGCTTACATAGAGCCTTCACCTCTATGTTCTAGTGTCTTTGGTACAAGAAGGTACTCTGTATGATACCAAAGGAGGGATGTAAACACCAACCTGATCACAAACCATTTGATCTACAATGGTGTCCTTCCTGCTAGCTATGGTAGGGCAATGGTGGCACAAAGCTTGTGGGAATAACTAACTAGTACCTGATTTGACTTAAGGCCCACTCTACAAGATGGAACCCATACCCGGCACTGCTTGGGTGACCAAGAACCTGAGACTAGACAGCCCAGGGACCTAGGATAAAACCAAAACTGTTCCAAATGAACAAACACCAACAAAACAACAACAAAAAAACCCCATAGCAATAAAATGACTCCTAATGGCATTCTGCTATACTTATAGATCAATGCCTTGCTCAGCCATCATAGAGAAACTTCCTCCTGCAGCAGATGGGAATAAATACAGAGACTCACAATTAGATAATATGCGGAGGGTGAGAGACTTAGAACACTAAGCCCTAAATGGGATATCTCCACCAAATCCCTTCCCCAAGGGCTCAGGGACCCCTGTGGAAGAGGAGGTAGAAAGAGTGTCACTATCATTAATTTTTCTGGGGCCATAACTACAACCAGTCAGCAAAGTCAAGTAATTTACAGGATATGAAAATGATCTTCTTAAGATTCACTTGAGTTGAGGTGGGACAGTTGCAGTTGATGTCTTTTGAGTTTCAACACCAGATGCTTTTTTGTACTTATGGTACATCTCTTGGTTCCTTTGGTATTGTTCTATCAGTTATGTAATCAGTAGTTGAAGGACATCTATGCTGTTTGTGTTTTGAGGCAATTGTGAGAATGGATCATGAGTAACTACTAATGTGAGTGTGTGCTGATGTCAAAGTCTCACACCACCATGAATGACATCCTCATGGAAGCCACATCATGAAGTCCTCTTTCCATTAATTGTCTACTTCTTAACCTACTCTAGCATTTCACAAGTCCACTTCTACCCCTGAGCTAAATCCCCAACCCCAAATCATATTTTAATAACCACTTTTATACCAGAAAAAAAGAAAAGATAAACAAACTTTAAGGAAGTCAATTTCACAACTGTCTCAAAATGTCTTTTAAATACGTACTGTTTGGCCCATCATTCCTATTTCTAAGAAACTGAAAGAAAAACTTACTTTTCAAAATACCATACAAGCAGAGAGTAACATTTTTACAAACAGTAAAGCACGGGAAGGTGCTTCAGTGAACTAGAATGGAGAATTTAGATATGACATATGAGGGCCTTGAAATCCTGTGAACCAATAAACACATAGAGTTATCTTTTGTGTACCTCGTGGTACATAGAGAAGGAGCTGAACAATAGATAAAGTGTAATCTTTATAAAAACAAGACCTGTGCAGAAATACACATATATATGGAAAAGACAGACCTGAGACCATCAACTACTCAGCTTTGTCAGAAGGAAGAGAAGGAAGAGGAGCAGAAAAGGAGGAGGAGGTGAGAGTCAACTCTGCCATGTATTGCGTGACATTTTTTGGCTCCTGTACATGGAGGAGGCACACTAGACATAGATATGAATGGAGTAGCACCACTTTTTCTTTGTCATTTAAACAACAATAAAAATCAGAGACTGGGGAGGTGGCTCAGTGCATAAAGGACCTCAGTTTAAATCCCCAGAACCCACATGAAGCTGATGTGGTAGCCTGTCTGCAGTTCCAGCATTCCTGGGGTGAGGTGGGCAGTAGACACGGAGGCATCCCAGGAAGCTGGTTGGCCAGCTAGCCTGGCATAAGCATCAGTGAGCCACAAAGACCCCACCTTAAACAAGCTGGAGAGAAGGAACACTGATGGTCTCCTCTGACCTCCACAGGAGTGCTCTGACACAGTGACTGCACAGACACACACAATTTGAAAAACCAAACACCTAAATTTCATGTCTTTTCTTATAAACTGCTTTCTGAGTCAGTCATTGACTGGTGATAAACGTAAATAAGAGAGTCAGAACTCTCTATCTTCTTCTTTTCTGTAGCATTTCTCCATCCTTGCTAGATATATTTTCTATTTGTCCTCAATCATTTATCCTACTTTTCACTCCAGACCTAACTTTCTCCCATCTCCCTCTCGAAGCATTTCTTTTCTTAAAAGTCCACAACATAACAAGAAACTGAAGACACATTCAGAATTGTGCTTAGGACTCAGAAGCCCATGGAAAGTCTTTCTTGCCCTGTTCAGTTTCCTTCTAGGAAGGATTCCAGTGGCCCTGCTTTCTTAGCAAAATGATAAGCTGTAGGGTTTCTGCTCTCCAGTTCTGATTTATTTAATGTTATGTCTTGTCACTTTGTGTTGTCAGGGGTGTTTGCTGGTGTGGCTGATATGTTTTATCATCATAACAGCTTTGTGGACAACACGAAGCAACATTTTCTAAAAACTTCATTGTACTTCTTTTACATTAAAAAAAAAACCAACAGAAAAACTTAAAAAATAAACTAAAAATTAAAAACATATGGCTCTGTCTGGGTCTCACATTTGATTGAGTAAATGTGTATATAAATTATACTTCAATCTGAAGGTATTGCTTGCTCATTTTTACTTTATGATTACATCAAATCGGCATAGAGCCTTGTAAAAGCATACCCATGCAGTAGTCATTCATTCCATAAACTCTATGAAATAAAACCCATCTTTCAGACTCAATGAAGTTCAGAAGATCTGGGTCTTCCCTCCTATAAATGTATCACATTGCATTTACTGCCTAATAAAGTCTCAGAGAACAAGCGTTGCCCTTCTTTTCACAACTTGATCCTTCACAAATTTACAAATGTACTGCTTTAACCTACTTGAACTCCACACTGGCTCCCTGAGGGAAGATGCCGGCAAGTGAAGGTGTCTGTTCCCAGTTAGCTAGACCAGGTCAGCAGTAGTCAGAATTAGGGAGGCAGCCTCATGCCCGAGGGGTGCGGCTGGTCGTTACTGAAGGTCTGTGTAGCTGGAGCTAATGAGGTTAATACTTCAAGGTCACAGCAAGGAAGAGTGTGGGTACTGAGAAGGCATGCAGCAGGGACTTGATAACAGAAGGCTGGGGCAGGAGGCAAGGACAAAGACTGTTGTTATCAAGTTGGAGACCAGCACTGCCTGTAAACCAAACAGATAAAAGCTGGTAGATGTGGGGATAGGTGACATTGTTCCTCACGGAGGTGTTTGACAATTCACACAGCCCCAGGACACATTGCAGTAACAAGTTTGACAAGATTTTACTCCTCCAGACCCACCTAGGACTAATAATTTTAGTTCATTGGTTTTCAAAAAAGAAGTATAGCTTGAAATCAAACTCCCAAAGAGTTAAACATGTAAAAAAGAAGCATCATAATCTTCTATGTAACTTGAAAGTTACCTTGGATAAAAATGGAATTTTTAGATCAAACAATAATATATTTTTCAGAGCATTCTGAACAGGAAACAGCAATACAGGAAAGCTCATAGAGGAAGTACAGGGTAAGTGGAGAAAAGAAAAATCAAGAAATGGCCATCAAGATGACTTTGTGAATAAAGGAGCTTGCTACACATACCTTAAGACCTGAGTTCAATTCCCAGAACCCAGGTAAAGGTGGAAGGAAAGAATGATTCCACAGAGTTGGTCACATGTATGCCATGGCCATGTGTCCACACTTAGACATCATGTGCACATGCATATACAATAATAATAAATGAATAAAAAAAGAGAAACCAAAGAGGGCTAGGTCACAAAAAACAAAAAAAAAAAAAAAAAAACAAATAGGGCTAGGTATGTACCTAGTTGGCAGAGGTCTTGCCTACTAGCGTGGATGAGACTCTGGGTTTACTCCCCAGCATGAAATATTACAGACTATCTTGGTACAAATCTATAATCCCAGCAGTTGGAAGGTTCAAGGCCATCCTTTAAAATGTACGGAGTCACAAATGAATGAGTCACTGTCTCAGAAGGGGGAGGGGATGACAATGAAGAGCAATGGTGTGCACAAGCATGGGGATGGGGGGAAGGGGAGGTGAAAGAAGAGAAAATTGGAAGCTCTCCTCTCAGAAACTGCGGCATGTGCCTCACTCAGCAGATGACTGAAGAAATCTGCCTCTGTTCCAGAGGTTTGCAGATTATACTTACATAGGGCTGGGTATCTTCTAAATTATCTGGCTGTGGCATCCATTTAGTTAAAAAAATTATAAAGAATAAAATAATGAAAGCTGTTTGCTGAACAACTTAAGGAATTGCCTCAGTGCTGATGATAAAATGTCATCACGAGTGGTCTAATGACACCAGTTTCTCTGTCTTGAGAAAACAGCCTCAGAATGGTGGCATCAGTCTAACTTTGTCTTACCCATCTTCAAAATAAACCATGGAAAACACTCAGCAACTCCCAGTGACCTTGGGTTCATTTCTTCCATTTTCCAACAACTCAGCATCTTATAGAGAGCAAGCCATTCTAATCAAAATGATGATAGTGCTGTCTCAATCTGAATACGTGACCCTTGGAGACAAAACTGGATACGGGCCCCTGTTACCAACATTTTAATTCAGGTAAAAAATCAAGCATTGTGGCTCTCTGTGGGCAACCTAAAGACTTAAAGAAAATCTCAAGGTGGTCTGTGGAGGAGAGGGAAGGCAGATGAGGGAATGGTGACAGACTGGAGTTAATGGAAAATGTTCTCAGACAACTAAATGCCCTTCCTTGTCTTTCACCCAACTCAACTCCCTGTGATACAAGATTTTATCTTTTAAACATGTAGGTAAACCACACTCACCATTCTATGAAACTGTTTTAGTACCATAGGGTAAGGAGTTGAAACAGTTAAGGGTCTTTGATTAACACTTAGTGAACAAAATGCATCCTAGGTTTGGGGATTAAAATACTAGTTGGTCTTTGTTTTAGATGACTCTGGAGATGTCTCTGTATCTCTGATGCATATGAAAAACCATAATCCCCTCTTCTCCTCTTTGGCGAAGACTTATACAGAAAAGCCTGCCAGTGAAAAGTCTGTTTGCAGTGGTAATGTGCTTGCGTGAACATTTTGGGAAATATTTGCTTATTCCTCACAACAAATATTTGGCACAGTCACTAGGTCTAAAATAGTAGCTAAAACCAGCATGGAGGTATTGCAGAGGCAAGCCGTAAATAACGCATTTAATGCAATGAAGCATCGAGCAATAGAGTTTATCCTGGAAGTGTAAAAAGCACCTCCACTCCCCCAGTGTTCCCAAGAGAAGATATAGAAATATAGAATCGTCAAGATGGTATGTAATTAAATGTAAACATGCATCATGCCAAAGACACTCTTGTTTTAAGCCCTGAAGGAAGATTTCTTTGTACCAAAGCTCTGCTAGGAAAAGTAACTTTTCTTTACCTTGTTTAGAAAGCTCTACGCTGTAGTGGGATAAGAACGTGGCTCAACACTAATCTGGCAGTCTGAAGGCTGCACATATCTCATCTTTACTCAGACCTCTGTTTGAACTCCAATTCCTCCACTCATTAATTTTGTGACTTTGGGATGAGTTTCTTTTTAACCCTAGTGAGTATCCCATTCCCAATGAAGACAATGACATGATGCAATTGACTTACTTCAAAGCCTCAGTAAATCGGGAATACCAACAGGAAATGACTGTCGGTTTTGTGTGGTTGTTACTTCTAGAAATATTTGGAAGGAAAACAAATATACCTTTCTCATTCAAGAGCTATAAGCCTTCATAATGTTTTGTCTTTGTGTTTAAATCACTGAGGGACTAGGAATACTCTTTCCCTTTATGCTCAGATACAGTGAAGCTAGAACAAGCAAAATAATTGGGCTGCTTAGTTCTGAAGAGTTGGCTTTAGAAATAACTAACTAGTAAAGATTTGTTGTAGAAGATAAACTGATCAACCAAACAACTAACTGATTGGCTGGCAACTTGGTCAAAGGATCTGCTTGAAGACCTTAGCCTTGATTTGTACTTATCCCATGCTATCATGCATAGCCTAATCTCACTTACTGACTCTACCTTAGTCTTGCAATGTCTAGTCTGAAGTCACCAGCCTCTGCTCCACTTCCTTTCCAAATTTCCCCACTTTGAGACCCTACTGAAACTCTGTTATAGTAGTTCTCTTTCAGTAGATCTAAGAAACAACTTTTGGCTTGACCAGTCAATATCTCGGAGTTTAAAGAGAATTAACACTCAATAAATCCCTTAACCACATCTTCAGCATGGGTTGTCCTATTCTAGACACTGAAATTACAGCATATATGTCCTTGTGGGTTATAGAATTCTGTTTATATCTTCCTCAACACACTCACCCAACCTTAGCTCATCATGGACATGTGGCTCAAGTGACTTGGAATGGGAGAGGCAACTGAGTTTTCTTATATAGGGGTGAGACAAGAGAAGCCTGTTGTTTGAGATACTCCTATCTCTTTGGAAGACTTACTAACACTCAGGAGAAAGAAGCTGCACCCAAGCCTCTTTGGTAACAATGTGAGGGGTTTTTCATTACAGCTGCTCCTCTAGCTAGCTGACTATGTTCTCATCTCCAACAATGTATGGTCCTCTTGTCACTGGTGGATGTAACTCTCAGCAGGTATCATTGGCATCAGTGATATCTGCCTCCTAGAGACGCAACTTCCCCATCAGTCTTTGCTGGGGTTCAAAACCCTTCCTTGGTGTAGTATTGTCATGTTCTGTTTCCTCTTATAAACTACACTCACTTCTGTATGGAGTCTCGAGAACCACTGAGGAGAGCATCACAGCATTATAGTGGGAATGAGAAGCACTACTACAATTCAAAGCCTATGTTAAGTAACTGGTCATTTTCATTCTTCCTCTTACAGGTAATATACTGTGTGGATAATATTACCTTTGTAATAAGAATTATAATAACAGGCTGTTGCATAGTGAACTATTTTTAAATATATAAGAAAGTTCAGAAAAATTATATACTTTATTCTTTTATTTTTTCAGTGCTAGGGATTAAGTCCAGGGTCTTATACATGGTAGGCAAGTGCTTTACCTCAGAACTATAACCAAGCCTACATTTATACATTAAAACAAAAACCTAACCAATTGTGAATTCATTAAATAACAAACTAATATAATTTATCATCACATCTTTCAAAGTTCTAGTTAAGAGCAATAAGGAATGAAATGTTTCAACCAGAGATCACTCTGTGTTGACATTTTTGTTGTTGTTGCCTCTTAGTGGGTTTTAATTCAGTGCCTAAAAAGTAGACACTATTTAAGGTGTGAAGTTTATAAATGCCAGCACAAATGGGGGTTATTTCTCTTAACACTTTCTATGACACTTCTTAAAGACCATTGCCATACTGGGAGGGATCCAAAGGGCAGAGTGAAAAATATTTATGGGTGTAATGAAAAAAAAATATAATTATGAACCATATGGGTGTAATGAAAAAAATATAATTATGAACCAATAATACACTAAACTGGTAAGACACAGTTTACATTAGATCATAAGAATGAATATCAAAAATACAGGCTATATTTTTGAAAAAAAACCATCAGTAAAAAATTTATTTATAATACAAACCAGATACTCCAAAATAATTTGTGGTTTACTTAATTCTTACCGTTCATCCTATATTCTTTTGAATAAGCTGAAGGAAGGCACCCGAGTAACTACTTCAGCTGGTTTTGATTTTGATTCTGGAGTTTCCAGCAAGATGAAAACTCTAGTCTATATAACAAAAAGAGATGGCATGTAGTTTTTAGAAATTTAGATTCCCCACTCAATACCGCTACTTATTAAAAAGAAATGTATTACAATAAATTTCTATATTCCAGAATTATCTTATTATTTCTGGGCAAACAATAATTGCACAGAAATTCCAAGTAGAGGATGATCACGTTGCCCCTTATATGTTCAGCAATGTCTACTCACAGAAAATCATTACAGTAACAAAACCAGCTGCATGTAATAGAAAGTAAATGATTTACAAGGTTACTATGAGAAACTACTTTATTTTATATTATCATAAAAAGAACAGAACTGAATATTTGCATGACAAATGGAAAAATCCAGAAATTCCAAATACAACTTGGCTTTTTTTTTTTTTCCAAAAGTTGAATAGATACTAAGGCTGGAAGGTGATCTAAAAAGTCTACTTCACTAGAGAACATTAACATTTAGAATTTGCAAAGTTATCATTTGCCCAGTAGTTGAAAGGAGGAACACTATGGGCAGGGATCAAAATACTTGGAGTAAAATGTGCTCCTGTTGTAAACGTTGACGATGTTAAAAACTTAGCATTAGGCTGAACTTTATTTCACTTAAGCAGAGAAGTAGAATGCATTTTTGTTCCTAAATGAAGCTTGACCCTGAAATTTGAACCACACCAAAACCCTTAGATGTCTGTGTTTTAATGTGTTTTATATATTTATCAATCAAAGCATCTGCCTGCCAACAGTGCAGCTCAAGAGAACTGGTCCCCTTACATCCCGATTCGGCTAGGAAACCAATGACTTCATTAACTCAGAGCCCCAGTTCTCTCCCTCCGCACAGACACAGCCACGGGTTGTAGAATCATAGCAACTAGGATGGCCTGCCTCAGGAAAAAAAAGCTAGGTTCATGAAACTCCTTCTCGGCCATGGGTGAAAACTGAAAGCCAAAAGTCAATGCTTCAGAAGTCCTGACACAGCTAATAACTATCGAGATGAGGAACAGGTCAGGAACAGCAGAGAACTCTGAGACAAAGTGGAGGTGCCAGTAGATGAGCCTGAGCCACATCAGTGGTGGGTCATCCATGCCAGCCATGAGCTCCTGCTGCTAAGACCCCCACGCTCCAGCTCAGGTCTCCAAAATGTGTAGTTTAGGATTGCAATTTGGCTTAAGCAACCATGAAATTTCTTGTGTCTGATTTTGCTTCACTTATATCAATATAATAAAACCATTCTAAACAAATTAGTTGCTATAATTCTCTGGTTCCTGCAGCTAAAGAACCTCTAATTATATACATATGTGCTAATTATACATAGCCTATACAAAACATAACAATAGATTATTGTGTAATTAAACATAATAAATTCATGAATTATAACAGTAGCTTACTATGGGATATTTATAAAATTGTAATGATATAGTAAACATGTAGAAATTACATATAGCATGTATGTTTTATATTATACACTATGTTTATAAAATTAGAGGTTCTTATATATGTCACTAGATCAGAGAAAGATCCCAGGGCACAAACTTTTATGACTGAAAGGCAGAATTAGAGTCTCTTGTAGAAGCTGCCAATGTTAGCATTCCCTTTGCCCTCATTCTTTCTTAGAGATGCAACAAATTCAAGATACCCAATGAGTTTAATGGTGGGCACACTGGATGAATATGGAACATATTTAAAGCATAATTGAAAGAGTACATAAATGAGTGCACTGAAGCAGTTTTGGTTCCTGTCTTCATTACTTTGCACCATCTGTCACAATAACACTACACAGCAATGCACCAGATATTGCACCGGAGAGGGCCGAAACGGAACCTTGGGCTTCTTCTGTGGTGTCTATTTTGCAAATATAAACATCAATTTTGTCAATTGAAGAAAAGTATCAAGTGAGGCTGACTGGCTCAAGGAAGATGAGGACCAAATATTGGTGTTGGTGATGTGTAGATGTAGGATGAAGACAAAAATCTGATTGGGGCATGTTCAAGAGAGAATGGGAGAGACAAGCAAAAGTGTGGACAAGTCTGTCAAGAACATTTGCTCTTAAGAGAAGTAGCTACAGAGAATTGGGGAAGGGCAACATGAGAGAGAGAGAAAGAGAGAGAGAGAGAGAGAGAGAGAGAGAGAGAGAGAGAGAGAGAGAGAGAGAGAGAGAGAACAGACCCAAGAACAATACTGGGTATGTTTTTCTGAATGCTGTTCCTTGTTTCTTTTTGTTTTTGTTTTTTTGAGACAGTTTCACACTGGTTTATAACTAGCCAGGGAAGACAAGCTGGCCAGGAAGCCCTGGGGATCCACATGGACCTGTCTCCACCTCTCTAGTACTGGAATCACAAGTGACTGCCACCATGTCTGGCTTCTTTTGTTTGTTTAATGTGGGCCTGGGGACTGAACTCAGATCTTCATGTTTTACTGACAGAGCTTTCCATCCTCTCTCTTAAAAAAAAAAATCTAAATATTAGAGACTGTATTTGTTTCGATGAGTTTGATCCAGTAGAGAAGTAAACCCTTAAAGATGTGGGAAAGAGAAAGAATAACTTCAGTTGGCAGCAGCTGAAGAGGAAGGGGTGAGCCCCATGGCCTGCATGCATAAGCTGTCTTCAGAGGGGGACACAGGCTAGGGTTCTTTCAGGAAATATTTTGCTATCACTGGAACCCAGAAGCGGCATTAATTTTGTAAGGGTCCTCACTAAAACATTAGTTCTAACCACAGTTCTAATCCAACGAGAGCCTAGATACTTTTCTGTTATGCTGGTGGAATTCCACTCAATTCATATGCAATTAGTTCTCAGGACAAGGTCACTAGCGTTATCACTTTAAGTTTTGAGTATTTGTAATATTTAGTCCTGACCTAGGACCAGGAGCGGGCAGAACAGGAGACCCACCCCCACCTCATGGTAACACAGAAAGCTCCTCGGGTTCCTGGGCTCTGGCTATCATTCTACTTGGCTTATTATGTGACATCTCTCGAGCCAGCAATTCGAGCTCGGGTCACACAATCAGGTGCTAGGTAGGAAATGTGTGGCTGTTGTCCTACGTAGTGCCAACGTAATTTCTATCTTGATCCCCTGTTTCTCCTCCTACCAAGATTAATTCAGAAAATGCCAAATTGGATACATCCAATTATTCAGAATTTAAACCTCAAATAATAATACAAATGTAGTTTCAGGCAACTTTCCTCTTCCTTATCCTCTCTGGAACAGAAACTAATAGGGTCTATGTCAAGGCTGAAGCTGAGGCAGGTAAAAGCCTCTGCCACTGTCGTCCGCCACTGCACCTGTCCCCACTGTTATCCCATTAAAAGAAGTATCAGGCAGAAGGAATCTCATCACAGTCAGTCTCTGATCCGTGTTTTGTGTCTTCTGAATCTTTAGGATCCCAGCCTGAAGGATCCTATATGCCCATCTGTGGGGGTCCCTGCAAGTGTCATGGCCAGCAGTGAACTGATCCACAAAAAGGCAAGAAGGAAAACTCAGTTCAGCCCGATTTATTCAGTGTTGGATCCAACTTCAGGAGTCTGTTGCCAAGTGGTTTATTGCCAGCATTTATAAACAGAACAATTTTGAAAAAAAAAGTTACCTGGTGTAATACAATCCCTGGTGCACAGAGAGGCATTATTATATTAAAACAACTCAAAATACATGTCATTTATTATAAGAATATGGGTGCTAGAGATAGGCTATCTGTGTTAGTTTAAGGGCCTAGTGAAGGAACTAGCAAGAACTTGGTCATACAGATAGGATAGAGACCTATTAGCCCACCTCTGGTCCTGTTGTGGGAACTTGGGGGAGCCCATGGCTATACAGATAATGTAAATGCCATTTAAAATACTACTAGCCACCTCTAGCCCTAGTTGTGGGACCTTAATATCGTCTGGCCCTACAGGTAATACAGATCGCCAAGCTGTTATTCACCTCCAATTCCCAGCCTTCTGGATGGGAAAACAGGTTGTCTATCCTTTCCTTTGAAAGGATAATCCTGAATGCTTAGCATTCCTGGTTTCCCTGGTGAGCTGTGGGTACAAGGATCTTCTGTTCCCAACACCCATCAGCCCCCTCTTCATCACTTCCACAGCTTTGGGGGAGATGAACTATTCAGAGGATCTCTAGTGATTTTTTGGTCGGAGGCTCAGCAGGAGGCCTCAGACCTCTGCTCAGAGGCCCCCTTGCCTTTAACCTTCGACTCCACCCATACTGTGGCTGCTTCAAGTAAACACGGTGCTTGGGACTGGGGAGCTCCCAGACTTGATTTGCTTTCAAAGTCCCTTCTGAGAAGCAAGATACAGTGAACTTCGTTTTGTTGCCTACATTCATCTGGCTCATCATCAATTGGCATATAGATATATTGATCTTCTTTATCAGTCTACTCTTTACCCTGCAGAGGACTCTTAGTCTAACCTGCCTCTTTTATTGATTGCATTCTCTGCCTCACCCCCAGATTGGATCTTACATGGAAGTCCAGGCTAACCTTGAACTCACTCATATGTAGCTCAAACTGAACTAAACGTGTGGCAGTCCTTTTGCCTTGGCTTTCACATTATTTATTGCATAAATTTTGGCCATCACCTCTTTTCTTACTGTCTACTTTGAAATAGGAAAGTGAGAACTGACTCTTTTGTCCACATTGGCTTTCCTTATCTGTGGCTCTAAGCATAGCTCACCTTGCACTTGCCTGAAACCCGAAGGTCACAAGACACTGCCAATTACTAGGAATGAGAAAGGCATAAACGGCATAAGCTGTTATCAAGTCATTATCAACCTTATAACTACATGAGCTTGTTAAGGCATGCGTTTCCAAGAAGGCACTGGGTTTGCCCTCCCAGAATAAATTTAAATTTAGCCTTCATTTTGTAGTGTTTTCTTTGGTTTTGCAACAGACATCAGTTTCAGCCCATCACAAGGATTTATCTACATAGCTACCGAGTTTTGTTGTTTTTTTTTTCTGTAAGTGCCTTTCCTTATAAAATTGAGTGGGCTTTGATATAGTTTGAATGATTTCAAACTAGAATTTTCTTGCTTTTTAAATCTGTTCAACTCGTGTCATTTTAGGCAAACATTGACACTCGAGGAAAATGTGTGAATACTAATGCATACATATTTAATAGATACAAACCTGAAACCATGATAAAATTTCATAGTTAATAAATTCTTTCTGTTTATAAAAGACTTTCCCATCCAGCACTGTTCTCTGTTCCGCAACAAATGTTTAATGTTGATTGAGGTTGTGGGTCTGCTTTGATCTCCTGAATGAAACCCAACATTTTTCCACAGAAGACAGTCAATTAGCATTTCATCTTTTTGTCATGGAGGCAGAAGGGGTTAGTGAAGGCCTGGATGGTTCTTGTTCCATGGATAATGTCCATTAATACCCTTCAGTCTCTCTGCCATTTATGGCTGCCAAACATCACAGCACAGATTTCTGCTTTCTGGAGTATACCATGGGCTACAAATCAATCGCTTATCTTTGCTTGTCTCTGTGCTCTCACTAAAGCAGAGTTAGGCCCTGGCATCCTGTCAAGGATACTCAGGTAATGTTTACAGTCAATTGAGGTATAAGAGTTGTTGAAAAGATATGGAGGACCTGCTTTCCAAGCATCCTATCTCATCTTGAACAACACTGAAGACAATCTTGTGTTTAATTTTGCCTATCTAGACGGTCTATAATCCTTCTGATTGCTACAAAAGGAATGTAGTTGAAGTTTATAATGGTAGGTGCTCTGAAAGTGCCCTAACCCAGCATGTGTAAAAAGATAAGCACATGCTGCTAAGCTAAAATATGTTTGTCATCAATCACTCAAAAGGAATAAGTCATTGTTCGGTTCAGTTGAAAATTGCTTCAGGAGCGATGGTTTGAAATCTGACCCTGGGACAAGAAAATCTTGACCTATCCCTCAAAATAGCATCTCCACCAGGCTTTATATAAAACCATAAAACATAAGAAATAAGACAAAATATAAGGAGTACCTTTAAATATTCAGTTCAAATAGAAATGCAGAAAGAACCTGAAGGGTGGGAAACAAAGGCATCACATTTTTTTTGAGAGCAGCCTGCCAATTAAATGGTCTCCAAATTAACCCATATTCTAGAAATACTCTGCAGATCATAAAAACTCCTGTTTAAGAAATTATTTTTTATAACAAAGAAGAACAATGAACCAGTCTTTCCAAATTTTATTTACGTGTGTATGGTGTGTGTGTGTGTGTGTGTGTGTGTGTGTGTGTACACTTATGTGCGGTACATGTGGAGGCCAGAAGACAACTTTATGGAGTTTGCTCTCTCTTTCTACCTTTAGTAGGTTCCAGGGATTGAACTCAGGTCATCAGGCTTGCACAGCAACTACTTTACTCATGAGCCACCTTGCCAGCAAGGGTGATGAGTTAAAAGTCTGATATTAATATTTCAGTAGTAATCAAGATTCCAAACATTGCGAAGAACAATAATTCTTACTCAGCAAGTAGGACTTTGAGAATTCTGCAGTTAGAAGGGGATATTGAGGCTCCGATGAATGGTGGTTTGCCGGGTCTACAGCTGGTGGCTTTGTAGAACCAGGAGTACAACTCAGGCCTTCTAATGTGTGCTTCTAGGGGCTTTTCTCATTGTCACCCACAAGCTTCATTGTTGTTAGAAAAGAGATATTAGGGGCAAATGTGATATCACAATGGAAAAGGTGTCTGTCAGAGAGTCAGACAATCTAATTCATTCCCTGGGACCCGCATGGTGGAAGGAGAGAATCAACTCCTGCAAGTTGTCCTCTGACCTACACGTGTGTGTTGTGGCATGTTCCTCATACAATAACTAGCTATCTAAATAACTAAATAAATATAATTTTTATTTATTATTATTATCATTATTATTGTTGTTGTTTTTTTGAGACAGGGTTTCTCTGTGTAGTTTTGGTGCCTGTCCTGGAATTCACTCTGTAGCCCAGGCTGGCCTTGAACTTACAGAGATCCACCTGCCTCTGTCTCCTGAGTCCTGGGATTAAAGGTGTGCACCACCACACCGGGTAAATATAATTTTTAAAAAGAGGTATTATTACAAAAAAAATCCCTCTCTCTGCACAGTCCATAAGGAGTCAAGTTGTACATCTACAAACCATTGTTTATTATAGCTGAAAAATTGGAAACAATTTAAATGTTCTTTGGAAGGACAAAAGATCAAATGGTTTTTTTTTTTTTATCTTATCCAATACCATATAGCAGTTGATGTAAATACATTCCTAGTCTATGAATTCATATGCATCCATTTTTTTGAGGGAACAAAGGTTGTCCAACATAATGTTTTGAGACCATAAACAAGAAATGGAAAATCTTCTACATGAAACGTCCGCATGTGCAAATGTGTGCTTGGCCCCACAGATTCTGACCCTCCCCAGCATGTCTTCACAGTTCAAAGCTGCCAATAATAGAAGTTACATTGATGACTACAAGAAAAAGTTCAAGATTTTTCAAGACCACTTGCCCTATATGTAATTTCTTCCAAATCTTGAGCTGTTGGTGTCAATTTCGTTATGCAGGGCCAATTAGCGAGAGTTACATTTGCTTCCTTTTTCTGATCATTAATTGATTTCATTTGGGAGAGAGAATACACAGGACATCTTGAACATATACAGACATACATATTTACATATATATGCCTTCCAAATTAGAGGATCCGTGATTAATAAGTTACATAAAAAGGAAATCTGTTTTAGTGTATTTTCTGCACCCAATTAGGTAATTAAAACGCAATTTGCTTTTTTGTCCTACAGTTGGACTAGTTGGAATTATGACTGTGAGGGGATGCCCTGGTGTTTGCTAGGACAGACTCTGATTTTACAGATGGCTCAAAGAAGGAAATTTCCTTCCTGAAGAGACACAGCCAGCAACAGGCAAATGTGGGATTCAGACCCAGGCTTCTGGCTCGGGCTTTGCACACTGCATAGAACATTGCTTCTCATGTATCACAGACTGAGACCTCACAACCCCACAAGACCGAGTGATGAAAATGAACCAGAACAACCTCCTACACCCTCAATACTACTTCCTTGTTGTTAGACTTCAATTTGCTAAATAATTTCTTACTTAAAAATTGTGTATCGTGTGTGTGTGTGTGTGTGTGTGTGTGTGTGTGTGTGTGTGTGTGAGTGTGTGAAGTATGAACACTTTAATAATACCTTGGAAAAGCTTCTTGCTTCCCTTTGGCTTCTGCATCTCCATCTGGAAAACAATTAACACACCCGTTACATAATGCATGCTGAAGCATTAACACACTGGACCCAGTGGGCTATTTAAACACTGTGGGCTCATCATTGTACTACAGGAGATCAGCAAGATGTGAGTTTAGAGATACTGATGTTCAGTGGGAAAATCTTCCATAATGCTTGGAATGAACTCCCTTGTGAAAATGTCCTGAAAGGCATAGTACCTGCTAACTATTTTCATCTGTGAAATCTTCTCCTGGTGGGGTGTGTGTGGTGGATAGTGGTGAACGGTATAAAATTAGAATTCTCAACATATCCCTTCTATAAAATATGTCCTTTACCTCAAGCCCTTGTTTGTGGAATTGTACTCAAGATTTTTGGACATGTCATTAGTAAGAATAAAAAAAAAAAAAAGAAAGAAAAAAGAAGTAGCTGTCTTCAATTTGGGGGTTGTCCTTATTCACTCATATGGTCTATCTTTAAAAATATCTATAAATACATACATCTTAAAAGTAGTTAAATAATTTTTAAAATGTAGAAAGAAACCTGAACACGTTAGTAGATCACTTTGATCTCAGTTCTTATATAAATACTTTTATTTTTCCATATGAGCCAACCATATACTTGGCTCAGCTGATTTTTTTATATTCTGAATGTAGTGAGGCAATAAAAAAAAGAATTACTCTAGGAAATTAGTTCCTTTTTATAATGCAATTCTGGACTTTCTTTGGCTCTTATGGTTTGTGTGTTTGCTTCCCCAGTGAGCAAAAAGATGCTATTTTCTTATTCTGACTTGAAACTATTATGTTATGATTTCTGATTTTGATAGATAGTATGTTAAACAATTTTGGCTCTAGCTAGGTTTTGAGAAAACTCAACTTTAGGTGTGATGGAAGAGAGGATAATGATCTCAGTTGTCCAGCTTTTCTTGTCTTTAGGGCAGTCTCTGGGTTGTGTTGAAGTCTGTTATTGTGAACTACTGCAGCCAACTTCTACCCCAGAGATGGCTGTATTTCAACCATGAGTGAAATGATACTTGTAAACAAGCTTATAATCATTAATAAAGCTTACCGAACATTTTAAGCTCTTTAAAAACACACATCCATTATTATAATTAATTGCCTATTGTTTAATTACAACCTATAATAGAAATGTGAATCCTTTAAAGTATAGTTTATAAGACTTCTAAACTTAAATTGGATTTCATGATGCTTATTTTGTTTTTCTGCAAGTTTCAGGTGTCAAATTATTTCTCTCTAGAGATGCTGATGAAATTCCACCGCTGACTGCTCCACTGTACTCTTTTCAAATCCCTGAGAATATTTTTCTTTATACTTGACAACTGCCCACTCTGGGATCCAGATGCTATGCATGCAGTGTGATGATTTTGTTCTGCTTTGCACACATGGCCTTTTCAAACACTGTCTCCCAGGGCTGAAGACTCTGCCTGTACAACAGAAGTTTTAAACCTTGCCCGAAAATAATAAACACAATACCTTATAGTTTGTGGCCATTTTAAGTTCGAAAAAGCACATTCCCATCTATCAAATTGTTTTATTCTCAAAATTAGTCCTGTAAGGGAAGAAAAGGCATTTAGTCAGTCAATAGATTGGCTAGCATGCCTACTTAATGCTTAGTTCCCTGAAGGCCTTTAGGGATATCCATCCTTTTGACATTGCTACAAGATGCTGTTATCTGTCTACAAAGTTCTCCCTGGAGAACAGCACAATGAAGTTAAGTAATCCCATAACGTGTAGGTAAGTTTATAATGCGTTCATTAGGTCTCATTCATAGCTGCTGTTGGCCGCAGGCTGGACATGCTGCCAGGTAGTCCAAAGAATTTAAGTATTTTCCTAGGAAGACATGGATGGAAAAGTCAACAGAGGTAGTATACGTGTCTTCTGAGATTGAAAACTAGCAGGGAAGGGAGACATAGAGCACATTTCACAGTGCTGGCAGGAAAGCGCCACTTAGGATCCCACAATAGTCCTACCAATGAAGCAAGGGCTTGGTCTCCAGGAGCGCTCAAGAGGGCTCAAAGAACATTTGGGACACCATACTCACAACTTAGGCTGGAGACCTGGTAGAGACCCAAAACTGTGAAAAAGTGGGACTTAGGGAAAGAAAATGACTTGACTAAATCGTCCACAGAGAATGATGGCAGCAGTCACGGGGGCCAGACCGATTCTATGATCTTTATTAAGCAATGCTAGCTTTGGAATCTATCTGCGCCCTTCGCTTTTGGTCTGTGCTCAGGAGGTCCCTCTGGTCAGCTGAAAGTTTCCTCTTCAAGAGGGATGGAGAATGGTTGGATGAAGTGTGTATCTGTCACTGAAGAAGAGCTATGTGCTCCACCACCATTTAAGGCCACCAGGGCCTGGCCAGGCACAGAGAATACAGCTGGGATAGATTCCTGACTTCCAAGATGGAAACGGGTTCTCTGCCAAGTGCAGGCGTTGTGCGGGGCCCAGTGCCGCCTCCCAGAATCCTCCTGTCGGCCTCTGCGGGCTCACACGTCCCGCGCCCAGCAACTGCCAGGCCTGAACCACAGCGCCTACAGACCAGTGCGCGCGTCCCAGCCTCCGCGTCCCGCGCACGGCCCCGCGTCGTCACGGCAACTAGGGCGGTGCTAACCCCCAACCCCGCCCGGCCCCGCCCCTCGCGCAGCCCGGCTCAACATGGAGACCGCCAACCCGGAAGTGGCGCGGCCGCCGCGCGCCGGGCGCTAGGAGCCGCGAGTCCCTAGCCAGGCCTCGCCCCGTGCCGCCGCCGCCGCCGATCCAGGAGGGCGGCTTCCACCCCCCTCGCCCAGGCCTACGCCACTCTCGGGGGAGGAGCCGAGGCGAGGCTGCGCGGGCGGAGGGAGCCAGGCCCCGCGGGCCGCCGACGGTTCGTATCAGCCGGGTCGGAGGAGGAGCCGGGCCGCAGGGGCGCTGGCCCAGGGACGGTGCGACGCGAGGCGTCCGGTTGCGCGCGGAGGCCTGGACTGCGCGGCCAGGTGATGTGGACCCCTGTGCTTCTGCAGAAGAAAGGGACCCCCGCAGCGGCGGCGGCGGCCCCGGCCGTCCGTACCAGTTATTTTGACATTAGCCGTTAGGGACCTTGGGGCAGCCCCACTCCCCAGCTCGCTCAAGTGCCCTTAAGGATGCAGATCAGGGAATAGGGCTCTCCCTGCGGGAGGGGCACTGCCTGCGCTTCCGAACTCTGTGCAGAGGAAAAAAGAACAGAAAAGAAACAACAAAACCCGAAAAACATAACAAAACAAAATCCCAGAATGATGTTGTCCGAGCAAGCCCAAAAGTGGTTTCCAACCCACGTGCAGGTCACAGTGCTCCAAGCTAAAGATCTGAAGCCAAAAGGCAAAAGTGGCACCAATGACACGTACACCATAATTCAGTTGGGCAAAGAAAAGTACTCTACATCTGTAGCAGAGAAAACACTGGAGCCTGTCTGGAAGGAGGAGGCCTCCTTTGAGCTGCCTGGGTTGCTCATGCAGGGCAATCCAGAGAAATACATTCTTTTTCTTATAGTGATGCACAGGTCCCTAGTGGGACTGGACAAGTTTTTAGGGCAGGTGGCAATCAATCTCAATGACATCTTTGAGGATAAACAAAGGAGGAAAACAGAGTAAGTTCTATAATTTATTTTAAATGTTGGGTGCTTAAATGTATATGGATTTACTGTTCTTGAACATAATATGTCTGAGGCATTGGCATTTGGGATTGAAATAAGACCCAGTTTTAAGCACTTCTGTTTGCATATGACTTTGAAGAAAAATAGCCTTTGCTATGAAATGATTTTTTTAAAATGAGTTATTAGTGATCCGTGGTTTTTCTCATTTCTGTGAGGTAAACAACTCTTAAGCAGTGGACTATATTGCGGATTTTAAGATACTTTTTGTAAGAGGCCTAGGGCATGAACTAGAAAATCAGAAAATTAAATCTATGCATGTAATGGTTTATGTTTGTTGAGCACTGTTAAAAGATAAATTACCAATAAGGGCTGTCAAAAAGTAAATTACTGATTTGAGAACTCTGCATTTCAGCATTGTAAACAGTTGGCCTTTATTTTTGCTCCACCAGTTTTCAGGGTCAGTACTTCTTGATAGAGTAGAAAGTTGTTAAAAGAAAAAAAAAGTTTTGGAAGTCTGCACAAACATCTCCAGTTTTGAACCCACTGACATTTTCCCTTTGAATTTGCAGTATAGTGGAGCTATTGTTTACTGAAGAATCAGTTCAGCAAAGCTGGTGTGTTTAGACCGAATTAACTACTGTAAGATTGGAGACAGTGATTAAAGTCTTGTGATGCAGTGATTTAATGAGTTCTTCAATGAAAACATGGCTTTTGAAACAGAACGTTCAAGCCTGAGTTAGATATACTTAATTTAAGAAACCAAAATACAAATCAACACTAGGATGTTATGGCCTAAGTCTAAACAAGTAGCGTGCTTGGCAAGGTGGGTCTCCTGCTCCATCCTCTAACTTAACGTGCTTCTTTGGTCCGAAGGCTCATTGAGATGGCTGGAATTTTATGAAAGGAGGGTGGATGGAACTCATCAGAGGACTTCACATTTACCATTTTTTTTTTCCGGTCCTGATGCAGGTTTATCTACCCTTTAGAGCACTTTTTTTACAGTGATAATTTTAAGTTCATGTTAATTTCTTACATTTTAAAAATAATAATCATTTTTTTCTTGTAAAACCTGCCAGCAGACTTCACTTAATAGGAATTGTTTTTGTTTTGTTTGAATCAAGTCTTTATCTAAGATTTAGTGTATGTAAGATAAAATACTAGACATACAAGAAGATCAAAAGGTAAATATTCATTGAGGAGAGGAGAAAAAGTTTGAATATCATACTTAATAATTTTAAACTTCTTGATATTTAACAAGTAGCATTTACTTTCTTCTGAAGGGTTCTTCATGGAATTTAAAATGAAAAATGAATAATAACCAAATAATTTGTCCCAAATTGTCAGTTTGGGGTGATTTAGTATATAACCTGTAAAGTGTTTTGACTGTGAGCTTTTAAGTATCTACAGCTTCAGATTTCTTGCCATGCTTTAAACAGTACTTTTAATATTAATGATAATATACTACAGACCTCTCAAATTTAAATTCTCCAAATTTAAGTAGGCCCAAGTGTGTATACAAAGATCCTGAGAACGAAATAGCCTTTTAAAATTTCTTGTTTTATTTCCATCTTTGGCAGCTTCACAGTTACAATAAACTAGACCATGAACAATCTCTAATATCGTAGTCTGTCTATAAAACCAAGGAGAGCTTTTGGAGCGGAGATGCTTTGAAATGCTCTCAACAGAGCTTGTGATGTTACTGCATACAAAGGGATTTTCATATGGTATTAAACCCTTAATATTTTGTGTGGGTGACTAAATGGGAACTGTGTATTTGATGAGGTATCTTTATTGGTAATATTTCTAGATTTTTAATATATTTAATAGCTTCCTTTTTTAGTCCAGCTGCACATGTGGCACAGTAAGAGACAGACTTGAGCCACCAGTGTATTAAAAGAAAGGTATTTAATATTCTGCACATTGCTAAACCTTGTCAGCATATTCCCAAGTGCTTTTTGGAAAAGTGGAATGAGTGGTGAAGGCTGCCAGTTGATTGAGATGTCCCATGGTACTGCTGGGTGTGACACTTTGTACTTTTTGACAGTGAAAAGACAAGTGTTTACATCTTGTCTTCCAGTTGTGTCATGAGAGGCAAAAAGTATCATGCTCAAAATTATTATTTTAACTTAATTTTTAATATATATATGTATATATATACATATATACACACACACGTATATATATATATGTTAAGGAAGGGGAGTGGGGGGAAGGGCCTGAGCCAAATCCTTTGAGCAGACAGAGAACTTTCGAATTTGCCTTCTTTTAATAGGTGTCTGGGTTGGTTCTGGCATGAGATTTAAGGAAAAAACACAATGTTTAATAATAGAATGGGAAAATCATTGATGCTGTTATGAAATATCCATTGATTTTTTTTAATAACCCAAGTAGGTGATGTTCATGTTTTTCTTAATGCTCTTAAAATCAATAATAATCAGAGTATTTAGAACCAGGTGTGATTTGCACATATGTAGATTTTAGGATGTGTGTGTGTGTGTGTGTGTGTGTGTGTGTGTGTGTGTGTGTGTGTATCTGCCTTGCACCTGCCTTCTGGCCTCTGGCCTCCTTATTGCCAGTCTTGTCCCATTTTTGACCACACAGCACCGATTGCTTGGGAATCATTCCCACATGTGTGGTAGTTTTGGACATGGACCTGTGCCCACTGAAAATTGAACAGAAGCCATATACCATTTCAACCCAGCACTCCAGAGGTGGAAAAGAATAGGCATTAATCCAGCAACTCCCAAGTTCTGTGTCTTCATTTGTCCCTTTGAAGCCTGGGAAAACAAACACTATTTCAGGATTCTTGAAGTTCTCATTAAGATCAGTTTCAAAACAGAATAGCTAAAGTTACTTGTCAGGCATCTCTATAAATCAGTGTGTTTATTAGAGTTCTTTGCAGGGGTTTCTTTTGTTTTTGTTGTTTTGTTTTTATGGGGGAGAAAGGAAAAAAATCCATTGTATTTACATTTGTATTCAAATGCATTGTTGTTTTATTCTTTAAAGTTTGCATAGGTGTTTAGAGTTTCCTACTAAAACAAAAATGGTACAAGACATGCATGTTTGGAGTTGAATCTTGTTGATTTTATGAAGAAGGTTCTAGAAATAAAAAGTAGAGTGAATTTTTAGTGTAAAGCAAGCTGTCTTCAAGGAGCTAGACTCTTGGAGGAAAGCCCCCCGCCCCCATGCTTTCTGGTTAAATACAGTGTTCTGTAACGTGTGGCAGCCATGTGGTTAACCTTATTAACACATGCGCTTCATCAAATAAGGACTAGCTTGTATTTTCTGCAGATGTTTTTCATCAGCTTTAGATGTTTTTCTTATTGGCTTCTATCTGACTTGGGGAAATGGCTTGCCATTCTCCTTGCCTCAGTTTCTTTATCACTGGAGTAAATAAGAGTGTTAAAGTAGATAAATTCATTTGCTCTTATTTCAAAAACTCTGAATTTTGTCCACCTTCCCCCTTCCATTTTGGTGAGCATTGATACTGTCCTCGACTTGGGTTTCATCAAGTTGTTATAAACTTCACATACATGTTTTTGTTGCTTGTTTTTTTTTTGGGGGGGGGGGGTAACGGTCTTATAAAGAGCGATCGCTCATTTTTCACATAGCCTGAGGTTTTAGAGTATTTCTCAGACATCACCCATCAGAAGCATTTCTCAGACCATTGAAAATGGCTCTCTTTTCCAAGACCCTAAGTTAATTCTGGGTTGTACAGCTTTGCCTCATTTGGAGGTGTTCTGAGAACTCATGTTTGTGTTGTTTGGTGTCCTCCATCCTACAGTTCATTGCCGCCATTTCTTATTCCCAGTCCTGTTTAGATGTTATCATTGTATAACTTTTTCAGGTTCTTGGAGTAATGCATTCTATTATAAACTGTTCTGTTGTAAGAAACTGCTCCTTTTGGCATGTTTGGCAGTATGGTATGTCTTAATTGATTGAATCGTTCGAGTCCATTAAGGAAGCACGGCACCATCATGAAGCTGATACAGGTTGTATGTTGGGCTCTCTGTCCTGCCTGTGTGCCAGTCTTTGGCTTGATGTATACTAAATCCAGCCATCTTTTAGCTATCCTGTTGGCAAACAACAAGAAAAAAAAAGTAATGTAAAATTAGGTCAGAGTTGCTTCATAATAAAATTCATTGCATTTACTAGCGCTATATTTAAGTAACAGCATGTCTTCAGAATGGGGCTCAGACTCTGTCGTTAAATGATGTGAAAACATTGGGGCAACATACTGCAGGTTGAGGCTGTTTAACCTGTAGAGTGACCACTAGTGACACTAACAACTGGGAGGATTCCTTGAGGATAAAAATACTGTAAACAAAATCAAAAGAGGCCCTGCTTCTTATATAGTTCACTTCAAAATTGGCAGCATGAGGCAAGACGTTCCTGGAGGCGGGGGTCTGGCTGTTTGTAAAGTCCTTTTTACTTCACAGAGTCAATAGCTTCTGGCAAGAAATATTTGATCTTTTTATTCTTTGAAAACTTCACAAGATTTATTGTTTATCACTTCTTACATTTTATTCATTTTTCATATTTTATTTAGGAAAAGGCTTAGATTCATTTTATATGAATATTGGAGCTTTAATGATTAGCACACTATGTACTATTCCTATTGTTAATAAAATTTTTTTACTATAAATTTATATATTGGGATAGGGGTTAAGTATTTTATTTAAATGTCATCATTATTTGTCATTTTATGGTACTCAGAAATAATTGAAAGTGATGCATTATACGTTCCTGGCTCAGTGTCTTTGAATGTTAAACATATCCTTAGGCCATTAGTAACACTTGTCCCATATGGAAACATAATTAGCTGTTGTTGATAAGAATTTTTGATGATGATTTTTGAATTATGAGGGGAAAGTTTATCTAAAACCCTTTATATACTCCAAAGATTCATTTCTTTGGTATGTGTCACTCTATAGAATCTAGGACCAGTTTGTTTGTTTGATTTGTTTTCTTCTTAAACAATGAGTTAAACTAGAAATTTGTGGGTGGTCACTTTACTTAAAAAGCTGCCTGGATATAACAAAGCTTGCTGTTACCATTATATGTTACAACCAACTTTTTCTCTTCTCTTGAAGGTGGTTTAGATTAGAATCCAAACAAGGAAAGAGAATCAAAAACAGGGGTGAGATAAAGGTCAATATTCAGTTTATGAGAAACAATATGACAGCAAGTATGTTTGACTTGTCAATGAAGGATAAGACAAGATCGCCTTTTGCAAAATTAAAAGATAAGATGAAAGGGAGAAAAAATGACGGGACATTTTCTGATACATCTTCTGCAATCATTCCAAGCACGCACATGCCTGATGCCAATACTGAATTTTCAAGCAGTGAAATACAGATGAAATCCAAACCAAAAAAGCCTTTTCTTTTGGGTCCTCAGCGGCTCTCTTCTGCCCATTCAATGTCTGATTTAACTGGGTCCCACTTACCTTCTGAAAAACTGAAGTCCAGTGCTGTAGGTCCAACACATCTTCTCAGTCGCCAGATAGATTCCTTTGGAATTGTTCCAGAAAGTGGTAAGTGGCACTCATTTCTGTTTATCCTCCCCTGTATTTTATGTATTTGTGTTTATATTATAGGTGATAATGAAATGAATCCCAGTCTTCTCTCATGGCCTGGCTCCCCCCCCCCCCCATTTCTCCTTCTCAAAAGCTTGCAGCAGGACTAGGATGTTAAAGTGCTTACCTTGAAAGCATGAGAACCTGAGTTCAGTCTCCAAAACCCACATTCAAAAAGCAAGGCAGGTGGTGGTGTGCGGCTTGTAATCTTGTGTCTAAGAGGTGGAGACAGGTGGGTCCCTGGGGCTCTCAGGCCGGCCAACCTAGGCCACTTGACAAATTTCCTTACCAGTGAGAGATCCTGTCTCAAAAAACAAGATGGGTATGAAGAATGGCAGTAAAGGTTGATTTATGGCCTCCACCAACACCCACATCCACACCAAAAACCAAACCATACCAAACAACCTGCAGCATATATTCCCTCCCATCTAAGTGTTTCTAGAAAGTACGTCTATATCCAGAGGAAAGTAAATTTGATTCTAGTGATGGAAAAGTTTTGACAGCAGGTCCTTTGGGTTGACCTTATACTTTTCTCGTGTGGTGGTTTCTAAGCCAGTAAGATATTAATTTTCTCACAATACACCATTATTAGCACATCTACTTCATAATATCCCTCACCTAATTTTAAGATTGTTTTGATTATTTTGAGGGTTAATATCTTTAGCTAATTGCTCTCATTCTGAAGCAGCAGAATGTGTCAGATAGTGTAATAGCATATGTCATCCATCACCTACTAATGAAAAAAAATGTTTGTAGGAAGTCTCAAATCTCCACACAGAAGAACACTAAGCTTTGATACTTCTAAATTGAACCAACCTGGCAGCATTGTGGATGAAGGCGAACCCTCTTTTGGAAGACAGAGTGACCCATTTACAAATGTGACTGCTTCATTACCCCAAAAATTTGCAACACTGCCAAGGAAGAAAAATCCATTTGAAGAAAGCAGTGAGTCATGGGACAGCAGCATGAATTTATTTTCAAAACCAATTGAATTAAGGAAAGAAAATAAGAGAGAGAAAAGAGAGAAAGTGAGCCTTTTTGAAAGAGTGACCGGGAAGAAAGATAGCAGACGATCTGAGAAGCTTAACAATGGGGGATCTGATAGCCCCTGTGACTTGAAATCACCTAGTGCGTTTAATGAAAATCAGCAGGACTATTTTGACTATGAATCAACCAATCCATTTA
Source organism: Peromyscus californicus insignis (assembly GCF_007827085.1). Taxonomy (NCBI): domain Eukaryota; kingdom Metazoa; phylum Chordata; class Mammalia; order Rodentia; family Cricetidae; genus Peromyscus; species Peromyscus californicus. The sequence goes on from NW_026294562.1 coordinate 1,290,376, forward strand.
CAGCAAAATTCAGGGCTTCAACTATAATGTCATCTTCAAGGTAAGCTCACCAAAGAGGAGTGTGTGCCATTTGGGGAACTTTGTACTTGAAAGCAATAAATATTCCTTTTAGATGCATGAATATTTTATATTCATTTTATTTTTTAACTTAATTTTTTTCTAACAATTCATCATAGACCTAAACATTGTTGCTTGCATGTGTCCTTGGAAATGGATGTTTTGCCTTGGAAGGACAAAGGCTTCTTCCTCTTATCCTAGTCTGCTCCTACCTATGGGAGCCTGGAAGCTACCATAGATAGTTCTTGGAGAAAACAGCAAGGCTTTTGATGAGACCCAGTGAGAGTGAATAAACCATGGGTATGAATTCAATCCGGAAATGTGTTTCTAGGTACTTCCCGAGGATTAAATCATGGGCTGCTTGGAGAACGTTAGTGGGCCAATAGCAGTCAACATGCTGTTCTTTAGCAAACACTGGCTAGAGTATTAATATTGTCATAATAGATGTTAACTGTCCTTATGAAATGGCTGATCAGAAATAACTTTTATTCATGAATGTTTTCTGGAATCTGGTGACCCTTGTGGGTACTGTGAATACACTAACCAGAGCCTTGGGATGACAAGTAGCCATAGGTATAATCAGCTGATAAATATTAAAGTTTTAATGTCCTGGGTCCTTCCATATGTCCTGCTGCTTACTCCACAGCATCTTAAAGTCAGGGGTTCTGCAGATATGAGTGATGGAGGGTCTGATTAAGGAACCTCAAGCAAAGAGGAAGATGGCCTTGAAACTTTTAAGTAATTGTGGAAGAACATAGTAGAGGCAGAGTGTTTGCTACATAATGGAAGCTTTTCCTTCAGTTGTAACGTGTAATAAATATATAGGCCTGAGTGGGAATCCTTGCTTTGTAGTACTATGACGTCTGTAGATATCAGCATCTACATCTTTTGAGGCAAAGAGAACAATACTTTGTAGGATTCAGTGAGGGTAAATAATGCATAAATTGCATAGTACAAAGCCAGGCACCAAATAGAGAACCAATAGATGGTCACTGCTTCAGCCTGAGCATCCTTAATTTGAAACTTGATCTACTGTTATGTAGAAATATGGCATCAGTATTAATGCTTTCATCATGGATGGAACTCTTAAATTTCAGATTTGGAACATTTCAGATTTGGGCTTTTTGTATGTAAAGTCTATGTAGATTCTAAAATCTCCCCAAACCAAACTCTAAAGCATGTTGGGTCCCAGGAGTTTTCAGTACGGGGTAGGTGACCTCTATCTCGTTTGATGTATTGTCTGTATTATTTTCTTTAAGATTAGTGCTTTTTGTTCTGTTCCACTACAAACAGAAGATGGAGCATCATCAGCCAAGTTCGGAGGGAAGTGCTCATTTTTTTTGTTTGTTTTATTTTATTATTAGATGGGGATTTGCTGTGATTTTAGAAAAAATTTCATTCTTTATGTTTATAGACTATACTTCAGAGAAACAGCTTTTTGTTTTGTGGTATTAGTAGTCCATTGGAGAGTTCAGTGTTGATGAGCTGCTCTAACATGCTGATATTAGTGTAGTCTCCTTCATATTTCATCAAATCCTAAATACAGGCGTAAATAGGAGTATGCCCCACCCACTTTCTGAACATTTTTAATTTTTGAAGGGATTGTTGAATACAATTGTTTAAGATAATTTAGAGATTGGCTAATCCAGGTAATTTTAGAGTCAGTGAAAAGCAAGAAAAGGGGAACTAGTTGGAAAATAATATTTTAAAATTATGCTATCATTTGAAAAAATAAGTATCCTCAAGTCTTTCATGCCTTGGGCTGCCATGAACTTTAATAGGGAAGATGGTCTTCAGTAGATTTCAGCTTCCAGTTGCTCTACTTTAATATTAACAGTACTTTTATCAAAATTAGGGCTGTATTGTACATTCTGTGATTACAATTATATAAGAGTAGATTTTTTCTTTAAATTTAAGTCATTTTTCTTTGTGTTTATGAGGCTATAGGTATGAGGACAAAATGTACATTCCTGGAAGTTTGTTTTTCTGTGTCACAAGCCGTCTTTCTGATAAATTAAAACATTTGTAGTTCATGAGTGGTTCCAGTTAAAGTGCAAACAGTTGGATAGAAATGGACTGAATAAAAAGGCTGCAGTTCCGAGGTCCCAGCCAGCAGTTTTAGCGTGGGTGGAATTTGAGAGAATATTGCCAGCATAGTGTCTAGAATTCCTCTCCTCCAGTATCATCCCTCAGCTGGATCAAGCAGCATCCAGACCAGGGCTTTTGAAGACAGTATGTTAAGTAAAACTTACTTAGAGATCTCCTGGACTTTTGTGACCCATAATTTTGAGATTACTGAGTCAATTCAAAGCTCAATTAATTGTCATAAAACTGGTGTGTGAACTGACATGCCTAGGATTGCAGGAGCATTGGAACTATATCAATGTCCTCTAAGTGATTAAGCATGTGACTAGAACTAGAGAATCTTCTTTATGTCCCTCCGTCTCAGTAACTAAGAACATAATATTTAGAAGTTAAAGTTTTTAGTTTTTGTGTATGTTACATCTGCCTGAGGAAAAACCACATTAGAAACCACAAAATCCACTTCATTTTGTGTCTTGAAATTGTTCATATAGCCTTGTGGAAATCTGATGAGGAAATTAGTCAGGCTGCGTGCTGAGCTGATTCAGCATAGTGCAAGGTTCCTCCCTGATGTTCACTCTTTCAGTGTTCTTCCTAGTGACTTCCTCTGGTTCTTTGAAGCCTTAACCACACTGCTAGAAGGAAATAGTGGCTTCCAGAGCTCAGTGTTTTCTGATACAGTCTAACCTTCTGAAGGAATATCTTAGTCACTTTTCCTTCCATTGTCATGAGTAATTGAAGGGCAGGGCCTGCATTTCATTCATCTTTTTTACCTTAATCTCCAGTCCACAGTAGAGATTTTGAACATAGAGCAAAACAGGCGCTAGAAATGTTCTTTTCATTCTTACTGTCTCCTGCTTCCAGTGCAGAGTGAGCTGTGGAGATCTTTCTAATAGACTGAAAATGGATCCAAAAAGGTTGATATGTACATATTTTACATAAACACTATTTAAAATCTAAGAGAGTAAGCAGGTGTGTCAACAAATACCTGTTAGCCTAGCACTAGGGAGGTTGAGGCATCCTGGGCAACTCAATGAAATCTTATTTAATAATTGAAAAGTTTAAATAAATGAGCAAAGATGTAGCTCATTGGTAAGAGCATTTGCCTGGTGTGTACAAGGTCCTGGGTTAAGTCCCCAGCATTAATTTAAGAAGCTGAGTTTTACACTAATATTTAAGATTTATGACATGAGCAGACATTTCTAGTGTATATATGGTAGGTAGGCTAGGTTATCAACTGCAGTAACTCCAGATCTCAATGACTTTGTGCAGGACATTCTTAGGAGAATGGAATAAATAAGTGCTCCATGGAGTCTCTCAACCCCTACAAAGTTTCTCTGGAGCTAGGTTTCTTCCTTCTGGTAATGCCACCATTGTTTTTTCCCTTCAAACATCAGTGAGGCACACAGTGAGAGGTGGGGACCATCCATCATAGTATGTTGTCATGTGCTAGGACTGGAGTCATGAGTCTGCATATGGCCCTTTGGCCAGAGTTTAGTCAGGTCCCATCCTTACAGCAAACTGTTAAGAAATTGGGTTTAGCTATATGCCCAGAGGGAAATGGAGTTGGTTTAGTATACAGAATAGTATAGGTGAAAGACACCAGTTCAGTTTCCACTGAGATTCTAGATGCCATCTAGCACTTAGCATCTGTCAATCTTCCACTGCTCATGAGCATGAAATTATAGTTAGAATTCATGTCACTTTTAGGAAAATGTCAGATGGTATTGTTTGTGCTTCAGAATTGTTCCTCTTGCCTTTTATTGGCAAAACTCTGAGGAAAGTATTGATAAATTTTTGTATCAACAGATTTAAATACTAATTTGTGTTATGTCTTCTTAATTGTAAAGCAGTGCTTTTTGTATCAGCAAAAACATCATTTTAACAAAAGCAGATATGCCTTCAGAGTTAGGATTTTTTAAAAGGTTGTTTACATAATTGTTTTTTAAAAACAGATTATAAATGATCAGAAGAGTGGAAATGGGCAGATATGTTCACCCAATCAATGTTGTTTTTCAGACCTAGTCTCACTATGTATTACAGGATGGGCTGGATTTGAGCTCCTCTTTCTTCAACCTTCCAAGCATTGCGATTGAACCTGAGTGCTTCCATAGCCACAGTTTGTTGTGTTTTCTACAGTCGAGCATGTAACTGTTCTGGCTCTGTACAGAGGTGGTGTGAGAGTTGCGCAGCACATCAACTTCCCTGTCTGCAGTTTCCTGCTTGCCCCCATTGTCGGTTCCTCGCTTAGACTAGGAATTGGCCAAAGAGGCCTTGTGATCACCTCTGCCTTGTTGACTGTTTCTGTAAATGACATTTTGTTGGATTACAACTATCCTCGTCTTTGTGTGGATGTTTGGTGCAAGAATGAATGAGCTGAATAATATGTGTCAGAAACATATGACCTGCAGAACCAATATTTATCCTTTGGCCTTTTTTTTTTTTTTTTTTTTTTTTTTAACCTCCATGCTTTCACTATGCAGTCCATGCTGGCCCCAAGCACCTCTTCATTGTTGGAATTACAGGTATGCACTATCACACTGGACTTTATTCTTTGACCTTTTCCTTTTTCAATAGTATGTTGACATCCATACTGGCTGAGTGGAGATCAGTCTGGATCTCAGAAGGACAGGAGACCTGAAACAACCACTTGGACTTTGAAAGACAGATGCTCCCAGAATTAAGTCGCTAAGATATTCTCATGGAGTCACATTTACCATTATTTATCTTTCTAAGTGAGCAGTGGGTCAAAATGCCTTCTGTTCTGTTTAAGAAAACTCAAGTCAGAAATGCTTAAGAAGTGTGGATCCAAACAGCAACTCCAAATACTTTGTAAATGTTAAGATTTATCATACTGTAGCCTTTTCTTCCTACCTGACTTTTCTTTTTGCTGAACCTCCCTACTCATCTTAGGAAGTTCATTTCCTTAGAAGACTTCTCTACCTCTACCCCAAGAATGTCGTCAGCCATATGCATTCCTTTCTTGGACTCGGGCAGGAGGGAGTGTCACAAACCCTTCTGTCCACAATGCTAAGAACTCATGATCTCCCAAGTAGAATCCTGGTGTTTCCTCTCCTTTGGATTTGTTCAGATAGAGAAGTTGGAATTGCCATCAGGTGCTTGTGTCTGGGTCTTAGGATGTTCTCTTGAGTGTCATGCCAGTCTTGTTGACTGCCCCCAACCCTAGCCTCCTCTCACCTGGGCTAGTGCTCATCAGCATTGGCTCCTGTGTAGATGTATCCAACCTTCTTATTAAATAAGAAACACAGAACCAATGCAAAGAAGAAAGCCAAGAGGTCAGAGCTAAGAGCTAAAACCTTACCCTTCCTCCTGCGGTGGTCCTACCTCTCCGAACCAGAGCTACCCCTGTGTTAAAGTCTTTATATAGAGTTCCTGTCCTGCCTTCTCATTGGTTGTAAACCCAACCACATGACCACCTCCTCACAGCCTGTCTGTATAGGCCTCCAGGTTTTCCATGATTGGTATTAAGATTAAAGGCATGTGTATCCAATAATGGCTGTATCCCTGAACACACAGAGACTTACCCAGCTCTGCCTACCAAGTGCTGGAATTACAAGCGTACGCTACCACTGCCCTGCTTTCCTATGGCTTGCTAATAGCTCTGACCCCCGGGCAACTTTATTTATTAACATACAAATAACATTTTAATACAAATAAAATATCACCATATTTCCCCTTTTCTATTTTAATAAAAAGGAAAAAAAAAGAAAAAGCTTATAACTAATATAAGAAAAACTATATACAAAAGGACAATAACTATATACAATATATACAAGTAATAAATACCTAAACAATGTCTAGTCCATTTGTATTTGACAAATTCAGAGAAAATAATTTCATTATCTATCCTATTTTGGTAAGTCCAAAATGTATCCTAATTAATCTTCAACTATAACTAACTAACCTTCAACTATAACTAACTAATCTTCAACTCCCTCAGAGACCCAAGAAGGAAATAATATTAGCTAACAAAAATAAAAACAGGAAGTGCACATAAGCAACTTCCAAAAAATTTGTGAGTTGACAGAAACAGACAGCTGTCTGGACAGTCACCTGAGGTTTCTCCGAAGTGCTGGGGCATCATCTTCAGCCTATAGGCTTAGCATATCTGACAGACTCATTTGTGAAGTAGGATGTACACAAGGTCAACAGTTCAACCTCACATTGAGTGAGAGTAGTCCATGTACCAGAAACACCTGAATTCCACTAGTGTCATGTCATGATTCAGGATTTTAAATTCTGGAAATTGTTGATGGTTTTTTAATTCTTTAAAAAAGAAACAGTCTTTTAAATCCTCCTGTTTCATTTTGTTTTTAAACTATAGTTTGCTGGACCTCCTTTCATGTGAAGTATGAATCTTTTCATCAGTGTGCCTTGAAGGAAAATCAGTGTTTTAAAAACTTCCCACTGATGATCTAAATTGTATCCCTCTAGTCATATATATTCAGTTTTGACAGCTGGGAGTCAGGAGTTGAGCTGATAAACTCAGATTTGAATGGACCCTACCTGAGATAGAGAACAGCAGGGAAATCAGGTTGGCTAAAACAGATCCACAGACAAAGAGGAGATTCCATGTGTTGAAATAGGTAAGAGGCACCTGAGCTATAGTGAGCATTGAAGACAAGGCTGACCTGTGACATGGGGGGAACTGTTTGTCAGGATACAGATGAAACTGGGCATCAGTTGTGAAGTTGTGATCAGTGACTCAAAAGCATATTTAGTCAATTGAGGAGATGATGTGTATACCTCATGATGTGTTTTCCTGAGGAGGTCTGAAAAATGTCAGACCTCTATCTAGTTTTGAGAATTCTTTGACTATGTGGAGAAAGTTACTTCCTGTCTTACTTTAATGAACAAATAAACATACAACCAACCAAACCCACTTTTGTCTCTTATATCCTAGGCCAGTACTCCACTACTTAGCTCCTTTTTACTTTTTACTTTGAGACAGGGTCTCATTAAGTTGCTCAGGGTGACCTTAAGCTTCCTTCGGGCTGGGCTGACCTTGGAGTTATGACATTCCTGCCTCATCTTCCAGAGTAGCCGTGGTTATGGACCTATGCTACCAGGATGGTACTTTGAGCTTTTAAAAATGCAAATAATACAAATCTGCTTCATGTGAAGAGCTAATGAAGTCAGAGAGCAATATATAATGCAAGGCATTTTGTGTTTGACTTGGAAACGTAGGTCTGTCTGTGACTGGCACAGAAAACATGTTTCCTTCCTCCTTTGCTTTGTTGCAACCCTGAGTACCGGTAGCTCTTGCTCAGTTGCTGTACGATAACTTGGTAGTGAGCTTTATATTTATTTCTGGGATTTTTCATTTTATTAGGTGGTGTATTTTACTTGTATTTGGTCATCAAAGAACCTTCCTAGTCTTCCCATGTCCTTCCTTGCCAGTGAGCTCAAACCAAATATTTTTTAGGAAAGTATAGAAATAGTATCTAAGATAAAGACATATTTATCACTAATATTTTGCAGTTTTAATTGACAGTATACCTTTTCCTTTTGTGATCGGGTAGTTCTCCATTCCTTACTCCCTTCTTTCCTTAACCCCTTAACTGGTCATTTCCTGTTTGTGATTGTGTCACATCATTCTTAGGACCTACAGAAAATTAGATACCCAGAATGTATGTTTAAGTGTGTCTAACTTCCACAGACCAAGAATCACTATAAACTGTTGCATGTAGCCATTATCAGGAAGCTGTAACATGTCTATAAAAATGGACTATTATTGTAAGGTTACATTTTTTTTTTTTACTTGAAAAAATAAATAAGCGATCCTAAAGAAAATATCTTATTCATAGTTGTTACATCTTCCTTTCCAATGTCTTCTATGGACATTTTGTGTGTGTGTGTGTGTGTGTGTGTGTGTGTGTGTGTGTGTGTGTGTGTGTGAGAGAGAGAGAGAGAGAGAGAGAGAGAGAGACAGAGACAGAGACAGAGACAGAAAGAGACAGAGAGAGACAGAGAGAGAGACACAGAGAGAGAGAGACAGAGAGAGAGAGAGAGAGAGAGAGAGAGAGAGAGAGAGAGAGAATTTAAAGCAGTCCTTAGCATTGTAAACGTTACTGTGTGTAAGGTTTTACTCGTTGTTCATACTTGTATGAAGATGGCTTGCCTATTAGTCTGTCTGTCGTTTCTGAGTCTGAAAACTTGCAGTCTCGTTGATGAGACTGAGAATGTCAACTTTGGATGATTTTTTTTTTTTTGAGCTCTTAATCCATTAGTGGCCAGGGATTTTCAGGGTTTCCCATGTAATAGTGACTGGGAGTGAGAGGCAAGGGTGTGATTAGTTCCCACAGCACTGACTGGAACTTATGTGTGACTCCCTAGAGATGACTTGAAACTTTTTTACCCTTTGTCATCCTAATACTCATTATAATGGGTCTCATTAATTGGCGCATCTCCCATTGGGTTAATTTGCAGATACCATCCATGCCATCCTTTTCTTAACTCTCTAATGCAAATTGATATTTATGGTCTTTAAAATTTAAAACAAAAGAAAATCTGTAACAAAAAAGACAAACTTTGCTAAGTTTTCCTTTTTTATTTTTTTAAGATGAGAGATTAAGATACAGAGAGATTATGTGTGAGAGAAAAGGAAGCAAACACACCACGAACCCCCACGAAAACTACTGTAGGCTAATAAACTGATGTGAAAATTTCTCAATTTACAGCACTTGACAGGTGCTAAAAGAAAAGCATCTTTAATTTTAATGTGTTGTTAGGACCTCTTTAGAGAGACTGTACAAGTTATTAACAAGGTCCTCCGAGACAGGAGACGGGTAATTAACAAGACCTATGGAGATATAGTTTAGGTAATTAACGAGCTCTTAGGCACTGGACACAGGATAACACGTGGTGAGTCCGATAGTTAAAGAGAGCAGGTCGTTATGATGTGACCAAATGCAAGCAAGAGCCTGTACATCCTCTGGAGCTTTCCAATAGGAAAGTATTAAGACTACATTCCAATGACCCCAGCGTGCTAATTTTCATAAATCAATACATAAGCTTTTTGGTTGAAGATAATATTTGAGAGAATTACTTCTTTGTAAAACCAAGAAGCAGAAGAGCTTCCTAGATGGAGGCTGATGATCTTTTTTAATGGTGGGCACTGAACTGTATAGTTAAGAGGAAAGTCTGTCAGAAGGACATACATTATATGTTTCTCAGTTGTTTTAAACATCATTGGTTGAGTGTGTTTTTCACTTGTGTCCTCTTGTCTAAAACTGCCTATTCTAGATTATCTTGCTCCTCTGATAACTTTAAAACAATCAGGCTTTTGGCGAGAGAGGAGACAACAGTGGGGACAGTCGGTTTTGACATCCTGGCCTGGGTTCCTTCACTCACCTCTCTTCTACCTTCATGTTTGAGAGATGCTGTTACCAGTTGGTTTGGTTATTTCCATGTAACTTTGATATTGGTGTCTATAGTTTTAATTCAGAAAACTCCCAGGTAAGCATTTTATTACAAACATGTTGTATTTGATAGGTGTGTCTCAACTAGTGGCCACAGGTCATTTAGGCTGAGTGAGTTTTAACTATGTGGTTCTTGAGCACAACCTTTATAGATGACATCATGTCTCAATGTCAAAAGCTAGAATGTGCCTGCAAAGGTTAAAATCTAATGAGTTTCTGATGTTGCATGACCTGTCTCAGTATGGCTCCTGTAGGCCATCAAGATGAATATGTTTCTGAATTTCAACTCTGATGATCAAATGATACTTTTATTATTTCTTTTCAGTATTTTCCACATGAGAGAGTATGGTGGTTTAAATGAGAATATATCCCATTAGCTAAGATACTTGAATACTTGTTCTTTAGTTGGTGACATTGTTTGGAGAAGTTAGGAGGTGAGGCCTTATTGGAGGAAGTATGTAACCAGGGGTGGGATTTGGAAAGCTTTAGGCCTTGCTTTATTCCCACTTCATTTTCTCTGTTTTGTGGTTGTGGTTGAGATGAGCTCTTGGCTTCCTGCTATGTCTCCCTGCATAAATTGAATGTGCTTAGGCTTCTAGAGCATTTTAAGGTGGGATGTGATAGGATAGAATTAATGTCTTAGTCCAGAGATAACATGGAGTGCCTGTGGGGAAATAATGGGAGGGGATGACTAAGGCTGGGGTGACTAGTCAGTTAGGAAGCTGTGAACATTGTGGGGCTTTGGGTGGAGAGGAAGGGAGTGCCTTCTGAGAAACGCTTCCGTGTATTCTCCTGCCTTTGAGAGAGACAATGGCAAAGGACTGGTAAGAGGAGAAAAGGAACCAATGTAAGGATGAATCTCAAGTGTGGAAGCCAAAGATCGTGATGTCTTATGTGTGCGTGCGTTTGTGTGTGTGTGTGTGTGTGTGTGTGTGTGTGTGTGTGTGTGTGTGTTGTAGGTCCACACTGGGTGTCTTCCTCTATCTCTCTCCACCTTACTTTTTGCATCAGGGTCTCTCACTGAACCTAGAGCTTACCAATTTGGCTATACTAGCTTGCCAGCAAGCCCTAGCAATCCCGTCTCTGCCTTCCTAGTGCTGGGGTTACAGGTGCACATTCTGGGACTGTGCCTCTCTGTTATGAGTGTGCTGGAGATCAGAACTCAGGTCCTCATGCTTGGGTGGCAAGTGCTTTACTACCTGAATTGACTCCCCAGGCCATGGTGTGTCTTAAATTTGACAGGATAGAGCATTTTTGAAACTGTTTTGTTTCATAGAAGAGTGTAAGGTATATGGTTTCTGAATCAGACTTAGGGTGTTAGTTTTGATGGAGAGGTTTGAGGTTTTAGTTTTAGTTTTGTTTTGTTTTGTTTTTTATCATAAGGTGGTGTTTCTTTGTCTTCTTTTCTTTTTCAAGAATAGGGACTGTGTGTTTTGAATTAAAACTAGCAAGCTAGTATGAAAACATTAACAGCTCTTGCAAGTTTGTTTTCCAACACTTGAATAATCTTTGGCTTCTTTGAACACAAGAATGCAAATTTCAGTAACTTTAAAGATTTGTGCATTTAAAGTGTTTTCATCTTATCGTTATAATGATTATACACATTTCTCTCCAGTGGTTCTAGCTTTTCCAAATCTTGCCCTTCTTAATCTCCCGTGAGTCTTTCACTGTGGAAATAACCTTGCTTCTTACACCTATAGCCCTCATTTATTTTTGTGCACGCCTCCTCTGCAGGCTTCTGTTTTCTGTGCCCAAGACATTTCCAACTGGGCTCTGTGACTGCGTCACCTGATACTGCTTTCATTTTATTGATGATAACGCTTTCCCTTTTGAAATTCAGGCAATGTATTTATGTATTATGTATTTATGGTAGTAACTACTGTAGCCAGATTATCTAAATATCTAATGGTGATGTATAAAATAGACCAAAAATTGTTACTGTATTCACTTACTCCATTGAAATATTAGGATCTGAGCATATGACATAGATGTCTTTGAACTTACTGTTTAAAGGTGAATTATTCCTCTTTGAATTAATTTGAATATAATGTTATTATATAATTATGAATAAATAGCTAAATTTTTATTAGATGTTGAATGATGTTTTAATGAGCTTTATATACTTATTTTACATTTGGAAATTGTTCTGATGAAGGAGCTAATACCATTTAAATAGCTGATGCTTGAACATGCTTGGTTTTCTTAAAGTTTATGTCCCCATATTTTCGGTGTAGTTTCACAGGCTTGTGTAAAGCTTCACTAAGGCAAGGAGTGGAGGTTTGAGGGCATGATTTACATGACTAAGATAGTTGGGAGGGTCATGAAAGAAATGACCTGTTACCAATACAGAATAGAGCATGCCCTTTAGAAGTACAGGAAATTTGCCATGGAAAGGTAGAGAAAGGAGCAGTTCAGTGTACTGAAAATTGAGGAAAGGTTTCCTCAAGGCACATGTCTTTGGCCTTGATCTTGACCACTGAACATGGACTTTATAAGTTAGGAAATGAGTTGATAGACATATCCATTTTAGTAAACAGTAATGAAGAGCATATAGAAAGTATTTAGAGAGGCATGTGTGGTGGTACACACCTGTAATTCCAGCTCTCAAGATGCTGAGGCACCAAGATCATGAGTTCAAGGCCATCCTTTGCCATATAATGAGGCCTTGTCTCAAAAACAACTAAATGAGTAAAGCAAACAGGAAAAAGAAAAGGTCATTTGATAGGTTTCAAAGGAATAGTTTCTAAATAGTGGTTTTTATACTATTAAATTATTAGTTCTTTATTAAAAACTGAGCAATCTCACCATTTCTTCTCTAGCTAGAGTTAGGGAGCTGTATTTCATGTCTGTCATTTGCTGCCTGGTAAGTTCCTGAGGAAGCAGGTTTGCTACTGCAGGCTACCAGTGCTCCACTTAATAGGTGCAGCAGCTCAGCTTTAAGCACCATGGACACTTTGTTAGGGAGTTTGGTATAGGAGGAGAGTGTCCAGACAGTCATGTATTTTGTTTATCAGAGACATAACAAATATGGTTTTTCATATCTTTCTTTATCTTCAAAGAAATGAATTGTCTAAAGCTATGAAAAATGAAAATCACACTGAATGTGATTTACATTTTGATTCAGGGTTATATTTGATTCTTCAGCAAAGGATTTCACAATGTACTATGAAAATAGAACACTTTGAAGGGAATATGGGATAGGTACAAGTTCAGAATTGTAAGTCAGGTTTGGGTTTATTTACATCTTTGGTAAAAAGCTGTAGGGCCTTGTATGTTAGCCTTTCACTGTGAAACAGGGTAACCTGATGAGGAAGAGATTAGCATGGCACCCGAAGTGCGGAGGGCAGTGCTGGACCCATCACTGGAGATGGTCACTCTGGCTATGATCTCACTACACAGCATCTACAGAACACTTAACGATTGTGCTAACTATATTAGATGGAGATACTCCAAGTAGAGTATAAGCTCTACTTGAAAGAAATACTAGAATTTATTAAAGAAGGCAGCTTCAGCTGTCATAATAAGAAGGATAAAAGACATTTATTGAGAACTTGCAACATTTCAGAGTCCCTTTTGAGAAGAGCCCTGCTTTAGGAAATCCATGGAAGCACCAGTGTGTCCCCTTACACTGCTCACAGTTTCAGGACTCAAAATTCCTTCATCTGACTAGTGTAGTGGTGATTATATTTTTTATGTTCTGTTATTGTTGTGCTTTTAGAAATAATAAGCATTTCTCATCAAACAGAAAACATATAAAATGAGAATTTGAATGTTAAATATGCTTATATTGTGGTCATTTTATAGGAATCAGTAGGATCTTAAAAGGTTATCTTCTTGGGCCTGCTCATTTAGACTACCAGAGTTCCAAAAGAAAGGTGCTTGTTTTCACACTGAATGAAGGAAGATTATTGTTCTTAATTGGCTGTGATGGTTCTCTCTCATACAGGAGACTGCTACTGAGAGACAAAGGCTACATGAGGTGAGGTCTGTCTGTAAGGCTGTCGGCAGGGAGATTCAAAGTGTGGAATTGTCCTAATGCATGGTACAGTTGGGAAGTGTTATTGGAAGTAAAATCACAGGTGAGATGAGGCTGTGCTGTGCATGTGTCATCCCAGTGTTCAGGAGATAGAAGCAGGAGGATCGTGAGTTCAAGGCCAGTTGAATCTGCCTAGCAAGACCCTGTGTAAAAATAACAAGTGCAGAAGTGTAAATGAGCAGAGCTGGTCAGTCTGGGGATGATGGAAAGGGGAAATGAACAGCCTCAATGGATAGATGTATGAAAAGAGATGGGGGAAGGGATCTGGTGAAGGGTAAATGCTTTAAAGGGCTCTCAGGGACCCAGTGTGTCTAAAACTGTCAGCGATTGTAGGTGGTGGTGGCATGGGCCTGGCTTACTGGGAATTTGGCATGTCATGGTTTGATTTTAGCACCCAGTTCTCTAGGAGTGGGGATTCTTCAGCACAAGAGGAGGTGCCCAGATCCTATTTAGGAAAACTCAGGAAATTGCCACCTGGACCTGAGTAGGAAGAAACACACAGGAACTCCAAAGTTCCAGTAAGGCCACATTTCAAGTGCAGTGTTAGATTCTGGAAAAAGCAACCCCCACCCTCCAAAAAAGCAGCATTGTGTGGTGTAGTGTAATTTTCGTTATAAAACTTAGAGGAGCCCATCAGTGGGAAAGTTACTGTAGCATAAGAAACTTTAGATGTCAGCATTGGTTATACCTGTAGTCTTTGAACTGGTGGGAACGAGTGTTTTAACCATTTTCTGAATGAAGAAACATTTAGGAAAATCTGAGTGCGATAGAATAATGTATAATTTCTAGTGAGATTATTCATATGTCTGTAGGGGCAAAGAGTGTTTTTTCATGCAAAACCTTGTATTCTTTTCCGGCAGACATGGAGTTCTACAGTCTTGCTGAGGCAAACTTGGTCACTGTGCATGCCTTAGGGGCTGGGCTTCTCAGCCTGGGAGCTTAGCATGTAGAACTCTTGCTCCCACAGCTGTGCTTTGTCACCAAGGAAGGGGCTCTGAGGATTCACTGCTATGGACAGCCCTTCCTGAAGGCTTTGCAGAGATGGCTGCAGCCTTGAGTGCTTATGGGCAAACACCCTCTCTGTGTGTTGTTCTTGAACACCTGAAGCCTTCCTGGAAACCAGGGGGTACCACAGCTTTTCTTCAGATATGACTTGTCTCAGCCACAGCCAGCGAATTTGTGTCTTGGCCAAGAGTGGTGTGGCCTTTTTAATCTGGTTTAGAGGATGGCAGATGCTTCCTCCTGCTCCTCCTCAGGAGCTCAGACTTTCTTCAAACTTCCCCATAGCGGCAGGAAGCTTAGGGAGGCTGGGCTGCCCTTGATTTCATAGGCAGATGGAGATAGTGTACCAGTCCAGTGAGGGGTGTTGGTACCTTGCTTTCATCACTCCATCCTAATTCCCGTTTTGCTTCTGAACTACAAGGGACAACTTTCCCTCCCACAGCCACCACTACTAGTGGGTTTGTGGCACTAGCAGTGGCAGGCCAAGGTCTCCTCAGAGCACAGAGATAAGCAATACAGTTTCCTCAGTGACAGAGAATCATCTTACATCAAGCGAGGCATGATAGAACTATGAAGTAAAATGCCTGAAAATTTTCAAATTTTCATCTTGACATGTCAGCGAAATTGTGTGTGTGTTGCTGGATTTATTCTTCTCATGTATTAAGGGTACTTAAGAGAAAAAACATTTGAGAGGCTTAGCTTTAAAGGAGTGGGGTTTGGCCTCCATGGGCTTATGTGTGGGAATCAGTGAACTGTTATACTGACATTTTAAAGACATAAAATAATTCCACGTACTTTCTTCAGCAGGAGAAAATGGTTAATAAACTTGATTGATTATTAAGTTTTCGAAGCCTGCCTTTCTTTGGCAGATATCTACAAGTCCTTTTATGTTCTAGGCCTTCCTGCAGCAGCAGCTAGTATTCATTATAGAAATGCTGCTGGTCTAGATTTGCTGTCCATGACCTTTGGTGTTACTGACCACGGTTTTTAATTGTCTTGCCTCTGAGATCTCCTAAAAGATACCTCATGAGAATATTAATAAGCAGATTGTTGTTACTCTCCACAGACACTTCTGCTTTAGTTCTGTTTTGTCACTGGAGGGTTGGGTGTGCCCAGTCCCAGGAGAGAGCATGTAGTTCCTGGTGCTGTTCTGTCATTAATTTGACTTAGTCCGATATTGCTTGCTTTTTTCCTAAAAAGAAAGAAATAAAAATACTGTTTCATCTTGTCTCCTCAGCTTTATTTGCCTATGTAACAGACATAATTATAATTAAAATGTGCATACTAAAGAATCTCGTTGGCTACTTCAATTAAAAATTTTTTTTTGAGCCGGGCGGTGGTGGCGCACGCCTTTAATCCCAGCACTCGGGAGGCAGAGGCAGGCGGATCTCTGTGAGTTCGAGGCCAGCCCGGGCTACCAAGTGAGTCCCAGGAAAGGCGCAAAGCTACACAGAGAAACCCTGTCTCGAAAAACCAAAAAAAAAAAAAAAAAAAAAAATTTTGAGCTTTGGGAAGAGGATCGATAACAATTTTTTAGAACTCCTTTAGTGTGAAACCACTCAGGAGCATGAAATAAGAAGCACAGGAGTAACTCTTCAGAACTTACCGAGGTTCTCCAGTTGGTTTGTGGTGTGGTCAGATAGTAAAGTGGTGGCAGGTTGTGTGCTCGTAAACCAACCAGTTAATTTTATTCAAAGTCCATTAATTTGGAACTTATTTAAACTCTTATTGGCAGTTTGTCTTGGTTTACCTTTTTTTTTTTCTGTGATAGAGACCATAACCAAAAGCATTTTAGGGAGGAAAGGGTTTATTAGCAAACAGCTCATAGTTCCCCATGAAGGGAAGGCTGAGCAAGAACTCAGGGCAGGAACCTGAAGGCAGGAAATGAAGCCATGGAAGGATGCTGCTTACTGACTTGCTCCCTGTGGCTTACTCAGCCTGCTTTCTTATTATACCCCAGGACCACCTGCCCAGAAGGCAGCACCACCTACAGTGAGCAGGCCTCCAAGATGAGCATTCATTGAGAAGATGCCCCACAGGCTTGCTTACAGGACAGTCTTATGCGGCATTTTCTCAGTAGAGGTTTTCTGTTATCAGATGACTCTAGCTTTGTGTTGACAAAAGCCAACCAGGACATAGCTGTAAATGCTGGAATATATCTTCCCATCTTAAAAAGAACTGAAAATAGTCTACTAGTAACCTCTCAGATATAAACATAAGTAACTTTTGTTATTTAGGAAAAGGGTTTTCTCTGTACCTTGGGGACTTGCTATCTTGTTGGCAGACATTGTATTGTCTTACCATTGATTTACTCAGCCAACCATCCTGGCTCTTACAAATTGTTAAAAAGTCATTCAGCATCCATATTTTATGTTCCTACCATGCCTTAGACACCATGGCAGAAGTAAGGCTGGAAAGGTTAATGAGATATGATCCCTTCAAGTGGCTTCCAGCAAAGAGGCATGGGAAGCCCTGGGGTGAGACCAGATTCAGAAAAGGCAGCTGTTGAGCTTCAGTTTGCTGTATAAAACAGTCATGCTAATTTCTTTTATTGTTCTTCTAATGTTAATTTTTTGAAAGTTAAAAATATGAAATTTTGAATAGTTAGGTGGCTTGTACTTGGGCACTGCGTACTGGAAAGATAGCTGAATAAAATGTGGTGGGATTGAAACTTTGGCTAAAGAATTTATCATTATTCAAGCAGAATATCCAAGCCAGAGATTCTGACAGCTAAATCATGAAGTTAGACTTGCATCTGAGATACCACCATTGCCAACAGAGCCTTGGCTAGATTTGGTAAGATGGGGTGAATAGAGGTGTGATCATGTTCCTATGATCAGAAAGGTAGCACACATGAGCAGCAAGGAGATGTGATCTAGGCTGAGAGTCCCAAGTAGGATGGATTTATGGGACTTGCCAGCTAAAGACTGATGTTTCACTTTGGGTGCCCAGGAGACAGTTGATGGAAAAGGCAAAGGGGTAGATAGTTTAGGCACATTCACCTTGAGGTACAGGTAGGGTTCTTGTTCTGAATCTGTAGCAAGACATTTGTAAGCCCAGTATTCTAGAGGATAAAGAAGTTGTGTTTGTAGAGAAAATTATTTCAGTCATTCATCCATGATGTGGTAGCAGCTAAAGTAGCAGGAGATGTGAAGCCATCGAGGCAGAGTAGAGAGAGGTCTGGCCTCTTTCCTAGGAAGTAGCTGGCATTTCCCACATAAGGACAGAAAGAGGAAGGTGGCAACAAAAGGGGCATTTGGGAGTGTGGGTGGAAACAGGCTGGCATGCTGAACAGAAAAAAAAGTCTCAAAAAGAAAGAGTAGCCATTAGTGAAATGGAAGGAGAGATTGGAAAGTGAGGCAATTGCCCTGGTAAAAGAAGTTTGTCATCAAAGAAGCAATGTTGGGACTGTGGGGATTACAGAGTGTAGAAGAGTAATTTCCTTTTGCTGTGAGGGCTGGTGTTCGTGT
The DNA here is from genome assembly GCF_007827085.1 of Peromyscus californicus insignis. Classification (NCBI taxonomy): domain Eukaryota; kingdom Metazoa; phylum Chordata; class Mammalia; order Rodentia; family Cricetidae; genus Peromyscus; species Peromyscus californicus. The sequence goes on from NW_026294562.1 coordinate 1,308,465, forward strand.
TCTACTCTCCAGTATATACCAGTCCAATGCTGTAAAGCATGCTTCTCTCATATTCTTATACATGTTAAAGATTTAATGATGCATGATGGCTTCTTGTAGCACCTCTTCCCACCCACCCTTGCCACTGAGGGAAGCTTGGGTCCTAGAGTTTTTTCCCTTCACTTAAAGGACAGGATCAATAGGATGCTGACCTTGGAAAGAGTTACACTTGCTTCATTCACATAGTAAGATACTGACCAGTGTCTAAAGAAACTGCCCTCCTCTCCCTGCCAGGTGTCACATCTGTGGAGTTGTCAATAATTTGGATTCACATATTAAATGGAAAATGCAGAAAGCTGTAGGACAAAGTAGACTTTGTCCTTTGAGCAGTGATGGTGTTTAGAGAGTAGGAAGTATGAGATGCTCCCTAAGCTTTGGAAAGAGTGGTCCATGCAAGTGATAGCCTCCTGCTTGGAAGGTTTCCCATCCTGAAGCCAGGAGGTTATATAGTTGTATCTGCTTATAATAGACCTTTGTTCTCAGTTGCTCTGTTGTCTTTACAAGTGCTTCATGCTTTAACATTCTGAATAGTTCTTCCCCTTTCTTAGAACTTCCTGCTTTAAAGAATGTGTTTGCTTTAAGAAGGAAACATTTTGAGTACCGCCAGAAGCCCAAATCACCACTGTAACAACTGTCCATCACTTCATACAGACAGGTTTATTTTTAGTGCCTATGTATGGAAGACTAGTATAACACAGACTTCAATTTCTACTCAATTATTTATTTACTCCTTGCTCTAACTTTAAGATAAATTAATAAATGATATTGTAGGAAAGTTAATGATTTCTATAAAAATAATATTTAAAAAGCACAATAGTTTATATTTCAAATTTTTAGAGTTTACTTGTAAACATTTTTCAGAATTTTAAAATGAATTTGCAGATAAAAAATTGATACTTTTGCCGGGCGGTGGTGGCGCACACCTTTAATCCCAGCATTTGGGAGGCAGAGCCAGGCGGATCTCTGTGAGTTCGAGGCCAGCCTGGGCTACCAAGTGAGTTCCAGGAGAGGCGCAAAGCTACACAGAAAAACCCCGTCTCGAAAAACCAAAAAAAAAAAAAAAAAATTGATACTTTTACCTGAAAACTTGATTATGTTAAGCTTAAGACATTTTATCCCTTTAAAATATGTTTAAGCATATGAGTTAAAATATTTTATCTGTTTAAAAAGTACTTTAGGATCCTGTGGCTCCTTCAGACTTCCTCAAGTCTTTTTCTAAAATTAAACTTCAATTCCGGAGTTTAGTTCATATAGACTTCCTCTTCATCATGAACATATCCAGGTTTATTTTCTACCTGATTGAAATCCGTAACTTGTCAGCAGCTCAGTTGAGCAGTCAAACTGTATTATTCAATATCTTGTCTGACATGAGGACACCAGTCCAAAGAAACAGATATCACAAATTGGTGCCACACTTCAATAAATAGAGACATTTTATTTTGCATCACACTAATTCAATCCAGTTCAGTTAACTCTTTTTTCTCCCATGTAAGGACAGATTAAAAAAAAGGCAGTCATGAATGACTGAGTTGGTCATGTGTTTGACACGTCAGTGTGTGTATACAAAGCAGACCACAATGGAGGGCTCAGCCTTTGGATTTCAGACAATACCAATGTGGGAGCCTTCTCAACACATGGTGTAGAATGGGGACCTCAGCTCACAGACAAGCTCATACCCATGCGCATGCTCAGGTACAGAGGGCAGGGACTGGGCTGTTGCCCTGAATACCTTGCCCTTCTAGCCCTTACAGTGTAAACTCCCCAGAATTTTCAGCCCTTTCTCGGTCCTTGAGTTTCATTTTAGCTTCCTGAGCAAAAATTACTCAACACTGCATATTGTTTTGTGATTTTTGATAAAAATCTGTGATCTAAATGTGTTCCTTAAAAATCCTTTTGATAATATAATGCCCATGCTTCTGTTATTTCTCACTTCACTGATTTCTGCCTGAGACAGACCATTGACTAGATACAGTCATGGTCTTTTATTCTTGGAGTAGAGCAGAGTAGAGCAGAGACTCAAATGTGGAACATTGCTATCTTATTGACAGGAGACTAATATTGTTGGAAAACATGCGCTTACTGCTTCATGGATAAGGTCTGAGGTCCTTGAGTTTGGCCTTAGAACCCTTCAGGAGCATCTTACCCCTGCAGTTTGTGCTCCAAAGTCCTGTAGTGATGGCACTGTCTAGCACACATTGCTCTCCCCAAGTCTCCACAGAGCCCTCTTCTAGACAGCCAAGCCTCTCTGTCAGTCTTGCTTTTCCCACGAAACAGGCCTTCTTCAAGGAGAGAACATGACTTTCCCACACTTGCTCTAAGAATTTTAGGATACCCTACTCCTCCATCCTGTGAATGAGGCTTTATCCCATGATGAAGTGAGATTGGCCATTTAATCCAAAATGCCTGTGTGAGGCTTTGGCAGTACAGTCAGCACTCACAAAGGCATAGGGCTGGTATCCCAATTAGGACAGATCTTGGAGCCAGATTCCACCAGTCAGCAGTGAAGGACTCATACCCATTGCCTACTTTCCCTTATTTTTAAAATGAAGTTATGGAAGACAGAATATGGTACCATGTGGCCCTCTTAATTGGCAGGAAAATAACAGTTAATTTTGATAAAGAGTTTGAGACATTGATGAAATCATGCGTGGAATGTGCTCTTTCTGCTCTTTGTTTTCTGAGTTAGTCCATTCATGTTCTCTTCATAGCAGTCTTGTTTGAGAGACACTTTTACCATCATGGTTTTACAAGTGAAGAAACCAAGATACAGTCAAAGTCACTTGTTCAAGGTCACAAAGCAGCAGGTTCAGGGGTAAAGCCACAGCTCCAGAGCCCTTGACCCTTTCTCTGGTACCCCTGAGTGTAAGCGATGATACCCATGGGATTGTCCACCAGTGAGTACGGATGTAGTGCAGTGTTCTGCTTATCAGGAAGCATGTGTAAGGTCATGGAGCAAGGAGACACTACTCTCACTGGCCCCTTCATTCCACCAGCTTAGATTGAGAACTGGAGAAAGCAAGAAACCACCCATCAGCTGTTGCTACCACTGTGGGTTTGTTCTTATTGTTTCATTTCTTGTCAGGGTTTTGAGGCATGCATGATTCTATGACACTAGTAAAGGACCTTGCAGAACACCATGCAGATGGTGACATACAGGGATGGGGAAATGTGGCAGCCACATAAGCCTGTCAGTGGTAAACTGCAGGTGCTCAGCCCATGTCTCATGGTTGTCTGCCTGGTCACTCAGCCCCACTGCAATGTTAAAATGCTTCCACAGGCTCTCTTTCAGGGAAAGGTCCACACCCAGTTCTTATGATCTGGATGTGCAAATCTGAGTGTACCATGTACCATAACAAGTGTACCATGGCTACATAGGAAATTTTCATGCTGTGGTCCTGCAAGCATCATGCCTTTTAGGGTTTGCCGTGTGGGACATGACCTATAATTAGGGATGTGTTTCAGACAAGATTTCCAGTGTCCACACTTTCTGTCACACAGTCAAGGTTTTAAAAGCGAATTCCCTAAGTCTTCAGAGGAATCTGTTTTTTTTTTTTTAATGTAGTATGCAGATAATGGAAAATATGTCTTATAGTTAAGTCTTCTTTTTGATATGTGTATGTGGAATAAAAAGACTCCTAGGACATTAATATGCTTTGTAGCTGTTCTGGGGATAAGTGTCTTAGATGCTGGGTACAATTTAAAGTGGAAGAGCACTGATGAAATATTTACTCGTCAGATGGCTTTGAAGTTGAGCTTCTCTGGGGTGGTTGCAGTCTCCTTCCTAATGGGCATGTTTCAAAGGAGAAAGTAGCTGTGGCATTCTGCTGTGATGTCTCCAAATGAACAAGATCTCTTTTGTTTTGGTCTGTTTCTGACTAAGTTTTGGGAGCTAGATACTTAGAATCACATTAATGACAGAAATAGTTTCTGCCACTGTGGACTCATTCTCATTGACAAGGTAAGGTTTGAAAGTTAATTTTTCCAATACAGTTTGACATTTTAAACAAAGGGTGCCTGAGTTCTTTTATTTTATAACCTTTCCAAACCTAAATTTACTCAGCTTTCCACAGTAATATATCAAAAGGGTTGAGGGTATGTCTATATAAGATGAGGAATATATTATAAGAACTCTTTTTATGAAGAAACTTGCTGGTAAAGTCACTATGCTTAAAGATATTTAGAAACTATGTATTTAAGATTGATGGTTCTTTGATTCTGATAACTGGAGGATTTTCTTTCACGGTTTAAACCTGCAAATGCTTTAAGGATGTTAAGTAAATACTGTTTTGCTTTCTACATTTTTAATTGAATCTCACTTACCTAAGCTAGGACTTTAGACAGACATGTTGCAGTGTGGCCTAAAATGTTTCTGGTTTTGTTTCTTACCATACAGACTGTGCCATATTTAACCTTTATTTTATGCTTTATTACTTAGTTTTCATGTGAATCCAACAAGCAGTGAAGACCTCAGGAAAGTCCCGGTAAGTTGACAAGGGGTTACAAGATCACCAGAGAGCAAACCTGGCTTCTCCATAGCACACATTTCCCAAATCACCTCCTTAGTGGCAGAAATATTGTTGATTAGTGTGGTGATTTGGGGAGAAAAAAGAAAGTGAAACTGAGACTTTGTCTTTATTGTACAAGTGAGTGTGACTTCTGTATGTGCTCAGAGACAGTTCAAGCTGATGTAGTTACAGTCAACATCTATCTAGTATATACATGTTTGTTTATAACTTGTAACCTCAATGTGAAAGCTGTATATCAGAGTCAACATTATAGTTGTAATAGTTGACTGACATTTGTTGTTTGGACAGGGATAGAATATAAAACAAAGCTGCTTGTAATATACATCAGGAAAGCAGTGTGGTAAGAGACCAGAGTTTACCAGGCAAGGCTTTGGAAGGATGGATACTTCAGGGTACTTACCTTCTAAGTCAGACCCAAACCAGAGCTATCCTAGAATTGGCAGCAGTCAGTTAAATGGATGTGTGTAGTTTGCAGCAATTGTTGAGATAGTTTGACTTTGTTTTATTGTTATCTGAAGTTCAGGATTGTACAGGAAAGTTCAGTTGCATCTGAGTGTTCTAAATATGTTGACCTGGAGAAAAATCACTTTATAAAAATACAGGCAGTTGTTCTTGCTGGAAAACTACATTCTTACTGAGTAACAGAAAGAGGCCGGTGGTTTCAACCATCTGCCCTTAGTGTGTGTGATCCAGATGTATTTAAATATTTTCTAGCAATTGCATATTACAATTTCCAGTATATTGTTTGTCTAAAAGAAATCAAGGTGGGGTTACAGTTTATTTTATTAACCATTTTAAGTGCAGATGTGTGTCTAAAGAATGGTAGAAGACACTTCAGATGCACAGACTTTAGATAATGCTTTGCTGTTTTATGTAAATGATTTTTAAGTTTTGATGTTTCATAAATACTTAAGTCTTTAATAATATGGCAGTCTTGAAGCAATGTCAGATTATATGAAGTCAGCCTTTGATCAGATAGTGAAATGAATTCTACTGGGCTGTTACTTAATCTCAAACAAAATGCAACATCAAAAATCGATTTAATATGTAGCTATTGTTTATTAGGTAACCTTAATTACAATTTCTGTGTGCTTGTAGATATACTTTTCCAAATCTTATAATTTATTGCTGTTAAAACATCCTCAGAAATCTTTAAAGAATAAAATGTGAAAATTGTTTTAGTTCAAGGATTTAAAGGTGATAAAAGAATCCTTGATGTGTGATTATTTTTCTCTGGAATCTAACTATTCTAAATGACAGTTAAAGGATTACTAGGTGTTGCTAATGTACTGCAAGATACAATTAAGAGGAGAAAGCATCCTTACAGACTAGATTTCAGGAGACGTATTTGAACAATTTTTATGTTGAAGATTATAAGATGTTTGAAGTAATTTACATGAAGTTCTCTAGTAATAGCCATCCACCAAGTTATTTTCTCTCCTTCTGGACGGAGTATTGTGTAATTAGGTTTGTATGTCGGCTATGCTGGTGCCAACACCTGTCTGTGGAGGCTCGGTGTTTAGGCAGGAGCAGTAGCCAGTTGAAAGGGCAGTGTGAGCTCTTTAAGGCCTAATTAAGACCTGAAAGGGAGATGGAGAGAGGAGGACAAAAGATGTGAAAGTAGCTGAGATGGTGTTCCCAGAGCAGAGTTCCTCATTAGACAATAATGAGATGATCCGAGAACACCAGGCCTTCATCTCCTCCCTCTCTCTCCCCGAGTCGCCTTGGATGTCACTTAGAACCCCACCAATATTTGGTTACCAGGACAACCTTTCTTTAAATCTTCAGTTATTTTGAATCATGATAATTTGCTTTTGTCTGGATTTAAATATTGTAAAATTTACATATATATATATATATATATATATATATATATATATTTCTTAGTTTAAAAGACTAGATTGTGTGTAAGGTAAAAATAGCTAATAATTCTGAGAATCTTCCACATGACTCTTATTATTTAACATTCTGATTAAAAACTTCATAGAGGACTGTTCCTCTCTTGCCCAGTCCTCCATCTTTGTGTCTGTATAAGGGACTTACTCTTAGCAGACATGAAGTAGATAAGAGAAAGGATTAGTTGTGAAAGAAAAGAGACAAGGAAAATTTATATTAAATTTCAAAATAGGAAAACCTCTTAAAACGTGTGCTGTGAACTGTGGGGACAAATACTGAATTCGTGGTAGCTCCGTTGCGTCTGCATTTGCTCTCTCCTGGTTTCAAGGTTGGAGTTTTTAGGTTTTCCTAGATATTAGTAAATGTACCTTTGAAAAACTATTTCTGTATTTGCTTGAGAGTATTATTCCTCTTTAAGCAAACTATTTTTTGTAACCAGAAAACATTTTAACATTGTTTATATTAGTTAATATTAATCTTTATTACTTCCTTTGAAGTTGTGTGTGTGTGTGTGTGTGTGTGTGTGTGTGTGTGTGTGTGTAGTAATATGTCAGTTTAAGAACTATAAGCCTAAAATTAGAAAATTTGCATGGTTTTCAAATATTGAGTAAAATCTGTAGCCACGGATGAGCTATATTAATTATTTTTATTCTTTCTCAGAGTGTAGTTTATAGTACATGTGTCTCTGTTTTCCTGTTCAGAAACCTGAGGCTGAATTTTGGGTAAAATATCCACTTGAAAAGAAGACAGGAGAACTTTACTAATAACAGAAATTCATTTCTAGGAAGTAGACTGGGGTGAAGGAGATAGAGAATATATGTGTGTATTGTTCATTCTGGCTGTAAAATATTGAACAGTATATATAATGGTGATCTTGTGAGAGACTAAGATGATTCTTGTCATGGCATTTAGACCACTTATATCATAATGGAAAATTTTGGACATATCATTTGTCTTCCTTAAATAAATGTTAAAATATTAACTACATAAACCAGTATTATTAGTGCAGTATTAAATGTAACCATGTGAATGATTTTTAAATGTATGCCATCACTTGTAATTTGAAAAATCATTGTATTTATTATATAATTTGATTAAAATTAGAGAGTTTTAACAGATGCCATTATGTTAAATTCATTAAAAAACAACAACAACATAAAGCTGGCAACCTGTAAGTAACATAGCCCATTTAGTTTAATTTTATGACCCCCATGATTCTCAGATTTTCCAGTAAATATTTTGTTAGAGAATTAAAATCACAGGAATTGGACTTTATTATTTTAAAATGCAGTTCAGAAAAAAAAATTAGTCAGTAGATAACAGAATTCTGGAGTTGGAAGGAGTTGGAGATAACTCACCAGATAAGGGCTGTGAGACTGGCTGATTCCAGCCTCATTTTTATACACTAGTACTTGTGCTAAGGTACAAAGATTATCTTATTTCTGACAAATCAAAAATATCTCTATAATTTATCTTGTATTTACTATAGAAAATGCATAATACAATGTATATTTTATGAGAATATAATTAACAAATTTATAATTACCTCTAAACAAATGGTGACCAATACACTATTTTATAGGCTTAGCTGATCCAAGACAGAAAGAGGCAGCCAGCACTTACCCCAGAATTATTCTTATAAGACCAACATTTGAAACGTTGGGGCACAAGTAATTTAATTCAGAAAGTTTCAACTTTTCCTATTTGCTAAGGGAAAATAAAATAAGTTTAAAGTATTTCTCAGGATTGAAACTCACTTTGCTTAAATATTATGTTTATTGACTTATGATTAAAGTGAGTTTATAATAAACTTCAATATCTAGTAAAGGATTTGATTTTCCTGTTTGAGGTCTTGGTAAATATTCTTTTTTAAGTGGTGCCATTTTAAATGAACATTTATTAAATGTTAAAAAATTCTTCGCATATTTTATCATGGCGTTATAGAGGTGGTTAAGATTTTTATAGCATCCAAATTCATGTTTTCAGTATTTTAATAGCTCTGGAAGTAGCCTCTGCTCCCCCAGACGATCTTACCCATAGTTGCCATGTTAGTTTCCTAGAACATTGCCTCAAAGATATTTCTGCTTTACAGTTGATCATAGCAGAAAAGCCAAGAAGTGATTCATTTCTGCTTAGAAACCTTCAGTGGTATTTTTCCCTTAGGAAAAATGCTACAGGTCCTCAAGGATGATATTGCGCATGCTTGATGGTGCAGTGGGCATCACCAGAGCCTCTCTTACTTGTTTTCTGGTCTTGCCTCTCTGGCCTGTGGCAGGCCACTAGATCTTGAGCCCTGTTTGCTAATTGTCCATGCCCATCACACTGCCCATTTCTGTCTGGAGAGTGTGAAGCCTGTTGCAAGCTGTCACCACCCGAGCCCTGAGGCCTTGGGTATTTGAGGAGCTTCTCAGCCTAAAGTTTGTATATCCAGGAAGAAGAGGCACATTCGATGACTGGGATGTCACTCTAGCTTCTGCCTGGGGTCTCACAGTAGGAGCATATGGTGAAGTTCTGGCTTTGGCTTTAATGGAAAAGTTCCAGACACATAGCAGTCAAAGAGGATGCTGAAGATGGGAGAACAAGCGTCTTCCTGCCTCCGCCAGGCCTCACCCATCCTCTGCTGGACAGACCGAGTCCTGCGTCTTCCTGCCTCCGCCAGGCCTCACCCATCCTCTGCTGGACAGACCGAGTCCTGCCTTAGGAACAAGAAAACTAGTTTTCTGCATATTTCAGTTGATTTTCTTACAGCAAAATGGAAGTGTTTTGGCTAACAGTGATGCAAATCATCCTAAATTGTTGGGTTTAGGAATAGAACTGTATTTTCAAGGCATAAAATGTGCTGTTTTGTATCAAGATATATACACGATATCTTTTGATTGTGTTTATGCTTTTGTTTGATTTTTTTTTTGGCCACTAGAATATTGTTAGCTAAATAAATAAGTGAGATGAGAGGCCATGTAGCTGTCCTGACCATAGTATTAATGTGGCTGTAGCTGAGCTCTGAGCTTCCTGATAACAGGACAAAAATTGGAAACAACATCAAACAAATGAATGTTGTTTATGGGAAATGGAAAAATCCATTACTCAGGGAAAAAAGCTCACCTTGCTGATCAGCTAAGACAGAAGTTATACCCATGGACCATGATCATTGGTTTAGTTCCAGGTGCCTTCATCATTTTCAACAAATTAGAGAAGCAGGTTTGTATTTCTGTTTCTCACAGCCATCATCAGTAAAAAGCCCAGGTGGAAATGGGAATCTGAATTTAGTGGAGTGATTCTGTGAACACAGTGTCTGTATGGGCAGTGTCTATATGTGCAGTTTCTATAGATTCTTGCCAGTCCTTTGGCTAAATCCCTACAGATGTTTAGTTTTAACCTATTTTCATTACATTGGATAACTTGTAGTTTGAAATTATAGAGCATGTGCCATCCATTCCCTCTAGCATGCTGAGGATGGAACCTAGGGCCTTCTGCATGCTAAAGCAAGTACTCTGCCACTGAGCCATACCTCAGCCTCTGGTTGTGGTTTCGTCCTCACTGGTATGGACAGGCTCTGCACTTGGAAGTTGTTCCCAGTGTAAGAAGGAATTTCCGGTGCAGAGTTGAATCAGGCTTCGTCTGTCTGCTCTCTTTTCTTCATGGGACTAGCTGGCACCTGAAAACTGACACCCTGGTTCTATCTATGGCTGGAGAGAAACTTTATCAGCCTCAGCAAAACCAGAAGATGAAATTCTGAGTAGCTCTTAATGTCTGTCCCTGCGTCCTGCCTGCTAAAGCAAGTCTGCACTTCATTACAGGACAACAATCCTTTCGATGCCACGGCTGGGTACCGCAGTCTGACCTACGAAGAGGTGCTGCAGGAGCTGGTGAAGCACAAAGAACTTCTTCGGAGGAAGGACACCCACATCCGGGAACTAGAGGACTACATTGACAACCTCCTTGTCAGGGTGATGGAGGAGACACCCAGCATCCTGCGAGTGCCCTACGAGCCATCCAGGAAAGCTGGCAAGTTCACCAATAGCTAGTGGAGACAGCAGGACTGTATTCATAGTTGAGAAGAGAGTGAGAGGGAATGAGGAAGGAAGGGAGGGAGGGAAGGAGGAAGGAGTGCGTTACTGGAGGACACCACGCTGTCAGGTTTCACCTCCTCCCCTCCATCATTGGGAAAGGGTGTTGGTCCTATACATAATCACAGGTGTTATCTAGAGTGAGTGACCTTTGGAGTGAGTGAATCACTCTAGACTCTGACCCTGAAAACGGGCCATGTCCTGATGAGTGAAGAGTTCTGTGGCATCACTTGGGTGCTTGTTCTGGACCCTTGTCTGCCATAGGCCTGGAAATATCTTCAACATCCCATGAGTTATTCCTCAGGAATAGATTCCATAAAGCAGAATTGATACTGTTGTTGGATTCTTAGAAGTCAGTCTAGACACATTTAGCATCAGGAACACTACTCATTATAAAACACTACTAAAAAAAGGCAGGTTCCTCATATATCTATGACTATGTATGTTCGAGTGTCTCTGTGTATAAAGTACATGCATATACCTCATATACACATGTGTTTTTAAGACATTGAAAAACAAGTGGTTGCCTCTAAGGTTTAGATACCAATCTTATAGTTTAATATGCGCTTTCGCAGTATACACCCAGGACTGCTTGTCACCAGGACCACCCCACCTCAGTGGCGAAGCTGCTTCAATCCACTTCTGATTTTTTGAACCTTGATTTTGAGGGGATTCACTACATCCACCTCCAGCCTCCAACATCACGCCCCCCCCCCAAAAGCCCTGTGCCCCAAAATGTGATGATCTCAAGTTTTTTCAAGGAATGACAAAATTTAGGGCTCTTTATTCTTTCTGCAGAAGCATAGATTCCTTCAACCAGTGCTCTGGTATTTGAGTTTATGGGAAGTATAAGCAGGAGATAGGCTAGAACAGTTTGTTCTACTGTGGATCATGAACAAAGACAACACCAAAGTTATACTGAAAATGAGATGGGGGTGGGGGCTAGTCGTCCGTTGCCTGATAACCCAAGGCAACGGCAAGTTCTAGGAATGAAGGGCTTGGTTTCAATTTCATTAGTAGTAGAACAGATGGTTGCCTTTGAGCCCTGAGTCAGAAACTCACTGTGGCAGTGAGTGTTGAGAGCAGCCCTTCACCAGCATCACAACACGGAGCACCCCACGTCTACCCTTGAGGAATTGGTTTGTCACCAAATTATGGGCTCTTTGTTTAAGCCCGCCTCCATAGAATGGTGGTTCCTCTGTGGATTAGCTTTATGTATTTGTAGAAAATTATCCTAAAATTTAAAGTGAAAAGCAATGAGATAAGAATATTGCTGATCTTCTGCTGGTATTTTAACCTTTCAGATCTAAACACTCTGAAACAGATTGACTTTTTGAATAGAGAATGAAAAGACTGCCTGCATACAGAGACTGATACTGAGGATATTCTCGAGCCCTATAGTGAATTGCATTTTTCTGATGTTTATCTCTAGTAAGACTTCACTGAGAGTTAAATGAAAGCAGAGATTATAGTTTTGCTGATTTTCATATTTTTTAGTCACAAAATCCCTTGTTACCTGTATTTTCTGAGTTTCTGTGCTTTTCTAGAAAACATGGGTTTTGAAGTGAATTTTTCCCAAATACAAACTTAGATACTTTTCTAAAATTAAAATAGAGAAGGAAAAATGGCCTTTTAAAATCAATTTTCCTTCCACTTATAACTAAAGTGATTCTGTAATAAACTTCAAAGTCTAGTATAGATTTGATTTTCCCATGTGAGATCTTGGTAAAAATTATTTTTAAAATGGTGCCATTTAAAAATTAACATTTATTAGATGTTACCAAATTCTTAAAATTCTTAGCGTATTTTCATCATGGCATTGTTGAGACTCTTCAAAGAACCCAGACCTGTGTTTTCAGGTTGTGATGGACGTCTGCAGGTGCAGGGGCAGGCGTGAGCAAACACGTCCTCTCTAGAGTGACCTTGAGCTGGGATAAGTTTTCCATAAATCTCATCTGAAAAGCATGGTTCAAATGCCGTTGCTCCTTTTTATGAGAACTAAGTTATATGGTAGTTTTTGCCTCCATAAGAATCCATGTATGTGTACTCATCTGCCCTTAGTGACTGGCCAGGCTGAACTGGTCTTTGCCTCTTCAGAATCTGAAATGAAACTTTGTCCAGTGGCAGTCTTATGGGCAGGTTTATCTGAGGTTTATTTGAGGTTTATCTGAGGAACGATTATTGTTCCTAAATTAAAAACAAAAGTCTAAGGCAAATAAAAAGTAGCCATTTACACTCTGTAAAATGTTATGATCACTCACGAATTTAATGCTTTTATCATCAGGCAACACAACAAACTTAGACGTGAACAAGTGAACACAGCACGTGGTGGTGCCTGAGCATAAGTGGGAGCCGGGCACTGCAGAAAGAAGGCGGGGAAGGTGATCAGTTCATTTTCCAAGTGTAACACAGAATATTCTAGTGGTTTATTTTTTTATTAACTTAGAAGTGGAAATAAAATGTATGCTTCAGTAAACAGTGCATGCACAATAGATTTTTAAAGACATTTTATTTATACTTTTAGCCTAAAAATACATGCTCAAAATCACTTCTACTGACAAGAAGATTTTTTAAAATCACAGAATCAACACCTCTCAAGCCTGATTTAAGCTAACACACTTTTGTTACATAATTAAACTATTTCTTGAAACAACAACAGTATTTTACAACCAGTCTCTTCCCAGTTCTAAACTCAGCGACAGTATTACCACTTCACCTGTCTACTGGGACTTAAGTGTCATTCCTCGAACACCAAGGTCATTCTTAGACTTGTATATAAGATGCCGTGTAACCCATTGACGTGAGTGTTGGAAGCATTGCCTTTTGCTGCTGTGTTCTGCGTAGACCCTAGTTTTGCTCCCCCCATGAATGTAGAATCATTCATAGATTACACATAACTACGTGTGTTGCTTTTGGCAGTAAATCAAGATCTAGTTGTAGTTTTCCAGCTGTGAAAATGTCACCTTGTATTTAAAAGGGTTTCACCAGTGGAAACCTAAGTAAATAAGCTCATTAGTGACAGCCCTGCTTTTTCATGTCCCCATTACCATCCTACCCACTCCTGCTGCATCCGACCCCCACCCCCATGTGAGTGCTTGTTCTTGACAAGGAGACTCTTAAACGAAAAATAAAAAGGAAGACTTGCTGACGCTAAGTATCTATAGTAACTGTTACACTAAAGCTTTTGTTTTCCTGGATAGTGTTATTTCCCCTAAAACATAGAAGCAGCTTACCTTGGATTAGGGAAGCAGGTGAAACCTCCTTGCCATCTGTGTGCTCATCTTTCTGAAGGTGCAGTAGGTGTCACTCGTTGTGTGGGTGAGGTGTGAGCATGCCCAGTCATTTGATCTCTTTCCAACAGAGGGAAGGACTGCACTGCAAGCTCCTGGTGGTGCTGGAGAGGGTCTGTCAGCACATACCGAAAGCCCCCATTTTCACAGATCTATAACTTTAATAATCCAGATGCTGTCCTTGGAAGTATTTAATATGCAATAGGTAGCACCTTCACTAATTAATCTGCATATGAAGGGCTTCCTGATGTATTTAATAAGATGTGTAGAAGTTCTTCAAGCATTAAACTAAAGTTGACGTTTTATTTCATTTACTTTTCTCTGTCAAAAAAAAATCAACCCTTACAATGGACTTGAAATCTGTTACCTAATGGTACATTTGAGCCTTTTAATTTCTAGAACTTCTAGATTGTATGTATTGTGAGGAATAAAAAAAAAATGCTGCAGATCTACAAACGTTCTTAGCAAGTGTTTGAATGATGTAAGCATTATTTATAATCGAAGAGTATTACCCCTACCTTCTTAAGTAAATGCTTAGTAACTCATATACATTTTTGCAGGTACAAAAGTATTTAAACATTGTATAATGTGACAGTTGTATAATTTATGTAATCTGATGCATGAGTCAGAATTTTTATATATGATAATTGATTTGTTATAGTTGAATAAAGTGTTTAAACTTAATCCAGTCATCAGAATTTCTTATTGTAGATAAAGCTGTTCCCATCATGCACTTCTATAAGCTTCTTCATTGTCTCTTGATAATGAGACAGGTTGTGTTGGGGCAAGTGTTCAGTACTATTGGTGAAATTATTAAGGCCACTCCACGTAGTTAAAAGGGAGGTTTATTTAGTGGCATAACTTACAAATGAAGGGATAGGTAGGTTGTAGGGTCTGGGGAAGACGTAGCGCGCAGTCCGGCGGTGTTCTCTGGAGAACTCTGCTTGGTCTACCTCCAGCATCCAGGAACCAAGAGAGGGCGGCGCATCCCGATCTCGGGTCTTCAGGGCCCTCTCTTGGCCCCGCCTTGTAGGCTTGACAGTTACTGAAGCCTCAATGGGGGTTGGAACTTCCAGATCAAAGCTGGAATGGCTACCCACTACATCTCCCCCTTTTGTCTAAAGGTTATAACTTAATACAAGACTATATACAAAGGAATGGTTATCAAATATTGTCCAGGAGTAATGAGGGATAATGACCTAGATAAGATGGAACTACAATCAATGCGAAAAATATCAAGCAAGAAACATATACTAAAATCCAGAGAAGTCTAGAGCGTGGGCAAATGATATTTTACAAAGATCATTCCAAAAGATGTCCTATCCTAAAGAACCTGAATCTAATAATTAATATGTTCTAAGACTATATATATATACTAAGTTGTAACTATAACTGCTAGTATTCAATCCCACCAAAGACCTGAGAAGGAATATAATGGTACCGGAGAAATGGAAGATGATGTAAGCAACTTTCGGGCAGTTTGGAAGCTGAAAGCCAGTGGCATGAAGTGGTCAATTTTTTGGTCATGGTAGTTTTTGTCTCAGTTCCTGTCTCAGAAATGATACATCCAAATGCTCACATTTTATGCTTTCCTCAAGTAATCTTGCATAACACATTTTTACACTTTTATCTTTTTGTGAATATACAGTTGCTTACAATTAACTATTTGAACCCAAAGTGCTTCATATTCTCATATTTCTTACACACTAAAGTTTCATGCTTAAATGTTCAGTGGTTTTATCACTTGTTAATCCCACCATATACCAGGATTCATGGCAGAAAACAAGATCATAAATTTCTTAGGTGTTTTCAACTTTGCTGTGTGGTGGTCAAATTCAAGATAATGTCTGGTTAGTGTTATTAATACCAAAGTTGGTGAATTATTTTAAAGAAGTGAGCATAGCAAAGATTATAGCTGCTGTAATGTCACTCAGATTCTGCTGTACCCTTGTTAGTAGTAGAAGCACAGGAGACTGAGGCTTATCCAGCAAATGTCCTCACTAGTGCTATGAGCAGCAGTCTAGTGACTACACCACACACATTAGGCCATGGGGTTATGACACATGTCAAGGCAAGTGTAAGAGTATAGATATCACGGGGACAGTGACAAACCAGAACCCCTTTCCTGAAACTGTTCAGCTCCAGGGCACAGGTCTGGAGGTATTAGAGGCCAGAGGCATTAGATCCCTTGGGGAAGGAATTACAGGTGGTTGTGAGCCTCCTGACATAGATTGCTGGAATTCAGGTCCTCCACTTAAGAGCTGAGGCATTTCTCCATTTAATATTTTTTGAGAAATTTTAGGTTTTATATATTAGCTATTTAAAATTCTACCATACTTTTGCATCTACCAGATGAGCAGATATGGCTGGATTGAGTCATTGGTGCTCATAGCCTTGTCCTACATCAGCATCTAGGAACTTAATGGTTTGAATTCTCAGGCCCTTCCCCAGCCTTAAAAAGGTCATAAGTGAAGTCAAAGATACTAGCATAGGAACAAGAACAGGGTACAGTCCACATTCAGTGTGGTAAGAAAATGTGTTGCATAATATATATATCCAAAATGCACTAAGATGAATGATGACGTGTAGCTGGAAGTTTTCCTATGTCCCAGCTGGCCGGCATTTGAAACAAATTTCTCCCACTCACATCGCTCAAGTAAACACACAGAGGCTTACTCACTCATAGGTGGATACTAGATGTAAAACAAAGGATGACTAAACTGCTACTCACAACTCCAGGGAGGCTACCTAGAAAAGAGGATCCTAAGATGTCTAGTTTCTTGATTCTTTATATATTTTGGAGATCAGCCCTCTGTCAGATGTGAGGTTGGTGAAGATCTTTTCCCATTCTGTAGGCTGTCATTTTGTCTTATTTACCATGACCTTTGCCCTACCAAAGCTTCTCAATTTCAGGAGGTCCCATTTATTAATTGTTGCTCTCAGTGTCTGTGCTACTGGTGTTATATTTAGGAAGTGGTCTCCTGTGCTAGTGCATTCAAGACTACAACCAAGATACCCTTCAACTGAAGAATGGATAAAGAAAATGTGGTACATATACACAATGGAGTACTATTCAGCAATAAAAAAAAACAATGATATGAACTTTGCAGGCAAATGGATGGAACTAGAAAATATCCTGAGTGAGGTAACCCAGACTCAGAAGGACAAACATGGTATGTTCTTACTTATAAGTGGATACTAGATGTAAAGCAAAGGATAACCAGTCGCAACCCACAGCTCCAGAGAAGCTAGCTAACAAGGAGGACCCTAAGAGGGATGCATAGATCACCCAGCAAAGGTGAAATAGATGAGATCTACATGAGCAAACTGTGGGTGAGAGGGGGTAATGGAGGGCAAGGGATGGGGGATGAGAACATAAGGGAATGAGAAGTTCAAGCTGGAACAGGGACAGAATGGGAGGGCAAGGAAAAAGATACCATGATAAATGAAGACATCATGGGAATAGGGAGAAACAGGGTGCTAGGGAAGTTCCCAGGAATCCACAAGGATGACCCCACCTGAGACTACTGGCAATAGTTGAGGGAGTACCTGAACTGGCCAACTCTGGTGATCAGATTAGTGAATACCCTAACTGTCATCATAGAACCCTCATCCAATGACTCATGGAATCAGATGCAGAGATTCACGGCGCCAGGCTGAGCTCCAGGAGTCCAATCAATGAGAGAGAGGAGGGATTCTATGAGCAAGGGACATCAAGAGCATGATGGGAAAATGTACAGAGATAGCCAGCCAAACTAGTGGAAATTCATAAACTGTGGACCAATAGCTGAGGAGCCCCCATGGGACTGGACTAGGCCCTATGGATATGGGAGACAGTTGTTTAGTTTGAACTGTTTAGGGGGCCCCCAAACAGTGGGATCAGGAGCCATCCCTGGTGCATGAGCAGACTTCTTGGAGCCCAGTGCCTACTGTGGGACACCTTTTGCAGCCTTGGTGCAGCGGGGGTGGGGGGGTGGGGGGGTGGGTGGGTGGACCTGCCTCAACTGAATGGACCAGGCTCTGCTGACTCCCCAGGGGAGACCTTGCCTTGGAGGAGGTGGGAATGGGGGGTGGGAGGAGGGAGGAGAGGGGGATCTGTGGTTGGTATGTAAAATGAATAGAAAATTTCTTAATAAAAATTTTTAAAAAAGAGAAGAGACTGGTGGAGTTATTTCTGAAGAAAATGGCTAGCCCTTTGCATGGAGATGTTAACTTTCCCAACACCCTTTTGATTTTTTTTTCCTATATGCAAATACTAGTTTCAGAATTAAATAAAGTAGATCTTTCGATCAATTTCAAGACAATTTCACTATTATCTGACTATAAATACATAATATATACTACATATCCGTATTCTGTGTATAACGTAGGGTCTATTTTATCTGACTTCAGAAGTATATATGTATGTTCTGTATATAATGCAAAATCTATGTGAAAAACCTCTGTACCACAGAAGTAAGAAACTCACATGTGGCCAAGAATCTTTGAGTCCAACATGATGTGGTGGCACTGAGTTGCTTTTCCAGTACTTTGGAGATAGAGGACAGCCGGGGCTACATAAAACCCCCCAACTCAGAGTGAGCAAACAAGAAAAAGGCCAACAAAAGCAGAAGGGGGGCTTCTTTGCTGTCATATGCATCCAGAATGTGGATCCTCTGGCTAAGGCATGAAATACTCTGTGCCAGGTTCTTCATAGAGACTTCTACCGATGCGCTGTCTGTGGGAGGACCATAGTGCAGAGTCCTGTTCCTCCAGGGTTCTCAGATGAACACCCCATGGAATCCAGGACAGGAATTTCTTCTGCAATTTTCTCTGTCTTGGGCAACAACATTCTAGAATTTGTAGTCGGTAGCCATTCCAGCTTTGATCTGGAAGTTCCAACCCCCATTGAGACTTTGGCAACTGTCATGCCTACAAGGCAGGGCCAAGGGAGGTGCCTGGAGACCTGAGATCTGGATGGGCTGCGCTCTCGCTCTGTTCTGGGACCCTGGACGGTGGAGGTGGGCCAAGCAGAGCTCCAGAGAACACCGCTGGACTGCGATACACCTTCTCCAGACCCCGCGACCTACCTATCCCTTAATTTGTAAGTTACGCCATTAAATACATCTCCTTTTAACTATGTGAAGTGGCCTTAATAATTTCACCAATAAGAATTTACTTTCTTTAACAGATTGTTTTTCTTGCCTTGAATCTTAGCATCAAATTCAATGACCATTATATGGCTGGGTGGCTATTAACTATTTTAACTATCTGCTTATAACCCAAATGACTTGTAAATTGAAACCAAGACCTGAGTATAAATTTTAAAAACAAACAAGTAAACAAACAAGATTCATGCATTCATGGGTGAGCCAAGGAGCCCTGAGGTGCAGCTTCCCTCTGAAAAGACAGTATCTCCTTGGTAATTGTTTTTTGCCAGAGATACTTAATTTTAATCAAGAGAAAAATTTCAAATTACAGCAAAACCAGAATAAGATGGATCCCATCTTCAAGAAAGTCTGTGAGGGGAGGCAAACAATAATTATTTAATAAAGTGTTTCCAATTAAAATAGGTCATAGAGACATACATAAATGCATTGTGCAGATATCTCTGTATTTTTGGATTTGAAGGGGTAATAGAGAGCTTTGGTGGATAACTGAAAATTGAATATGAACTACTTAATAAGTGAAATTAATGAAAATTTCCCTAGGTATGTTCATATTTATGTAATGCAGTGACCTTGTTCTTAGAAACAGGATGTATCAGAGTATCCATCAGTGAAAACTGTTATGATGTATGCAATTGATATTCAAATGGGCCTAAAAATGAATGTGGAGCTCAAACACAAAAGCAAAATGGCCTCCCTTTGCAATCATGCTGAAGAGAATTCATGAGGACAGAGGGTAATGTTCTCATTCTTCTGTAAGTTTAGCATTTGCAAAATAAATGAGAAAAGGGAAAATCTAATTTAGTCTTCACAGAATCACAAGGCTATCCAATGGATGCTTAAGGCAAACAAAATTTAAAACACTGGTTCTCAAACTGTTGATCTTCACACCTTGAAGTCAAACAACCCTTTCACAGGGGTCACATATCAGATACCCTACATGTCAGATATTTATGTTATGATTCATAACAGTAGTAAAATTACAGTTATGAAGCAGCAATGAAAATAGTTTTGTGGTTGGGGGTCACCACAACATGAGGAACTGTATTAAAGGGTCACAGCATTAGGAAAGTGAAGAACCACTGATCTAAAAGGAGAGAGACTCATTAGGCTGAGCGCCAGTCCTTTCTAGTATACCACCAGGCTTGGCATTTACCCTTATACTATATCTAGTCAGCAGGCTCATCCCTTCGATGTTTCCTAGGCCTTGAGACCTCTGTCAGCACCTGCAACTCCCTCCCTCCTTCCCTCCCTCCCTCCCAGCTTCCATTTCTACCCTTCATCTGCTGTAACCCCCTCTCTGCCTCCCTATCCTGCTTCTTCACAAGTTCCCCCAGGGATTGCTTCCATTAGGGTCCCAGGTGACTTGTTTTGCTCAACTTTTGCCCCTGACCTACAGCTTTCACTCCCCAGGTGTCTCTGCTCTCAGGCTTCAAGTCTCCCCCATCACCTAATTAAACCCAAGTGGTGTCACCTGGCTTTTTCCTTCCTCCTTCGGTCTCTCAGTCTCTTTTTATGGGTTTCTTGTCAGTATCTCTGCCCTTGCCTGCCCTCCTTTGTCTGAAGGTGCCTGTGGGTCCCCAGGTGTCCAATCTTCAGCTGTCACTGCAGTGGCTGATGGCCCTTGAAGAAGACCCCTGCTCCTCCAGGCTCTGGCTCTTCAAAAATGCCCTGACAGGTAGGTGGATCCTCTGTGACCCTCTCTGCTAAGCCTACTCCTATCTTGCACAGCCTGAATGCCAAGGGGGATGCTCTTGCCACCTCACCCATTTCCAACTTTTCTTTGACTCTTCATAGTTGAGAGTTGATGCCAAAGCCGACCCCTGTTAATCCTCCTGAACCCCAGGACCTGCCAAACAACCCACACAGATTGTTACTATGGAGGATGTGATTTTTGTTCTTTGTTCAATCAAGTATGAAAGAAAAAACTCATGGATTGGTTCTTTCCTGGCTTTCCCAGATAGAAACTATGACCTGCCCAGTGAAGTAGAATAGGAGACTAGTGACCCTAGTCTCAAATATATTAAAAAGAGAGCTATCTGGCATAGGAAAAGTGTCCCAACACTAATTTTGCTCTGCAACATGCTATAGTTGTCTCTTGATGTCTCTAGGAAATAAATGCCAGGATTTCCCCTGTGTACCAAAATGTGCAGATGCTTATGTCCCTGATATCCAACATTGTAGCAGTTTGCATGCATGATCTACAGGTATTGACCATTCAAATCACTTCAAAGCACTTGTCATGTCAGCTGCAACTGTTGCATGTATGGTTGCTGTCCTACAGTATGTAGGGAATAATGACAAGAAAAAACATCTAGACATGTCCAGTACAGCTAAAGAAAATTTTCAGTCCAAGGTTGGTTGAATTAATGGAGCAGAAGTAAGAGGAGGAACTGTGTCTACAGCTGATTAGAGAACGTGATCCCTCCTCCAGTCAGGTCACTGGGTGACATCCCCACTACCTTCCTCTTTTTAATGCTGAGTGCTCTCTATAATTTTACAGAGTTTGTTGAGGCAGAAATGAATAAAGATGGAAGACTGCATATGTAAATTTGATTCAACTACTAAACTTTTTTTTGCATCTATTTCCTCATTTGATAGAAAGAGGAAGTGTTGGGGGGTGTTAGATCTGATATTCTAAAATCTCCCACAGCCCTAAAATGCCACAATTATAAAATGGGGTGGTCTAGGGTTTTATAGTGTTCATCTGCATAAAAAAATAACTTTTCAGGGGCTAGAGATGTAGCTCACTTGGCAGAGTAGGATGCAAGAAGTCCTAGGTTCAACCCCCAACGTTGCATACACCCAGTGTGGTGGTGAATGCCAGCACTTGAGAGGTGGAAGCAAGAGGATCAGAAGTTTGAGGTTATTCTCAACTACATAACAAGATAGAAACCATCAGGATTATGAGGCCCTGACTCAAATCAAAACCATCAATTTTTAAAACAGGTGTTTCCATGTTTCACAATTCTAGCAGGTTGGTTTTGAGCTGTGAAAGCTGAGCTGAACCCAAGACTCCACTAGTGTCAAAAGAACCGGGTGAAAATCAAAGAGTGGCAGCTGGCAGGACACCTGCAGTGCAGCAGCACCCAGTTTTCCTCCCTGATCACCTCTCTGAGGAGCCTTGTGCAGACACCCCAGGACACCCTGCCTGCTATCTGCCTTCTGCACTACAGAGCCACATTGGGTTTCATCACCACTGTTAAGTGTTTGATGGTAGTACCTTTGATGTAAGCCTGGACCGCAAAATCAAAGTGATGGTTTATTTAATGTTTGTCACACATCCGGGGGATTCTGAAGCCAACACAGAAGAGGAGGCACATTACAAGAGGGATTTCTCTCTCTAGCCAATTAAGGTCATTCAAGAAGTTTCCCAATTTAAATAGTTGCCCAAGCAGAGAATGACTGAGTCTCCCCAGCAACAATTTACTAAGAAGGCACGTCAAAAAATTGTGAACAGACCAAAAATGCATACATAAAAAGTACGAGCCAGCAATTACTTGGACACTAACAGTTACATAGAGGGCACACTTAGTGTAGCAGGAATCTTAAAATGTTCTTATTAATAAAATCAAACCTGAGGCCAGTTATTGGGGTGAATGCTGGAAGATCAGAGAAGCAGAACAAGCCACAACCACCTCACCTTGCCAGTTCTTCAGCTGATCCTGTTTCCTCAGATTGGAAGCTTCTGAGTCCTCATTCAAATGGATCTCAGCTGAACTGCTGCTCAGAAGCCTGAATGCTTAACCAGCCAAAAGCTTCTAGTTTCTGGTCCTCACACCTTATATACCTTTCTGCTTTCTGCCATCACTCCCTGGAATTAAAGGCGTGTGTCACCATGCCTGGCTGTTTCCAATGTGGCCTTGAACTCACAGAGATCCAGAGGGATTTCTGCCTCTGGAATGCTAGGATTAAAGGCATGTGCTACCACTGCCCAACCTCTATGTTTAATATTGTGGCTGTTCTGTCTCTGACCCCAGATAAGTTTATTAGCATGCACAATATTTTGGGGAACATAATGCCACCACACTTGAGACCTGATACTGAGCTGTGTGATGAACCCTAATGTTAGTTAGAGGTGTATTTACCCTCAGTTTTTACTCTGCTTACCACACCAAAAATAAATTTGAGAATTCTAAACCCAGTGAGGCACAAATACAATAGTAAGACATGATTTTTAAATCACATCCTTCTCTGACATTTTAATTCCATGACTGTGTATTTCTATAGAAGGGCATCAGTTTCCTCTCTATTTTCCAGAAGAGAAAGCCTGGGGACAGTCCAGCTCTGCCCAGCCTCAGGGTTTGTGGCTCCCTGGACTGAGCAGGATGGGAACCTTACCTCTGAAGCACTTTGTCCTCCTTGAGGGGAGTATTTCTGCATTCTAGGATGTTTTAGTGACAGTGTGAGTGCAGTGGGTAAGCTCTACTTGTGTAAGGCCTTTGCTAGGAGACTAGAGCTATGGATGACTGGGGACTAGTTCAGTTTCATCTAACTTCCAATGCATAAGGCATCAATGCCCAATCATTTGGTTTTACCTTTAATAAAATAGATACCTTGCTTCAACCCAGTTGATCCTACATGGCTCCCAGCGTAGGAAGAATGGATGTTATGAAATATGGCTGCAAAAGTTTCATAATAATAAGCAATCAACATTGACTTCCAGGAAGCCCTGTTCATTCCATTACTTCGAAAGGAGACCATCTGTGGAAAAGAGTACCACTAGGTCTCTGTCCTGAGAACATGCAATGTAGTCAACTGCAATTAATGTTATTAATTTTAATTGCACACAGGATTCTTTGATGTCTTTAGTATTATTCTGCCTTACAAATTTATTTAGCACTACCTCTCTGATATAAGTTTGGGGAAAGCTATTTTAGTCCACTTTGTATTACTGTCAGGCAGTGGGCTTTACCAGCTCACATAGAACAAATTTGATTGTGTTTATATTTAAGCTGTCTTAACAAGGGAAACAGGAGGATTAGCTTCAATAAAAACAGGAGCAGCATTCTGAATGTGTTTAAACAAGTTTTCCCCACCAAAAAATAGACCTATAGCATATCATTTTCAACTACACTGAAAGAAAAAAAGCCAAGGTTCCCCTGAAGAATTTGGCCATGCTCAAGGCAAGTTACAGCTGGATCCTATTATAGAAATCAATCTTTTCTCAACAATAAGTCGTAAGTCCATTTACATCTATGAAGCTTTTCAGTAAATTCATTCAATCAAAAGCAGTTTTCAATGCTTTGGCAAATATTAGATTACACATAATATACTTGTAATGTCAGCAGGGAAAAGAGGATGACACCCACCCAGGCCATTCTTCAGAACAGCGGCTATGTCCTCCCAGCCCCAGGCATGTCTCTGTGTGGATTGATGGGACTTAGTTTAGTTCACTAATGCTGACAAATTTACTTATCATTCATGATAATCACTCCTGCTGCTTCAGGGAGAAAATTTTTTAAGTACCTAAGTATTGGAGGATTAATTATGGTGTGCTGAAAAGGAAGAAAGAACTTTTGGGGTGACAGGGCAATGTTTGTCAAGACTCTGGTCCAGCTAATCTTATTTATTCTCTTAGTAAATTAGAATAACTTGTCTATGATCTCGGTGTTCTTCGTCTCAAACTGGAGCAGTGGTGTTTTCTTTAAAAAAAAAAAAAAAAACATTGGTTGGAGAGATGGCTCAGTAGGTAAAGTTCAAGTCCCTAATACCCATGTAGAAAGTTATGCCTGGCTGTGAGTATCTCTTCAACCCAGCATTGAGGAGACAGACACAGGATCCTCTCTTGGACTTGATGCCTAGTCAGCCTAGTCAAAATGACAAGCTGCAGGTTCAATGAAGAGACACAATCTCAAAAATTAAGGTGCAAGGGGATTGAGGAAGACATACCAAAGGCAGCCTGTGGCTTCCACAGTCCCACACCCACATGATCACATACATTGCCTAAACCACACACACACACACACACACACACACACACACACACACACACACACACACACACATAGGAAAAAATTCATTTGTCATTTGGAAAACTTCACTCTGAACTATGCTATACATTTCTCTTTATGTAGCTTTCATTTTTGCACTTGACAAAACACCCTGCTAAAAAAATGTCTTCTATCCCCACTCAGAAAGTATAGTCTAATAGTTAGAACAGTGAGTTGAATAGATAAAGGACCACAGTGAAAAGAAAGACAGGTCCCCTCCTTCCTTCTTCACCAGTCTGTAGGTAGAAGTCTCAAGATTCAGTGGCTTGATCTCTCCAAGTACCACTGGGAAGGGGCAGATGTTGGCTCTTCCTTTTGGTGTAACAAGTTATTTTTACAGTGAGGAGACACTTGAAGTGCTTTGAAGATCTGAGGATAAATACAGCACATTCTTAAAATCTGAGGTTTCCAAGAAAAATGATGGTGAGAATCCAGGAGGTACTAGGTTAGATTTGTAGAGTGAAAGCCAGGTGGTGCCCAGTGTTGGTGGGGTGTAGGAATCTAGGCTCATTCTTCAGCACTGGAGAGCCTGGGCACAGTGAATGCATGGTGATCAGCATAATGAAATGCTTTAGGTCTTAGCAACTATGCCTTTCAAGATGTATCCATGGGGATTCTCTGACAGTTTCCAAGCAGAGTTCACTGGAACAGAGGCTTTTACAAGAGTAGGTGAAACACAAAGCACATGTATCATAAATGCTTTGCCCCAATTGAGAGTCACAGGATAGATACACATATAGTAGGGTGGACTGGTGAGAAAATGTAAGTGTGACTCTTTCCCAGCATGGAACAGAATAGCACCTATATTACAGCACTGCATATGTAAATAAAAAATAACAAAAACTCTGCATTTTCCTCAAACGCACACATGTTCAAAGATTAACCAGACCAGCTGCAGTGGTTGCATAGGATGGGAATGAGCAAGGGTGGGTAAAAGTGAGGATACTAGAAGATAAATAAACATGCAATTTAAGAATATGAAAAGAAGCCCTGCATGGAACAATAACACTGTGTCAAGAGCCAGACAGAGTAAATTCAAATCTCTGTATTTCAAATGTAACCCTTCCCTAAATTTTACACACACACACACACACACACACACACACACACACACACACACACACGAGCTTGCAAATCTTTCCCCATTGATACTTAGGAAGGGGTTCAGGGAGATTCATACTATCTGATGAAAACTCCTAATGAACACATTTAAGATGAGATGACGCCCCAGAGTTTATGTTCAGCAGGTCAGGTGGATACTTGGGCACCTTCCAAATAAATGGGATAGATGAGATGGATTTCCTTTGTTTACCCCACCATCCCTTCTGCTCTTCCTGGGTTTGCCTTTGTCAGAGTCCTGTCTGTCTTCTGGATGGCAGGTGGACAGGCCCTCAAGACAGGTGGGACAGGTGTGGGTTACACTGATTTGGCCCCACACCTTCATATGGAACACATTAATGTTCAAAGTCACTTCTAGATGCTCATCAGACAATACCACAGTACTGTTGACTGTTTTTAGTGAAGCAAAGAACCAATGAGGAAAGGAGACTTAATGGTGTCAAATCCTCAGGAGGATAGAAAGACGAGACAGCATTGTTCTATACAAGAACCAATCCAGAAGATTTCTGGAGAATTCTTACCTAGAGATGAGTGGGCATGAATAGACATTGGCTATATTCCTCACAGCTTTCAGAAAATGATCTTAGTATCCCAGAAACAACTCCCACCTCCTAGCAAGTGCTAAGAATAGCATTTCCAAAATGCATCTCAGAAGATTTGGCACAAAAACTGTGGCCTCTCTCTCTTTATGAGGTAATGTTTGCCCTGCCTTAAAAGCTACAGTAAACCTCAACAACCCCCTCTCTTTCTCTCTCTCTCCTTCCTTCCCTCTTTCACCCTCTCTGTGCATGTGGGGTGTGTGTGTGTGTGTGTGTGTGTGTGTGTGTGTGTGTGTGTGTGTGTGTATGTGTGTGTGTGTGTGTGTGTGTGTGTGTGTGTGTGTGTGTGTGTAACAATGTGGTATGGAGGTCAGAGGGCCACTTGTGGGAAGCAGTTGTCTCCTTTGACACTCTGGGTCCCGTGGACCAAGCTTGGCTGGGTCCTCAGGCTAGGCAGCACTGACCTGCTGCGCTGTCTCACTAGCCCATGTTCCCTCTTTTCTGATGGGTTATGCAAACTGGTACTGTGAGAAATTGATGGCATTGACTACTGCGCTAATCTTCTTGCTGTAATGCACAAAGCAATCAGGTCCTGAAAACAAAAGCTCCATGGGTACCATTGCTCTTTGAACTTCCTCACTGGCGTCTTGACAAATGCATTTATGGGGACATCAATAAGTTTTCTTCTCCCTTTTTGTTTTCTCACTGACCTAGTGTGTGAAGCTCCTTTTCTGACACGCCTCCACTGGATCTCTCTGTTTCTCTTTTTCTGACATCAGTGTTCTCTGTGCTCTGAACTGCAGGCCTGAACTTCCCTCTCTGGGGCATCCATGTATCTTTTTTTCCTATTTTCTTTTTCCACTGGTTCTTTCATTGGGAAAGGTGTCAAAGTATCATTAATGTTGCTCAACACCCAGTCTCTTCATTGTACCATCTGCTGAATTCAGCCACATTAAGGTCTAATTACAGAGCGAAATGGATTATGATTATATATATGACTGCTTTGGTCTTGTGAAGTGTCTTTTCATTTAGATGAAAACATGCCACATTACCTAGGAACAAATTGGGACAGGGAAAAGGGATGCTAGCTCTTCAGCTAAAATCATACTATTTATTCACTCATTGAATACTTATTGAACTCCTATTATATACTAAGCATTTACTTCTCATTGTATGCTAATTATTGAATATATATTGATAACTAAAATATACCTGTCTTTGAGAAGTTTGAAATCTAGGTGATGACACAGACAGTAGACAAGCAAATATAACCGTGTGTGTGTGTGTGTGTGTGTGTGTGTGTGTGTGTGTGTGTGTGTGTGCTTCAAGACACAAAACAAAGAGGAATTGGATCAGATCATATTTTAAGGTTAAAAAACCATGAATCAGTGTGGAGAAGAGATTGAACAGGAGGTGGGAGAGACATAAGGGACTGCAGGGAGGGATGTAGTTGTCAGGATGAGGGTACAGAAAGAGTCTTTAGAACTGAGATGGACTTTACAGACAGCAGTGACTATCAGGCAGATGGAAAGCCATGAGGGAGAAAGACTAACACCCAGTATGGTTTGTTTTTAAATGGAATCACAGCTGGTGAGAGGGCCATTCCTGACATGAGGAGGAAAGGAGGAGTAGGAGGGAGATGTGGGGAGCACAGTCATCAAGAGTTCAGAATCAGAAGGGCTGAGGGTATACCAAGCACAAAGCATCTGTCCACCACAAACATTGGGGCAGGCACAGAGCTTAATCTTGGTGCTGTTTAGCTGATAATTCCTTATGGAATTTTCAGCCTTGAGAAAAGGAAGCATTTTCTTCCCATCTCACTTGACTCTCAATAATTTGTGCTGGAGGAGGATTGACATCTGGTCTTGAAACGAGTTTGAAGTTGCATACTTTCTTACATTAACTGATACCACCCATATACCAGACTTCTAAAGAAGCCTTCTATCCATTTAGAGACATGTTGGACAATCAGAGGACTTTTGCCATGGTGTTACGAACTCCTGAGGTTATGGTCAACGAACAGATTATATATGAGTGATCATGACTCTCTGTTGACCTAGATGCCTGACCAAGAGTCCAAAATGTAGCCTTTCCTCAAGTCAGTTGTCAAAATGATGAGATTTGGCATTGAGAGACCAGGGTTTAAAGCCAGGACTCGTCACTGACTCCTGTGTTCCCAAACTGGGCTCTTTAAGCCTTATTTCCTCTCCCCATCATGGCATTGTTCTGTGGCATTTCCTGGTAGTCCACATTTCTTCTGGGGTTTCATGGGATTTCAGACAAGCTAATTCTAGCTCCCTACCCTAGACAGAGATGTGATTTAGAGGAACTTCAGCACCTTCCACCCACCTGTGTTCTTCCTTAGGTCTCCATTCTGAGGTAAGCATATGAGCCAAGCTGGTTCAATGAGTTAGCCTCAAGTCTTTGCCTTTGGGGCTCTGGGATAAGACATTCTCTTTTCTTCTAGATCATTGGCAGAGGTAGCTATTTTGCTATCCTGGAGGAAGCCATTAGCTATCCTGAGGGAAGCCAGAGTGAAGGAAATTACCACACTTAGAGCAGAGGTAGAGAACTTAGAGAAAACATACTTGGCCATTAGAGAACATGATGAACCCTTGGAGCAAACTGTGCTTGAGGGTGACTTGACTGAATTACTTCAGTTATGGGAACAATAAATCCCTTTATTGTTTAAGCCACTTTAAGTCAGTTGTTTTATTTTTTCTTCCTTTATTTGGCTTCTAGATTTAGAGTTCTAATATTTCAAATCCTGAGAGCAAATGCATCTCGTCCTAGACAGCCTCATAAACCCTGGCATCTTTTTTGAGAGCAAATTCATATGTGATGCTCAAGAGTGGGTGACATGCAGTAAGCTTTTGTCAGTGTTCGCCACCATTGCAGGGTGGATGTAGTTACTAGGCAGAGAAAATGGAAATTGAGTTGGAATAATAGAACGTTAGTAAATTTTGTGTGTCTTAAGATCAGAACTATGGGAATTACTTGTATGAGTTGGATGTTCAATAGCATTTAGATATTGTCTTAGTTGGGGTTTTCTGTTGCTATGAATAGACACTATAACCGCAGCAACTCTTGTAAAAGAAAACATTTAATTGGGGTTGTCTTATAATTCAGAGGTTTAGTTCATTATCATTACATCAGGAAGCATAGTGGTGTGCAGACCCACATGGCGCTAAAGAAAGAGCTGAGAGTTCTACATCCTTTTTTAAAATTCTCTCATATTACATACAACAGTTTTACCTCTCTGCCCTTCCCCCAGTCTCTTCCCCCACCTCCCCTCTCCCCTAGATGCACCTCCCTTCAGAAAAGAACAGGCCTCTCAGGGACATCAACCAAATACGAAATAACAAACTACAGTAAGACCAGGTACGTACCATCACATCAAGGCTGGATGAGGCAACACAGTAGGAGGAAAAGGGTCCCACAAGTAGGCAAGAAAGTCAGATTTCTAATAATTCCTAAGAATTCCACAAGAACACCAAGCTCCTCTGCCCATATATGCAGAGAACCTAGGTCAGAGCCCTATAGGACCCCTAATCTTTGTGAGCCCCCATGAGTCCTGATCAGTTTATTCTGTGAGCCTTGTTCTTGTGGTGTTTCTGACCCCACTGGTTCCTCTAATTCTGCCTCCCATTCCTCCACAGGACTCTCCGAGCTCCACCTAATGTTTGGCTGTGGGACTCTGCATCAGTTGTTGGATAACTTCTCTCTGGTCTCTTTGATGATGATTCTGCTAGGCTCTGGTCCCAGAACACTCTGAAGGCAGGACAAACTGTAGGTTGAAAGTTTGGGGGCTGGGTTTGTGTCCCAAACCTTCCACTTGAGGCCTTGCCTGGTTACAGAAGATGGCTTGTTCAGGCTCTGTGTCCCCCATTACTGGGAGTCTTTGCTAGGGTTATACATAGAGTCCATGGTGTTTCCATTACACTAGGTTTCTACCTCTCCCTGGAAATGCCCCTCCCAATTCCAGTCATTTCTCCCAGTATTTTCTCTCTCTTCCAACCTAATTCCTGCTGTTCCCATCTCCCCCACCCCAGTCCACCCATGAAATCTATTTTTTTCCCCTTTCCAGGGAGATTCTTGCATCCTCCATTAAGCCTTCCTTGTTACTTAGCCTCTCTGGGTCTGTATACTAAAGCATGATTATCTTTTACTTTGCAGCTAAGCTAATATCCACTTACAAGTGAGTACATAACATGTTTGTCTCTTTGAGTCTAGGTTACCTCAATCAGGATGATTTTTTTTCTAGTTCCATCCATTTGCCTGAAAATTTCATGATGTCATTGTTTTTAACAGCTGAGTAATATTCCATTGTGTAAATGTACCACATTTTCTTATCCATTCTTCAGTTTAGGACATTTAGATTGTTTCCAATTTCTGGCCATTATGAATTAAGCTCTTATGAACATAGTTGGAGAAGTGTCCTTGTGATAGGATGGCGCTTCCTTTGGGTGTATGCCCAGGAGTGATATAGCTGGTCTTAAGATAGATCAGTTCCCAATTTTCTGAGAAATTGCCGTATTGATTTCCAAACAGCTCTACATGTTTGTACTCCCACCAGCAGTGAAGGAGTGTTCTCCTTGCTCCACATCCTCACCAGCATGAACTATCACTTGTGTTTTTGATCTTAGCCATTCTGACAGATAAAGATGGGATCTCAAAGTCATTTTGCTTTGCATTTCCCTGATGGCTAAGGATGTTAAACATTTCTTTAGGTGTTATCTCAGCCATTTGAGATTCCTCAAAGCTGTCCACTCTCTTCATATCTATTCAATATAGTACTTGAAGTTCTAGCTAGAGTAATAAGACAACTAAAGAAGATCAGGGGATACAAATTGGAAAGGAAGAAGTTAAAGTATTTTATTTGCAGATGATATAATAGTATGCATAAGCAACTCCAAAAATTCTACCAGGGAACTCTTACAGCTGATAAACACCTTCAGTGAAGTGACTGAATACAAGATTAAATAAAAAAAATTCAGTAGCTGTCCTATATACAAATAACAAATGGGCTGAGAAAGAAATCAGGGAAATAACACCCTTCACAATAGCCACAAACAATATAAAACATCTTGGGGTAACGCTAACCATGCAAATAAAAGACCTGTATGATAGGAAACTGTTACAGAACACCCCTTGGGGAGGAGGGAGGAAGGCGGTGTGGTAGCACAGCTGTAATCTCAGCAATTAGAAGTCCAATCTCAGCAATTAGAAGTCCAAGCAGGGCCAGGCGGTGGTGGCGCACGCCTTTAATCCCAGCACTCAGGAGGCAGAGCCAGGTGAATCTCTATGAGTTTGAGGCCAGCCTGGTCTACAGAGGAAGATCCAGGATGGGCACCAAAACTACACAGAGAGACCTTGTCTCAAAAAAACCCCAAAACAAACCAAAACAAAACCAAACAAACAAAAACCCTTCAACACTTTGAAGAAGGAACTTGAAGAAGATATCAGAAGATGGAAAGACTTCCCATGCTCATGGACCGGTAGGATTAACATAGTAAAATTGGCCATGCTACCAAAAGCAATCTACAGATTCAACACAATCCCCATCAAAATTCCAACACAATTCTTTACAGACCTTGAAAAAACAATACTCAATGTAATATGGAAAACAAAAAAACCCAGGGTATCTAAAACAATCCTATACAATAAAAGAACTGCCAGAGGTATCACCATCCCTGATTTCAAACTATACTACTGAGCTGTAGTAATAAAAACCACATGATATTGGCATAAAAAACAGACACACTTATGTGGAATGGAATTGAATAGAATTGAAGACCTAGACATAAATCCACACACCTATGGACACCTGAATTTTGATAAAGAAGCCAGAAATATACAGTGGAAAAAATAAAGCATCTTCAAAAATGGTGCTGACATAACTGAATGTCTGCATGTAGAAGAATGCAAATAGATCCTATCTGTCACCCTGCACAAAATGCAAGTTCAAATGGATCAAAGACCTTAACGTAAAACCAGACACAATGAGCCTGATAGAAGTGAAAGTGTGGAATAGCCTTGAATGCATTGGTACAGGAAGCAGCATCTGAACACCTATAGTACAGGCACTAATCTCAACAATTAGTAAATGGGACCTCATGAAACTGAAAAGCTTCTGTAAAGCAAAGGACACCGCCAATAGGACAAAATGACAACCTATAGAATGGGAAAAGATTTTTACCTCCACATCTGACAGAGGGATAATATCCAAAATATATAAAGAACTCAAGAAACAAGAAATTGGAAAAACAAATAATCCAATTAAAAATGGGGTACAGATCTAAACAGAGAATTTTCAGTAGAGGACTTCTACATCTTGATCAGCAGTCAGCAAGAAGAGAACTGGCTTCAGCTTCTGAGATCTCAAAGCCCACCGCCAGTAACACACTTCCTCCAACGAAACCACACCTACTCTAACAAGGTCATTCCTCCTAATAGTGCCACTCCCTGTGGACCAAGTATTCAAACACATGAGTCCATGGAGGCCATTCTTATTCAAACCACCACAGATATATTTTCTAAATTATTTTATTCTTTTACGTGTATGCATGTGGGGTTGCTCATGGAGGCCAAAAGAGGGATGCAGATTCCTTGGACCTGAAGTTATAGGCAGCTATGAGCCACTCAATGTGAGTGCTAGGAACTCTGGTCCTCTACAAGATCTGCAAGGACTCTTAATCACTGAGCCATTTCTCCAGTCCCCTCATTTAGATATCTTGAAGTTTTCAGTTATTGTTCCTGACTTCAAATAGAACCCTAAGTACAGATGAAGTCTTTAGACTGGAGAGCTCTGTCCTAGGGAAATGGGTGCACTATCCATCACAATCAGCAAGGTCATGCTTCAGTAATAACTATCCCCTAAATATCAGTAGCTCAGAATAACAAAGACTTGTTTCTCAAGCTGCATGTTGCAGCTTGCCTAGGAGGCTCTTCTTTGAGATGTCTTTAGTGCCTGAAGGAATAGAGCTGATGTTCATTGAAATCTTGTTGGTATTGAGAAAGAGATAGCGGAGGAGAACCTAGTTAAATCCTCCACTGAGAAATGTCAGATTATCTCTGATCACAAATTACTGACTAGTACTAGTATAACAGTTCTATATCAAAGGCAGAGGGTCATAAAATACAACTTTACCACGTGCCTGAAATGAGTGAGATAGAAACATTTGATGAAAACTTAAAGACTTTTACCTTGGCCTTTGACCCTGCTGTTTGGGCTTCCCAACTTTGTTTTGATTGACTCATAATTCACCAACATCAATAGATTCAGTTAGATTGCAGCCCAATAATAAAGACCTGAGAGGCCTTGTTAGATGACATGCATATCTCTGTTCTGACTCATCATTACCCATACAATAATATAATCTTCCAAATTCTTGAATCATGAGAATATGAGTGATTACATCATCTGGACCATTGCCTGTCTGAAACTCTGCTATCATATTTTTTTTTTAATCACCACCCCTCTTTCTTCTAAATAGTTGAAAAATTATTTTTCTGAAGTACAATTATGTTAGCTTGACCAATTGTCTTTGAATGATTTTCCACACATTCCAAAATGTGGAATTGTGAAAGATTACACATTCTCACATAAAATTACTGGTGACCAAGCATGATAAACAGTCACTGATGTTATGTGATCTGAATTTGGTATATAATTCAAAAGGACTTTAAAGAATGTTTTTGACACAACATAGAAAGCTAGCAATACCATATTAAGAAAGGCAGAGATGCCACCACCTTCCCATCAGAATGGCTCACAAGGAAGGGTTCCATTGTCTTCTCCCACTTGTGTGTTTATCAAGGTAAAGGCTGAGTCTCAGTTCAGGCAGAAGAACTCTCCTGAGAAGGAGAAACTGAGCATAATCAGCAGATGGGGCATTCAAACACTCAGTGGCTTCCTCCTTGGTATATTGACTGAATTGGTGTCGCTGTCTTAATCACTCTCTATGTTTTGAGACAGAGTCTCAAACCTGGTGTAGCTGGCTAATGAGTTCGAGGAATCACCCAGTCCCCACCTCCCAGGTGCTGTTACAAGCACTTACCACCATGCCCAGACTCGTTATTTGCATGTTGGGGATCTAAATTTAGGTCACTGTGTTTCCAAGACAGGCACTTTACTGCCTGAGACTTTTCCCCAACCCTCTTTTGCTATGTTTTAACAGCTACTTTTTAATTAAGGTATTAACTTTTTTATTGATGAGTTTTAAGAGTGTTTTATATAATTGGGGGCAAATACATCTTTATTTACAAGATGTGTCTTCTGTAAACATTTTTCCTAATCTTATTCTTTCTATTTATTCTTTGAAAATTTCAATGCATGTATACAGTGAGTTATGGCCACTTCCACCCCACACTTTCCTCTCTAATTTTCCCCAGATCTTCCCAACTTCATGTTGTCATTGTATTTTGTTTATTGTTTTGATAACACACATTATTCTGTTTATAGTGTCTTTCATAAGCATAGTTTTATTTTTAGTGAAATTCAGCATATCAGTTATTTCTCTCACAGACAGAACCTTTGTTATGATTTATAAGTCATCACCATAGCCATGACTATCTAATTTTTTGTTTTTTATCTTTAAGAATTTAATAGTTTTGTCTTGCAAATTTTAGTTTATAGTCCATTTTGATTTAATTTTTATGAAAAGTCTAGATCTCAATTAAGTATATTTTTAAAAAACACATAGGTGACTAGTTGTTCCAGCAGCTTGTCTAAAAGAGACATTGCTCCATTCTCTGAGTAGATATATTGTGCCCTTCTCTGAGATCCTAGACAAACTCATCCCACATAATAGACAATCAGTGTGGTCATTTGATAAATAATATTGAATCTAAGCCACTGTCTTTACATGTTTGTCAAACTACATTCAGAGCCCATTAAGCTCAGAACCACATCCTATGCCCCTACATTAACCCCATTGTCTAAATCAGTATACAAAACTTCAGTGATTTAATGTCAACACATAATGATTAAGCAATTGAATTGCCAAACACTGTATACCCAAAGTGCCAGAACATAGGATCCTTCCACTGTGAAGTCTGATGCGGCTGCTAGTGATCTTTTGTGTCAAGGATGCCCTCTCTAATGTCAGGCATGATGGCTACGTCAGCTGAAATGGACTCTGCCTGGAACTCACGTCTACTACAACTTCACAAAGCAAAGTGAGGGAGGGCAATGCAGATACCAAACAATCAGGTTCAACTCTTCTTAGGCCACTTCTTGCAGATTTTGTGACTGAGTTTGAATCTCATTTGGGAAGTGTTTTACTGGTGGAAGGCATGCTGATTGTAGTTTAGACTTGGCTCCTTTCAATGACAAACCTGGAGGAAAATTACCAGCTCATAATATTGAATTTTACCTACATAATTCTTCAATGAGCTCTTTGAGCCTGCCTAATGTTTTTCGTGCTTCTTAATTTCATGAAACCAGGATTGGGGCTGAAGTAGGTGATGTTTCTGGAAGAAACAGACCACTTATTGGTCCCAGGTGGCACCAGAGCTTTTGATCCTAATACAACCATTTTTAAGCAATGCCCGGGACTTGTAAAATTGGTCATTTTATTAGAGAAATACATTGGACTTGAAGTCAGAAAATGCCTTCATTGGGAGCTGCCACCTGATTGGCTGATGATGCAGTCAATGTTTGCAGTCACTTTCTAGCCAAATAATATTAGATTTTAGAAATATCTCTGAGTAGGCATTTTGGGGAAGAAGGTCATTCTTTCCACATTGTAAGATACATCCTAGCACAGTTGGAAAAGAAAATTATTCAAACCATAGTTTACATGAAATAACATTGAAACAGCAATTTGCTAGTTCATAAATTACAAATAAACACCTCCCCCCACCCCAATGCCTTGCTATGGTGACTTATTTACTGTCTCACTCTCCTGTTTGAGTCTTAGGACAGCCATACAGGTCAGGGAAGCTAAGTCATCAGGCCTGCCTTAGGTCATATGAAGACAAGGTTCAGGAACAGATGCAACCAATCTCCTCTGGCTAGAGATAGAACTAGGCCTAGAGCTGGTGGCCTTGCTTCCCAGTGATCTTTCCAGATAATTTTTTTTCTGGGCTTTTCCCATGCCAAAAATCTGAACCTCCAGAAGTCTCCAGAGAAGAGTCCCTTCATCCCCTGGTTTCACTGGTTTCTGTAGTGAAGGGACAAAGGGCATTGAGTGGGGATACAGGCACGGCAGTAGAAAACGGATAATGAGATTGAGTCTTGCTTCTTTGCTTTGCTAGCTGATGAGAGGGTGGCAAGACTCAAAGACCACCACACAAACACACCCTCTCATCTGTTATTTTGCTTATATAGAACCACCCTTTTTAGTGGCCAAATCCACTCAGGCACCATCTTTTCCAGTGGAAATAGTTCTGTTAAGAGCCATCCCACTCTATGAATGTACCTTTATGGAGCTGACCAGAGGGAAAAGTAATTGAATTTAATAAAAGCTGTAACCAATATAAAGCCACAGGGAAATCCATTTTACTTCAAAGCTGAGATGCATGGTTCCTAAATAGAATTAATTGCCTGGCTGTTTCTTCCATCAAATCTCAATCCAATACCAAAGAGGTAAATTCCTTGGCATTTCTTATTTCATAGTCATATGAATCCCATCGATGGTGATGGCTGGATTGATAGACGTCATTCTCAGAAATGTCATTCTTCAGATTGATCAGTAACTACAGCTGGAAAGTCTTAGGGCATTGTGCTTAGGAGAGCACGAACCTGTAATAGACCATCTTAGTGAAATTGTCAAAGTGAGACTTTTAAGGACAGTATTTTCTATCCTTAATCACCTCTGTGTCCCCTTGTTAAAACTTTATTCCTAAAGAAACAAAAAAGAGGAAAATTCTTTCTCTTCTGGATTTCCCCGAAGAGACTCTTCGATGTCCTTGTTGGCTCACATTCAGATTAGTTAAATGCAGATTTAAAATTTTTCACCTCGGTGGAGTAGAGGACACCACAAATTGCCAGAGCCACGTGACCAGAACGCAGTGATGAAGCCAGGTTTCAGCCCCCGTGGGGGCGGCTTTGGTGGCAGAGGAGGCTTTGGTGACAGAGGCGGTAGAGAAGGAGGACAAAGCAGACGAGGAGGCTTTGGCGGGGGACCAGGAGGCTTTGGTGAAGGTGGAGGTCGAGGTCAAGGTGGAGGTGGAGGCTTCAGGGGATGAGGAGGTGGAAGAGGAGGAGGTGGACAAGGTGGAGGCTTCCTGTCTGGGGGCGGCTGGGGTCGAGGTGGTGGCCGGGGAGGCAAAAGAGGCAACCAGTCAGGGAAGAATGTCATGGTGGAACCGCATCGGCATGAAGGCGTCTTTATCTGTCGCGGAAAGGAGGATGCCCTGGTCACAAAGAATCTGGTCCCTGGAGAATCCATATATGGGGAGAAGAGAGTCTTTATTTCGGAGGGAGATGACAAAATTGAGTGCCGAGCCTGGAACCCCTTCCGCTCCAAGCTGGCAGCAGCAATCCTGGGGGGCGTAGACCAGATCCACATCAAGCCGGGGGCCAAGGTGCTCTACCTTGGGGTAGCCTCAGGTACCACCGTCTCTCATGTCTCTGATATTGTTGGCCCGGATGGTCTGGTCTACGCAGTTGAGTTCTCCCACAGTTCTGGCCGTGACCTCATCAACTTGGCCAAGAAGAGGACCAACTTTATTCCTGTGATTGAAGATGCTCGGCACCCACACAAATACCGCGTGCTTATCACAATGGTGGATGTGATCTTTGCTGATGTGGCGCAGCCAGACCAAACCCGGATTGTGGCCCTGAATGCCCACACCTTCCTGCGGAATGGAGGACACTTTGTGATTTCCATTAAGGCCAACTGCATTGATTCCACGGCCTCAGCAGAAGCTGTGTTTGCATCGGAAGTGAAGAAGATGCAGCAAGAGAACAGCTGACGCTAGAGCCCTAAGAACAGGACCACGCTGTGGTTGTAGGTGTGTACAGGCCACCTCCCTAGGCGAAGAACTGAAACTCAGAGCTGTCTGGATTGGAAGAAATGTGTGTTGCTACTGTTGCACGTGTAGTTTTTTTTTTCTATTAAAAGACTCAATTGTCAAAAAAAATTTTTTTTTCACTTCACTGTCTGATTCCACATGGGGGACCCATCTAACACAGCAAGAAGGAGAAAATATGAAGTCTGAATGTTTGGTCTCCCCCCAAAACTGATATTTTGAAAGTTTGGCCCCGATGTGACATATGGGAGGAGGGGCTTTGGAGAGTAATGAGGGAAGACCGTCATAGATGGCATTAGTGTCTTGGAAAGAGGTCTTGTGAGCTTGTGTGTCCCTCCACTAAGTGAAGACATGGCAAGAAGGTGCCGCTCGTGAGTCAGAAAGTGACCCTGCCAGACACTGTGCCCTGACCTTGATCAATTTCAGCCTCCATCACTGTAAGAAGCAAATTTCTCTTGTTTATAAACCATGCAGTTTATGGTATTTTATACCCACCCAAATGCAGCTGAGACACAGACTGGGCTGAAGGGACTTCTGGCCTGTATGTTAAATCACTCCTCACTATGCCCTTTCTACATGTATTGTTTAAGGAAAGTCCTCTTCCTCCAAAGAGTACTGTTTCATGTTTTCTTTCTATAAGACTGTATATAGAGGAAAGGCAGGGGGGAGACAGAGACAGAGACAGACAGGCGGACAGACAGACAGACAGAGAGGAAAGGGGGAGAGAGAGAGAGAAAGAGAGAGAGAGAGAGAGAGAGAGAGAGAGAGAGAGAGAGAGAGAGAGAGAGAGAGAGAGAGAGAAGAGGGAGAGAGAGACAGACAGAGAAAGAGACAGAGACAGAGATTGTTGCAAGAACTGAACCTGGATAGGACCTCTGCCCTAGGGTGTCTTCCCTTGGGTGAAAGCACAGGGCATCCCGGATGTTCAGAAGTGATCCTAAGAAAAGTACTGGACAGAGGAAGAGGACAAATGAAAACACAGCCATGAGGAAATACGTTACAAAGACTGTGGTGGTCAGTTTTCATTGTTGATTGACTGTCTTTAAAATCACCTAGGAGACATGTGTCTGGGTATATATATGAAGATTATCCAGAATGCTTTAACCCATTCAGTAAGACACAGCTTGGATGTGGGTGATACTATCCCATGGGCTGGGAACTTAGACTAAATAAAAAAGAGAAATTGAGCTGAGCATCAGTATTCATCTCTCTGCTTCCTGATAGGGGGAATGTGCCATCTGCTTCATACTCCTATAGTGCTTCCTTTTCCCCCATGATGCACCCTAACCCTTCCACCATAAGTCAAAATAAGCCTTTCCTCCCTCAAGTTGCTTGTTAGGTATTTTGGTTATATCAATGATATTAGTAACAAATACAATGACTAATATCAAACTCATGAGAAAGTATGAAGTAAAAGGGGTTATGCATAACAATATCAATTATAAGTTTCTCCATAATAGTAAAATAATAGAATCATCTGAATGCCCCCAAAGAAGGGAATTGACTGGATAAATTACAGAATATTAGATTGGTGGTTTAATAATATCAAGATTAAATTATTGACTATATAGGCTAGGAAGAACAGGGAAAGGTGTGTATGATATAATATTTAAAAACACAAGTAAATATGCACATATATGACAAGAACTATGAAAAATCACAGGCAAAAACTAGAAGTAAGTATATACACAAGAAATATTTATGCCGGGGTAGTGAATTACAGATGATTTAAAGTTTCTACTGCATTTTATTTCACAACATTGTTTTATATGTGTGCATATAGAAAAGAATGACATCTTAGAAAATGGAACTTCTTGTAAGTATTTATCTGCATCTCCTCATCAGAACTGCCAGCTTGTAGTTCATGTCATTACAGATTCCTGCTGGAGTTTAGCCACAGCCCAGAGACCAGAACTATCTGAGTGTGACTGCAAAGCCATTACTTTCTCCATCTTCCTCGAGAAGCAGACTGACTTCACAGCTCAGCTTTCCTGGAGTTACCTAATCCCCAGGTGAACAGAAAGATTCAGGCACAGTCTAGCCTCTGTTTGGTTGTGTGTATGTGCATGCATGTGGGGCATACATCTGCAGGTGTGTGTGCAGAATAGAGGACAACCCTGGGCATGATTGCTCCTCAGGTAATATCCACCCTTTTCTTTGGATCTGTCACTGGCTTGAAACTTACAAATATGTTTGGGTGGCTGGCTGACTAGAGAGACCTCCAGTGTTGGGACTATA
Organism: Peromyscus californicus insignis; assembly: GCF_007827085.1. Taxonomy (NCBI): domain Eukaryota; kingdom Metazoa; phylum Chordata; class Mammalia; order Rodentia; family Cricetidae; genus Peromyscus; species Peromyscus californicus. The sequence goes on from NW_026294562.1 coordinate 1,349,298, forward strand.
AGAATGTGCTACAAAGCCTGGCTTTTTTTTTCCTACATGGTTTTTTTGGGATTGGTCTCAGTTCCTTGTGCTTGCAAGGCAAGCACTTTACTGACTGAGACATCTACCCAGCCCAGCATGTGTAGTTTTTATTCTTTGGCTGGCCTGCTTTTCTTCTGTCTATGGGGACTGCCAGAGACTTTTCTCTAGTTTGTATGGGTGACAAGAGCAGTATGTGGCACCTGGTGAGGAATCAACAAATAATTGCTGTGTGAATGAGTTGTGGAAACATTTGGATGGGAGGTATACCACCACTTTGTTTTCTAAATTAGGGCTCATCTTGGGAGTGCCTCATCTGTCCACACACTCATCCAAAGTTTGCTTCCTGCTTCTCACAGCTACTGCTATGCCTTGATATTAGAGTTAATGTTCTCTGAGCCAAAAGTTGTACAGAGAGCCTTTGGGAGGCTGCTCTGTAGACCTCTGAAAGGGAATATTAGAGAGAAGGGCATGCTGGGGACAGGAGGCTTGCTAATTCAGGATTACTGGCTATAAGTGACTATTGTGCCAATTTATTCTAGTGTCCCCTCTGGATGTGGAGAGAGAGAAGGAATTTGAAAACTGAGCTGGGCAGTTGGAAGAAAGGCATTGATGACCATGGCTGAACCAGTGTGTCAGAATGGAGAGGGCCTTCACACCAGAGGCTCCCGTTTCAGCCTCAATGGACACCTGAATGCCAATGGCTGTGAGAGGACCAGATAGTAGGTTCATTCTCCATTGCCTAGTCCTCAAGGAGAGGCTGGGGTAGAAGAAAAGGGCCTATTCTTCACAGATGTGGTTGTGCCCTAATGCTTCTTGGGTTCCTAGCCTCCATGTCCTGGTGGGAATAATAGCTGCCATCTTCCTTGCTCAAGTTACTTGATTCAAACCCTACTAGCTCTTCCCTACATTTTTATTTTTTTTTAACTTTTTAAAATTCATTTTGCATACCAACCACAGATCCCCTCTTTTCCCTCCCCCTGTTCTCCCAACCCTCACCTCCCCCCCCCCACCATCCTCTTCTCCAAAAGGGCAAGTTCTCCCATGGGGCGACAGCTAAACCTGGTACATTCATTTGAGGCAGGACCAAGCCCCCCCCCCCCACATCAAGGGTGAGCAAGGTGTCCTGTGGGATGACTCATCCCTAACAGGCTTGAGGGCTAGCTGGCCCAAACCAGTAAAAAAAGATAATTTCTGAGAGCCAACCTGGGTCTGCCTAAGGGCCTTAGCAACAGCAGCTGAGACATGATCTGGAGATGACCTGGACCAATGAAAGGCAGCCATGTCACACCAGCAGATGCATATTCATCAGATCTTCCTCCAGGTTGGGATGGAGGGTATATAAGGCTTGCCTCTTCCTTAATAAACTGAGCTTGTTGTTTCAACATTCTCCCAGAGTCTGTGTCGTTGACTCTGTGCCTACTTGGTCCCCTCCCCCAAAGGGAACAACAGCACAGAACCCTGGCACAGTGTCCCACCATAGGTAATGGGATCCAGAAAGCCAGCTCATGTACCAGGGCTAGATCCTGACCACACTGCCAGGGGCCCCTTAAACAGACCCAGCTACACAACTGTCTCCCATATGCAGAGAGTCTAGTCTGGTCTCATGCAGGTTCCACAGCTGTCAGTCTAAAGTTTGTGAGTTCCTATGAGCTTGGTTCAGTAGTCTCTGTATATTTCCCTATCATGATCTTGACCCCCCCCCCTCCTTACTCATATAATCCTTCTTTCCTCTCTTTGACTGGATTCCTGTAGCTCAGCCTGGTGCATGGTTGTAGATCTCTGCATCTGCTTCCATCAGTTACTGGATGAAGGTTCTATGATTACAGTTAGGGTATTCACCAATCTGATTACCAGGGTAGGCCAGTTCAGGCACTGTCTCCACTATTGCTCATAGTCTAATCTGGGGTCGTCCATGTGGATTCCTGGGAATTTCCCTAGCACCAGGTTTTTCCATTACCCCATAATATCTCCCTCTATCAAGATATCTCTTTCATTGCTTTCCTACTCCATCCTTCCCCCAGCTGGACCATCCCGTTCCTTCATGTTCTCATCCCCATACCCTCCCCTCTATTGCCCTCCCTCATTCCCAGTTTACTCATGGAGATTTCCTCTGTTTCCCCTTCCCAAGGTGATCTGTATGTCCTTCTTAGGGTCCTTCTTGTTTCCTAGCCTCTCTGGAGCTGTGGGGTGTAGTCTGATTATCCTTTGCTTTACATCTAGTATCCACTTATGAGTGAGTAAATATCATGTTGGGTTACCTTACTCAGGATGATATTTTCTAGTTCTATCCATTTGTCTGCCAATTTCATGTCATTGTTTTTTACAGTTGAGTAGTACTCCATTGTGTATATATACCACATTTTTTAAATCCATTCTTCAGTTGAGGGGCATCTAGGTTGCTTCCAGGTTCTGGCTATTACATTTTTCAAGAAATCCTTTTTAAAAGTCTCTTTCACTTCTTGATGAGATGGTTCAGTTGGTAAGGTGTTTAGGGTACAAGCACGAGGGCTTCCAGCAGAGTTCACCTGTAATCCCAGTGCTGGGGGCAGGGGTGTGTGTGGAAGTTCCTTGGAACTCTGGCCAGCCAATCTAGCTGAATTCAGGGGTTCCAGGTATGTTGACAGACTTTGTACCAAAACTATATGTACTAAGGTGGAAGAGTTATTGAGGAAGACACACAACATTGCTTCCAGCCCTACATGCACATGCACACAAGCACCAACATTCATAAGTGCATACACACCACATATAGCTCCCCACTCTTTTTAAATTACAAGTCATATTTATAGAAAATATGAGACTACTGCTGCTATTGCCTTGTGCCGTGTAGCTAGAGGGCAAGGTGAAATTCAAGTTCTGATGATTATTTCTGACCAAATAGTGCAGAAAGCTAAAGGAATCCCACTCTGAGTTCAGACTGCTCAGCCTCTGTAGCTTTCTAACCTTCTCTTCTCATAAACCAGTACCCAGAGACATTTCCTGGATAATGACCATAACATTATTGAAGAAAATTGAATTGTCAAGGGTTTTAATTGTGGCAAACAAGGTCACCAAAAAGGAATTGTAGACAAGGCATTCCTAGAAACAATGTTTTTTCTAAGAATAATCCAAACAGAAGCTCCCTCCACCCCCACTTTCTGGAGTATGCCAAAGATGTGGCAAAGGCAGACACTGAACCAATGAATGCAGATCAACTAGGGACAGACAGGGTAACCTTTTGCCATCAGGAAACACCTTGAGAGGTCTTTCACAGGCCCCCATGTCAAATTTGGTTCAGTTGTTCCTGGTCACTGTGGGAGAAATTATTCCCCAGAGCAATTAAAGGACCTAATGCCAATTGTAAAAAACTATACTCCTCTGAATGATAGAACAGCTTTAGAAAATAAAACAAATTTTCAGGAGAAACCATAAATCAAAATTGATAAAGATTAGATTTGAACAAGATTGACCTCTTGATTAGAAGAGGTGATAGTTCATCAAACAGTGTTACCACTCAATTAAACTAACTTATAAAACTAACAAATGCTTTTTATTTGATCAGATATAACTTGCCCAAAGGAAAGCACCCCAAAGTTAGGGTTGGGGAAGGTTTTGTTTTTGTCTTTCCAGGAGAATAAAACAACCATCTTGAGGAATTTAAAGACCTTTGGACAAATAAACTTCCAAAGAAGAAGGGAGAACTACCTGAAAAAAAATTACCAAGAAAAGGAAAAATCTGACCTAATGTGATCTCTGAAGTCTCCAAAAAGGAGGATGGGATTCCACAATGACGATGCCATCTGGACTATGGTAAGGCCACTAAGCTGACAAACAACACCTAAAGATCGGCTTTGGACTACAAATTGCTCAGCACAATTCAAGGTGACAGGCTGAGATGATCCAGCCTCACAGACTGCTCTAGCCAGGACTTGAGACAAGCTCTGAACTTTCCCATCACACAGAGACTGGACAACAAATGGTATAGCTAGCTCTCCTAGGACTTGACAATTAACCCATATTTTTTCAGGATTCCCTAATGATTCTGCTGCCCCCAGACAGAAGGAAGTAATTATAAGAACATGATGCCCACATTCCCAAAAAGTAGGGTGGGTGGTTTTTGGAAAGCAACTACTAGTTTTAAATATTTTACATTGATATGGATTTTTGTATATTGATACAAATTTAAGATTATTTTGGTTATAACATACTGTACATATTTTTCTACTATTCTTCAAGGTATTGTACCTATATAGCTCATCTAACAATGTAAATGTCTAGTCCTTGAAAGTCATTATTACAAACTATTTAGGATAATAAAGAAATGTATGCTAGGAGTTAGTCACCTTATTACAATCAAACTTGTAGTCATGTTATGAATGTTTTCAAGGTCAAACAGAGATATATTTTAGATAGGCAAGTGGTCTTCAAGCACTTCAGAGATCTACAGAATAAAGCATTTAAGATGTTTTAATAATACAAGGGATTTTTATGACAATGAGACATGTATGCTCCTGGCAGCACCAATCTACTTCAGAGAAGATGGTAGGCATCAAAGAAATCCCATATGGAGTTTACTTTTTTGTGGCAAAAGTTAGCCAGTGGGCAAGAAAGTGCCCTTGCCTCAACTGCTGACAGTATGCTGTCCAAATTGGACAAGCAGGACAGGAAAAAAGTGACTGTACAACTTTTCCAAGACAAGGTGGAACAGTCCTTCAAAAATCCTTCACAGATAAGTCTGTCAGATATTCTAGTCCTGTAGGCCAAAGATGGATGCCCCAATGTTGCAGAGGAACCTTGGGTGACTGTCCAGGCAGCCAGCTGTTTCTGTCATTTCTTATTTTTTGAAAGTCATTTGCTCTACACTTCCTGTTTACTCAAGTAATATTATATCCTTCTCAGGTCTCTAATGGAGTTGAAGACTAGATAGTTATATATTTTCCCTTGTTACTAGACTCAGAAAGGAAACTCACAAAAGAGATATAAAGTGTATAAGATTGAGAGACATAAAAAGATTTTATTGGGTTGATAATGCAAGTTAAGATAGAAAGTGAAATAGGTACAACACTTTGGACTTACCAAAATAGGATAGATAATGGAGTATTTTCTCTGAATTTGTCAACTGCTAATGGACTAGACATTGTTAATGTAATTATTTCCTGTATATTTTTGTATATAGTTATTGTAATTATTGTATATAGTTTTCTATGTTAGTTAAAACCTTTCCTTTTTGTTTAGACAAAAAGGGGTGAATGATGTATGATATTTTGTTTGTGTTCTGACAAATAAAGCTTGCTTGGAGATCAGAGGGCAGAGCTAGCCACTAGTTAACCATAGAGGCCATGCAGTGATAGTTCACACCTTTGATCCCAGTACTTGGGATCTCATGCTTTTGATCCCAGCATATGAGGGGCTCATGCCTTTAATCCCAGCACTAGGTGGGTGGAGACAGGATTTTAGCATGACCATTAAGGATTTGTAGAGACAGAATCTTACCTCTGAGATCGCAGAGATAAGAACTCTCTAGTGGCTGGCTGCTCTGCTTCTCTGATGTCCAGGCAAGCTTTATTTGTCAGAACACATACAAAATATCATACAACACATTATGAACTTAATCATTGTCATATTACAATATCTGGCTACTGCTTGTCTTTTTTCCCCTCCTATAAATGACATTGCTGGGAACATCCTCATATGTAGTGTTCTCCCAGGAAACTTGGCTTTCATAACTCAGACATAATGGAAAACATATAGAAGATGTAGAATATTCGTGCTCTTAAATTAAATATAACTGTATGGATAAAGGGTGGGTGTGAAAATCTTGTGAACACATTGCCCGTCAATTCTTGCAGAGCACTTCTGCCTTCTGAGATCTCCCTGGCCCTTGATGTTTGCCTCACTCTTCAGACTTAACTACTCTCTTGGACTTTGTGCCTGGCATCTCTTCACTCACATTTTAACCACTTATACATATGTACTCATTATTGATCTTCCTTGCTGCATAGTATTCTGTTCAGATTTCCATTGTTTATCATTTTTAGTCTCAAATCCTACTGTTGTGAACATCTTGTTTGTGCTCCTGGCACCCACATGCTAGTGTTTTTCTAGGAATGAAATTAGGCATGCTCCTGCCATATATTTTGATCTGTGGCCGATTCTTTAATTCTACATGGTCTGTTAGGGGCCATATGGGAGTTTTTTAAATGGCCAAGGGAGACTTTCATGAGCTCCTGATGTCAATGTTTAGATGGACAATACAGTTGGCATGTGGACACTCAGCATCCCTAGTTCCTTCTCTATAATACCAGTGACATCCTCACAAGAGGGGAATGCCCTCTGGTCCATGCTGGAGCCAAGGAGCACCCACTGTAGCCAGAGTTGGGGAGTGGGACATGTCCTTCATCAGTGATACCGTGGTTTGACAAATTTTTGTTAATGAGACAAACAGAGCACATGTTAAATGTCCCATGTCTCAACATGTAGCCTCCATAGTAGTTAGAAAATTCAATGAAACAAACAGCCCAGCACTGCTCGGGTAACCCATTGATGGAAAGCAGGATGACATGATCTAAGAGATGACTGATCTTAGCACATGGGTCTGTGTGCAATGAGAGAGAGACAGAGACAGAGACAGAGACAGAGACAGACAGACAGACAGACAGACACACACACACACACACACACACAGACTTTGTCTTCATTCTTTTAGTTTTAGTTTTTGATACTATGCTGGCCTTAAACTCACCTCCAGAGTACTAGGATTACAGTGTCACCACATCCAATATCTTTATTCTTGACAGAGGTAAATTCTAGTTGGTATCTGTAGCCCCTTGGGTCATGGTTCATTGTTCTTTGTCAATTTTTTGTATTAAGTTATTAATATATCTTTACTGTATTTTATATATAAATATATAGTTCTGTAATTACCCATACAACTTACATATAAATCATACATTTTATGAGTATATGCAGAAATGAATACATTTCAAATATAATTTTAAATACAATATTAAAATTTTATATCTTTAAACTCATTTAAAATATTTTCACATATAAGTATATAGTTAACATATAAATTATACAGTTTAAACGACATTGGGGGTGAGGTCAATACTAAGGCAGCTGACATAGAAACAAAGGGGATGATTGCAAAATCATTGGGAATTTTCTCTTCTTGCTGCCACATCTTTCCTGTGTGCAGGTATGGCCTGGGAGCATGCCTAACTGCGCATGTCTACCTCCCTTGCCTGTAAAGCTGCAGGCTTGTTAATCCAGATGCAGTTGGACTAACTGAAGCTATAGTCATTATACTTAATTGGGCGAGTGGCCCTCTGAGCTGTCTATAAACTGTGTGTTCACAATGAGGTAATTAATAATGCCACTTCCTTTTGGGAGACATATCATTAGCCATTATTTCTAGAAACATGACATTGATCTCTTTATTCAGAGAGGTAATTGCAGGTTTCTGAAAAGAGTGTATGGTTTACCCAACAATTCCCCACAAATGACATCATCGCTGAAAAGTAAAACCCACAAAATCTGTCATTTTGAATCCATAGCTGGGATTTAATTCCCTAGGTGATTAAAAAAAAAAGACTGAAAAAAGTGTGTGTGTGTGGGGGGGAACTATTTTGGGACGGAAATGTGAGGGAAAGATAAAATAGTTTTTATTTTAATTTATTGGTAGTTCCTATAAGAGCAGTTGGAGGCAGAGAATTTGTGTCTATATAGTTGGAACTATAGGAATAAGAGAAATAAAGAAGCACTCCCCCTTTTTAAAAAGAATGATTGTGGCTACCTTTTGATAATGGTTTTCCTATTGTGTCTTAAACTCAGCTGACAAATGAATTTGATTTCAATATTACCATCTGAAAGCCCATGCATTAAGTCTAGTTCTTGACCTTAAAAAAATAAAAAAACGACCAAAAAAAAAAAAAGTCCACCCAGGACTTGACATTTCTCATGACTTGGATTCATCCTGTTGAGCAAGAAATAAGTAAAGATTTCAGAGTGACTCTGGGTAAAGCTGGAGCCACTCAGGTCAGGCCCACCTCAGTGTTCACATTAAATTGAAAATGTCTGAACTGCTACATTTCATCTTCTTTATGGACTTTCTAAGGTTGTTGCAGGATTAAAAAAAGTAAGACCTTTATTCATTTGGGTTATTTTCATTCCAGTTTCAAATCCACCTGGTTTTCAAAACAACTTTTGTGCATTGGTTAAGGGTGCTAAAATCAACTGCAAGAGAATCTGCCTCCAGACACTGGTCCATTTTATACTTTGAGCCATTTCACATATTGATAAATTTGGAAATCATGATTTTCTAAAACATCTTTCTTGTTTGGCACAGATGAGGCGGTGGACAGAATCTACATAGCAATGAGATGCCCTAAGCTGGTCATAAACCTGCTTTTCACAAATGTGTCCAAGGGACCACCAAAATGAAAGATGCTGCAAATTAGTTTGAAACAGGGTGCATTTGTCTATTCTCTTAGACAAATGGAGCAAGTAGACATATAAAAGAAGTCTGTAGCATAGAAAACTGCTCAACTTCATTTACCTAGACGTTAGCTAGCTTGCTGAAAGCTCTTTCAGTTATAATATATATTTCTTCAATGTTTATAACAATGGGTTAAAGCCAACAATCTCACCCTTTTTGTCATAATTCCCTTTATCACATTATGGAGTTAGCGTGTCTCAAAACTCCAAAGGAAGCAATACCCAAAGTGATCTCATTTAACTATCTATTCAGCTTCTCTTCTATTCAGAGAAACAAGGGAGGCATTTGAATATGGAACGTCTTATGAAATCTAATAATTTTCATCCTGGAAACAATGAACTACCACAGGTGCAAATTCATTTCTCAGACATAAAATAATCTTCACGATTAGTCAGACTAGTGAAGTGGTGTTGACCAGACCTGATCTGCATTTAGCCTGCAGAGAGGAGGAAAAAGGTGTTTCCCATGAAAGTTTAAAGCAATAACACTTTAAGATCATAAACATAATTTTAAAAGTTTAAGAAAAACATGATGAAAGAAAGTAGCTCATTTAAATTTTAGTTTCTAATAAACAATGGTGGTTTTTCAGTGTGATGTTCAAATGCTAGATAATTATTTGGATGGTAGGATTAAGATACCATTTACTATCTTTGCACTAAATGAGAAGATATTACATTAAATAATTTGGATTTAAGGTTTTGAATCTTGGAGGTGGTATTTATTTGTGGCTTATGAGTTTTAAAACCATAAGCTCATGATGAATTTGGTTAACATTATTAAAAGCCACATCTTAAATATCTGTGCCTTGTTAAATACATTAAATTTATTAGTACAGTTGTCTGTTGGATTTTCTTTTTAACATGGCAGGAGCACATGCATTTTAATCTCAATTTGTTCTAAATGCTCAAATTTACCTCCAAACACTTTACCTAGTTATTTATATGGAGGTGTTATTTTGCTCATGCAGAGAGCAGCTCCATCTGAGATGTCCTTGGTGAATATGGGAATGAAAAGTCCTTTGACTTAAAAGAATAATCACTCCTGTTAAGAATCGAAACTCCATTTTCTCTTGCACATCTGGCCCCAGTATCTTCAATATCCTCCTTCATTTCCAAGGGGGATGTTGGGAGAGGGGCTGAGATAGGCACACCCTAGGAGAGTCCTGAGCTGCAGGGTACTGCAAAGGTTTCTCTATGGGACAGGTTCCTGGGGTTTCTTGGTTTTAGGGATTGGAAAGTATACTGGTGGCTCTAATGCTTCCCTAATGTCTTGTATTCTACATGTGGGAAATGAACAATGGAAGTCTTCCAAGGGGCCTTTAAGTCAAACAAATAGATTCTGGCTATATCAAATCAGTGCATGGAAATGGTTTTTGTCTTTCCTTTCCTGCCTTGGAGGGTCTGATAAAAATCAGAAACTTCTCTACCCTTTGGATTTTTAAGTAGAAAAGAAAGACCAGATTAAGGCCTGGATGCCTCTCTCTGGGCCCACTGAACCCGAACCAAGTGGCTATAGGTCGCAGGAACAAGAGGCCCATTGTCATCTTCATTAAACAAACCCACCAAGCCTGATGAATGGGAAGCATTTTAAAAGTAAAATAATTCACTAGAATTTGGATGCGTTTCTCTTTAATTAGTTTGATTAGCCCTGAGTCTGAGGACTTGTCAAACACCTGGTATTAACTCTGTTCTGCTGACCTTCAGTAGGGGAAAAGCTGAGGATGGGAGAGAGGAAGGGGGGGATTAGCAGAATGAGAGCCCCCTTTTGTGAGCCTGTGTTCCAGATGAAAAGAATCATTACCACAATGATACTTCTAATTATACTGTCATTAGGATACGTCCTGGGTTAGCAGTGGTGCAGGGAGCCTCGCTTTTAGACAACATGACCCAGGGTAGGGAAGAGGGGAGGCCTGGGAGACAGTTAACCCTTTCACTAGATTCAGCCCAACCTAAGTGCCCAGAGTTTAACTCAAGCATTTGCTATTGGCAAACTGTTGGTGCATTCTACATCATCAAGAAGAGTCATTTGTAGCTTTCCTGTTTAGAGTTATCAGTTCAGCACTAGTGGGCATGCTGTTTCTTGGGGTATGTCATCCTCTAGGAGACCTGTGACCAACCAGCAGAACTCCAGTATTCCTAATTCCAGTGTGAGCATACGTGAGCAATATCGGGAACTGCTAAGACATAGGCTATAGGGTAATGTGTTCACAAAAGAATGTAGCTTCTTGACCAAAAGCCTGTGTTTGGGAGGCTGATGCCCTGGATTTGAATCCCAGCCTCATAACTCATTAGATCTGTGGCTTTGAGTGGACAATTTGAGAAAACCATGAGGAATTCTTAAAAAGGAGGAATTGCAAGCTTCGGGTTCCTTGTCTATTAAATGGAAGAAATGATTGGCCAGGTATGGTGGTACAGGCCTGTAATCACAGTACTTGGGAGGCAGAAGTAGGTGGTTCTGAGCTTGAGGCCAGCCTGGTCTACATAGTGAGTTCCAGGATATCCAGGGCTACATAGAGAGACCATGTCTCAAACAAACAATTGCTCTCCCTGTTCCCAATAAAGGAAAAAGAAACAGTTGTTTCTGAGTTCACAGAGCTTTTAGTAGGCAAAGGGGGTGTTTTCTGATTCATTCTTAGTGCTAAATATCACAAAGTACATAGTGGGCTCTTAGAAAATGGTTGAGATGCAGTTACTAGGTCTGTTGTGTGCATATGAATATTACACATATATGGGTGGGCACTTGCATATGGGGACCTTAGGTTTGACAATGGGAATCTCCCTCACCTCAGTCCACCTTATATATTGAGGCAGGGTCTCGCATTTGAACTCAGAGCTGGCTGATGCAACTAGTCCAGCTAGCCAGATTGTCCTAGGTGTCCTGTCTCCATTTCCAGAACCCCTGTGTAAGCGGACTGCTATGTCTGGCCTTTACATTGGTGTTGGGGATTCCAAACTCAAGTCCTCAAGCTTGCAAAGTAAGCACTTGACCCACTGAACCATCTCCCCAACCCCAGGCTGAAGACTCACTAAGGTGAGTGTACACATTCCTGAAATTACTAGACACTCAGCATTTACTGCCTATGTTATGTAGAACCTCCTGACCAAGGTTGCATGTCTGCAGTTAGATAATTCATTGTTTCTGTGGACTCTAGATAAAAAGTCTCTAAAGAAGGCTGGGTAGTCAATGGAATTCTTTATTTTCCCAGGCTGCCTGTCTGCCTCTGAGTACACACTCCTCAAAACTGTGTTGGTATAAATACCCAATAAGACACATTTTTCTAATAAGAGTGGTATGCTTTGTGTTGGTGACATTTGGAGAGCAAGAATGATAATGTTAGAAAGAATCTCTGAATATTTTCAGGACATTATTCTTCAGGACAATGCACTATGATGCCCCAAATGGGGTCATGGATTTCAGTGAGAACAAATCCAATCCTGTTGACATCTTTTAAAAACTATATCTGCCCCAGATTTCAGTTGGCACCGAGATTTCAAAAAAGATTTTATTTCAATATTCTTTATACATATAAATGGATTTACATGTAAGAGAAGAATGTGAACTATTTGAAAGAATAGCACTATTTATATTTAAACTATTCTTATACTTTATGGTGATTCTTTTCTCTGTGTGTTGAACAATAGCCTAGAGAAACCACAATTTCAACTATTGTAAAATAAATCGGTCTTGAATTTCACACTTCAAGGGTGTGGATTTTTCATGAAGCATAACGAAAAGATTGTGTTGAGGGGATTGATATTGCTGACAAATAGGGATGAAGATCCAGCGTGGCTGAGGGATAAGGCGAGTGCGCAGCAGGCACACCAGGAGCGTTGTCTGCAGTTTGCCTCAGTGTGTCTCTGTCTCTCTGTGTCTCCCTCTCTCCAAAATACTCACAGGCCTCCATCCTAGACAAAGATAAAGTTATGCACCCCCCAATAAAACCATTATGCGACATTTCTAATCTAGTAATTTCTATTAAGTAGAATCATTATTTTTATTTTTAAGCCCTTCCTATGATTAATTTACAATCCACACATGGCGGGGTGGGGGGAGGTGGATCATGCTAAAGTCACTTGATTCTGAACTCTGAAGGTAGCTAAATCCAGGAGCTGGTTAATTCTGTGACCATTGTAAAGATGCCATTGTGTTGCTATGAATTTTAATTAAAATGGCAGACTTTGTTTAATCCCTTTATTAAAAAAAATCTCCCTAGGATGCAAGTTAAAAAGTTTATATAAGAAAGCAGTTAATTTTGAGATGTTTGAATATCTTGTCTTCTGTTCAAGTCTCATTAACTCAACCCCCACAATCATTTATTCCCCAAGAAGGCAGTTTCCCTCCTACTTTGTGTAAAAAAGCAGATTCCAAAATTTGTTTTTAAGTATAATTAGGGCCCTAAAATGTGTGGTTGGGCTCTGAAAACTCTATCTCTGAGCTTTTTTTGCAATACAAGTTAATTAACTGGATTTAGATATTTGCAAGATGATATATTTAATGGGATTACTGCTCATATAATGTTCTCAGTGACTGATTTGGAGTCTAAGCTCACAGGACCAGGGACTGAATTTCCAGCTCTTTGAGAGTTAATGTTGTGTTAAGGAAAAGTACAATCTGACCCTCATTGTTCATGAATAGGTAAGTTATTCCCGTGAAATGGAGCCGGGCCCTACAAGGACTGTAGCCTGGCAGATGTGTGATCAAGAGAGCACAGACCATCACATTCCAGCAACTGCCCCCAGGTAGCTGGATCCCCACACCTGAACTCCTGACAAGTTCAAGGCAATTGTGTCTCAGTCAAAATAGAATGGCCCATTATTCTCAGTCTGTCTCCCAAGTGGGATCAATCAGATGCTCCAGCCAAGGTCTGAAGATAAACACTCATGTTTTGGTTGGTTGAGAGTTAAAAATGGAAGCATACAACACTGCTCTGCACTCCTAGACCTGGTCATTGTAAGCATGGAATGCTCTAAATCCATCTTTCAATGGAGGAATTCAAAATATTTGTGATTTATTTTATTAGACTGGATGGAAAGGTAAGAAATAGTGATGCCTTTGGAAGGAAGGTCAGAGGAGAAATGAGAGCCTTCAGAAAGAAAGTAAGTGGGAAAGAGGAAGAGAAAAAGAAAAAAAAAGGATGGGGGAGGGGGAGAGGGGAGGAAGGAGAGAGGGAACCCTATCTATCCTTGTCTACTTTTGTTTCTATGTTCTTCTTTTTCTTTCTTAAAGCACATATATTTTGGCCCATCAGTTGCATATACTCTAGTGTTTCCCCAGTCATTGCACACACAATTAATGACTATAATTTCAATTGTTCTCATCAGAGAACTATCGTAAAAAGAACATTTTAACTAAAATGCTGAAATTCGCATTAAATGTATAAATATTAGCTCAGTCAAACCATGATTCAGAGAAAATTTAAGTTCTCTTCCAGGTGGAAGGCCACATAATTCTTCATTTCAATTACAAGTTAGTGAGTGAAATCACTGTTTGTACATGGCCTGAGAAGATCATTTTTGGGTATGCCTTATAACTCACTTCTAAAATCATCACTGGAGACCATTAAGCACAAAATGACTTTAAAGCAGTGGTTCTCAACCTTTGTAATGCCACTGCAGTCCTTTGACACAGTTCTTCATGCTGTGGTGACCCCAACCATAAAATTATCTTTATTGCTAATTCATAAACGTAATTTTGCTACTGTTATGAATTGTAATGTGAATATCTATGTTTTCTGATACTTAGGCAACCCTGTGAAAGGGTCATTTGACCCCAAAGGGGTCGTGACCCACCAGTTGAGAGCTGCTGCATTAAAGGAAACTTCTCTGAAACAGAGATGGGTTAGGTTTAGAGAGCTTAGAGTCAAAAATGGAAGTGTTGAGTATCGGTCTCTTTAAAAGGGCAGAATCTGCACACCAGGAGCTGAAAAAGCTGAAAGATCATTTGATCTGGATTCCAGGAGGCTGTTGCCCAAGGAGGCAAAGCAACTCTCTGAAAGAGAGAGCAGGAGCCTGCGTCTTACCTGGTTCCTGGGACCCCTCAGTGGATGGCTAGGCTACAGGAAGGCAGGAGTACCAGATGTATGATGAAGAGAAAGAGTCTGACTTCTTGTAATACTCTACAGAGTCAGGACAAGGTCACAGGCTGCCGCATATAGCCCTGTTCTGCCTACACAAACACCTGTCCATGGAGAATCCTTCCTTAAGTGGCTGGAGACTAGGAGCCTCCTAACCCAGTAGCCTTGCAGTGATTCCTGCTCTAGCTCCAAGGACTCCTGGCTTGGCTTACAGGGGTGTCCTTCACCCTTTCTCTTCCTATCCCTCTGCCCTTCTGATTTACTCAGCAGCTTAGGGTTTTTGAGACCCTGGTATCTTTGGGTTGAAGCCCACCTACGCTAGCTTGTTTGAATCTTCATGTGTGTCCAGCTCTAAAGGATTAAGGGTTCATTTTTTTTCCTTGATTGAGCTTTTTCTAAATCCAAGACTGCTGTTGACCTCCAGCTCCCTTCACCTCATTAACCTTCACCCTTCCTTCAGATCTTAAGTCCTTTTCTATTCTTTGTTGACCTGTAAGACCAGGTCAGTCCCTACATCAGAGCTTTGGTAGCTCACATATCTCTCCCATGGTATCCAACAGAACTGTAATTTTATGTGTATTCCTGGATTACTTCTAGTGCAACTTTTTGGAATAGTGAAGACTCACAAGAACATTAGAACTCAGAAGCTTGCTTGGCCTTCACTCAGCGTCCTCCAACAGTCTCATTGGACATAACCACAGTATGATGTCAAAACCCACAACTGCTTTTTGTCAAGACTTCGTCACTTTCCACTCTTGTCATCAGCATGGAGAAGACTCGGAACTTGGTCCTGTAAATTGTTTTTAGAAGAGCGCAGGAGTATCTACACTTTTGATTTGCTTAACACCTGACATTGCTGCATGGTTTCCCATGCTCTTACTTGGCATCATCCTTCCTTCCTTCCTTCCTTCCTTCCTTCCTCCCTCCCTCCCTCCCTCCCTCCCTCCCTCCCTCCCTTCCTTCCTTCCTCCCTTCCTTCCTCCCCGCCCCCGACCGCTTCTTTCTTTTTTTGGCGAAGTGTCTGCTCAAATCTTGTCAGCTTTCTAACATTAGCAGGATGGACCAGTGGGTCAAGGCACTGTACCATAAGCCTGGTAAACTTAGTTCCATCCCTGAAAATCATGTAAGGTGAAAGGAGAGAACCTGAACCACAAAACTGTTCTCAGTCTCTCCACCCACATGTCCCCATTCTCCCCTTCTCTCTCCATCTCCCTCTCCTCTTCTCTGTGTTACACACACACTCTAAATAATAAATGAATGAATGAATGAATAAATAAATAAATAAATAAATAAATAAATAAATAGTAAAAAATTCTTACTAGGTTTTTAACTGGGTATATGCTTAATGGATACTGAATCTGGAATGTTCTTGAGATAGTCTGAATACTAGTCTTCTATCAAATAAACTATGCAAAAATTTCTTGTTCCAGTCTGCATTTTGCCTCTTAAAAAGTCATCTTAGGTGGTATTTTTTTATATGAAATTTTCTTAACTTGGTTTAATTATTTTATCTTTTATGAATAATACACTTAAGAACATGTCTGAGAATACTTTACCTAATTCTGACTCAAAATATTTTCTTTTGAAAGTTGTAGCTAGAGTTTTCCTGCCTGGCCCACAGTCAGGATAAATCTCTCTCACCTGCCAGTCCCACAGCCGCTCAGACCCGACCAAGTAAACACAGAGACTTATATTGGTTACAAACTGTATGGCCGTGGCAGGCTTCTTGCTAACTGTTCTTACAGCTTAAATTAATCCATTTCCATTCATCTATACCTTGCCACATGGCTCGTGGCTTACCGGCATCTTCACATGCTGCGGCTGGCAGTGTCTCTCTGACTCAGCCTTCCACTTCCCAGCTTTATTCTCCTCCTTGTCCCGCCTACACTTCCTGCCTAGCCAATGGCCAATCAGTGTTTTATTTATTGACTAATCAGCAACACATTTGCCATACAAAACATCCCACAGCAGAAAGTTATATAGTTTTAGATCTATTCTTCATTTTGAGTTAGTTTTTGAATAAAGTGTGACTTTAGTTGAGGCTTCCTTTGTTACTATTTTCAGCCTAGGTCGTTACTCTCTCCAGGCCCATTTGATGAAAAGTCTGTCCTTTCAGTAGATTCCTCTTGTGGTTTTGGACAAACGTTAGTGGCCATCCTTATATGGGGCTCTGCTGACGGATGGTTAGTTTATTTAGACCCCATAAGGTTGAAGCCCATTCTTTCCCCCTTTCCTGTTCTTCTCTCCATCATCTGTCCAGATTTACCACAGGGACTGTGTTTGCCTGTTTCTGAAGTCCTGGGATCACAACCATGTGCTGCCATGCCTGGTTTTTATGTGCTTGCCAGGTGTCTGAGCTTGGGTCCTACTGCTTGGACAGTAAGCCCCTTGTCAGCTGAGCTCTCTCCTCAGCCTGGTTGGACTTGTAACTATAATATAAATACATATTCCTGGAAGGAATGCATCCCAGGAACTAAGGTATATTAGTTACTTCCTCATCATGTGACCTCATACCTGAAAGAAAAAAGTTAAGGGAAGTTAAGGGTTTCATTCCACCATGATAGGGAAGGCAAGGCTGTGAGAGTGTGTGACTAGGAATGCTCCCATCACTGCAGGGCAGGAAACAGAACAAGGCATGAACAAGGGGCTTGGTACAGCTTTCAACGCCCACTTCTAGCTGTATACTTCCTCCAATTAGGCTCCCACCTCCCAAAGTTTCTGTAACTGGAGTTTCTCTGTCCTGCCCTGTTCTGCAGTCACTTTAAAATAATCACTCAAAGGCTTATATTAATTATAAATGTTTGGCCAATGGCTCAGGCTTATTATTAGCTAGCTCCTATATTTAAATCAACCCATATTACTTATCTATGTTTTGCCACGTGGTTCGTGGCTTGTTACCTTATTTTTCACGTCTTGCTTCCTCTGCATCTAACTGGTGTCTCTCTGACTCCACCCTCCTCCTTCCCATCATTCTCAGCTTAGCTTCCCTACCTAACTTCCTGCCCACCTACCGGCCAATCAGTGTTTTATTAAACCAATTTGAGTGACAAACCTTTACAGTGTACAAGAGGATTATTCTCTAGCAAGTTTCTACAGTTACTCCCACACAAATAGCACCACTAGCTGAGGATCAAGTACTCAAAAATATGAATCTATGTGGGGCATTTTAGGTTTAAACCATAACACACAGCAGTGTCATGGCACATCCTCATGTTTGCAGGCTATTCACATATGCCACAGTGGATTGTGGAAACATTGTAATTTTAGGCTTATCCTGGTCTCCCAACTAAGAAAAAACAGAAACTTATAAGCCTTTTATTAAAAGTCAGACTAAGAAAAGAAAAGAGATGCTTGAGTGAAAAGCTCACTGAATTACAATTCATAGAAAGAAACAAACCTCAAGTACCCTGGGATATTAGAATTTATACCATGCTTTTATTCCTGTGCTAAAAGTCATTTATACATGTTACAGTGAATCACGATAGATTAACAAGAGCAAGAAGAGCTGATAGAAAGAACCATGCTCTTCTGTTCCTTTGTGGAGTAGGTCATGTGGTAGATAGTGTGCCCAACATTTGTCTCCAAAAACTAATATAGTGTGTAAAGGTTTGAAATATACTCTGAGAATGTTGGCATTTAAGGAGAACAATCTGAGGCTTAATAATGTGCCTGATTCATAGAAAACCTCCATATATCTTGATAAATGACTGCCAATTTTATTCAATTAAGTATTATAGTGTGGTATTGGGGTCAGGTACTGGTGTGGAGTAACAGGAGGGAGAAATGAAGACCTAAGAGTCTTTAGAGTGCCTGCTGTATGACATACAACATGCTAGATGATTTCCATCCATTCTCTCATCCATTTTGTATAACAACCATGATGATGGCAGACACTTACAACTTTTAAGTGAAGGAGCCAAGAAAGATTGAGGAACTTCCTTGGGGGCAAACTGGGTCAGTATCTATGAGATGGCAAGGCTTACTCCTTTCTATTTCATACCCATGACAACTGAGGCTTCTCCACTAATCCCCTCTGGGACCTTTCTTACCTTATCCACTGTCTCTCAATAAAGTTATGTTGAAGGAAGCCAGGATGAGATGCTGAATTTTGAATAACACCCAAGTGATTCTGACCTGATAGGAACATCAACCACTGGACTAACCTACAGTCTACAGATGTTTACGTCTGTAAGTAGAACACTTGGCACAGGTTGTCCTAAATGCTCTCAGGGTCAATGTAGCAAAGGCAGAGTGTCTATCAAATAGAAAGAATTGCTGGGCTCCAAAGCTGATGACCACTCTGTCTTTTTCAAGTGTGCAATTTGTAGGGAGCGGTATCAGTCTCAAATCAGTGATATTTGTATCTCATTATGGTATCACTGAAGAGATAAAGTGGGGAAAGGTAGCATCTGTTTGAAGAACTGGCAACTTTTGATGGACTAGTGGGATATGCAGAATAGCTATGGGGGATTCCAGAAAACAAAAGAGAGATTCGGAGATGAAATCTTTGGTAGAAAAAAAAAAACACTATATAATGGATCCAGATAGAAGTACAAGCTTGTCTAAAGCATGACTAATGGTCCAGTCACAGAGAAAGAAAGGAAAGTATGTGGTAAAAAGAGAGTTTTTGACCAAATTATAAAGACTGTGAAAGGCAAGCAGCAAAGTCTCTGTAGTTGATTTTCTGGGAAAAAGTATTATGTCAGATTTTCTACAAGGCAAGTGGAGCTGACATGGTTACAAAAGAGGATCTAGGACTGCCCAGGTAAACAATCTTCTTCTCATGATGGACACAGACTCAGTACAATTTTGTGGAGGAGAGAAAGAATCATAGACAGGGCTTGGAGACTTAATGCTCCTGATTATAATCTGAATGAATAAAAAGTGTTTCTTAAAATATACTACTATTTGTCCAAAGTGCTTATCCACACGAGGTTTGGAGCAACAGGAAAAGAGGTGTATGTAAATTAAATGGTATTACTGCATGCTTAGAAAACTATAAATAAACACAAAAGTTCAAACATCTTACAGTTAATGCAATAATGTAACCACAGGTTTAGGGAAAGAACCACAATTTCAGTAGATCCAACAGGGTAGGAGTTGTCCACTCATCCCAATATGCCAGTTAGAGAGTTGAATACAGATAAAGAGCGGAGAGGGGAGATATAATCAGTGCCTCAATAAAAAGGAAGGATGAAGGGGTCTGGTGGCTTCAAGTTTATCATCAAGGTACTGACATGAGTTTTAGAGAAACAATCAGAACATCAATGGAGGAGGTATACATCTTAAGTAGTCCTGGTCTGTGTTGGTTGTGTAAACTGGTCAGATGGGATGTTCTGTATGTCAAATGTGTTGCTGATTAGTCAATAATTAAAACACTGGTTGGCCATTGGCTAGGCAGGAAGTGTAGGCGGGACAAGGAGGAGAATAAAGCTGGGAAGTGGAAGGCTGAGTCAGAGAGACACTGCCAGCCGCCAAGATGAGAAACAGCATGTGAAGATGCCGGTAAGCCACGAGCCATGTGGCAAGGTATAGATTTATAGAAATGGATTAATTTAAGCTGAAAGAACAGTTAGCAAGAAGCCTGCCATGGCCATACAGTTTGAAACCAATACAAGTCTCTGTGTTTACTTGGTCAGGTCTGATGGCTGTGGGACTGGCAGGTGAGAGAGATTTGCCCTGACTGTGGGCCAGGCAGGAAAACTTAAGCTACAAATGGCGTCCAACGTGGTGGCAAGAGTTTCCACCTAAAAACCTGAGAAAAGATTCTAAAACGGAGCTAAAAACAGTTCCTAATTGTCTCTCTCAAATGAGCAGCAGCTGCCGGTTTGAGCTACTGGCGGGTTGCTGGCGTGTGCGCTCGACCTGCAGTATGGCGGGAATGAGGCCTCTGCAAGTGGCACATTAAGCTGCATGGTGGATTTAGCCTTTGCAGGTATAAAACAAAAAAAAGAGGTTTCTGGACTACACGCTGCTTGGATAAAAGCATAGACCCCCGATAGCTCCCAGAGCTGGTGGTAAACCATGGCCATGTTGGGAAGCTGAGGTGGGCGGATCCAGCAGCCACAGCTGCTGCAGTTTAAGGCAATAGATTCACAATAAGACAGATTCAGATGTAATAGTTTACAATGTGTGTAAAAGATACGTAGGCTTGAAAGAGACAAAAAAGATGATATATACAGTTATAGAAACAAATACATAGTTTTAAAAAATAAAGTCTTTAAAGAGACAGTAAAGGTAGTATAAAAAATAAGCCACGTAAAAATGGATATTACACAGAGAATCTGCATTGTGTTGTCTTTGGGACTTTTAACTGCAGAAAAACATTTGATTGTAAAAGCTGTTGAGTTATGCCAAAATGTATATTTTAAAGGTACCTTGACTTCAAAATTTGGATATAAGGATATGTTACTTTGGAAAGGAGACTCTGCTTTTGTTTCCACAGAAAGCCAGAGGCTATGGATTTGTTCCAGATTAAGATACATCAGGTTTGACCAGCCAAGACCCCCTGAAAGGTCTCCGATGACACCATGGCCCAGATGACACCATAGCCCAGATGATCCAACATCCAGAATGATTTGAAGGCAACTGGCTCAGATGATACACCCTCATGGACTATTCTATAATTCTAAAATTTTCTTTGTATCCCCATAAGATACAGCGCCCCCCTCCAGCAGGAAGTAGTAAGAGAAGCTACGCCCAAATTCCCAAATTATATGTAATTTTACTTTGTTAAGGTTAAAACCTTCCTTTTTTTTTAAAAAAAAAAAAAGGGGGGAAGTGCTGTGGGATGTTCTGTATGTCAAATGTGTTGCTGATTAGTCAATAATTAAAACACTGGTTGGCCATTGGCTAGGCAGGAAGTGTAGGCGGGACAAGGAGGAGAATAAAGCTGGGAAGTGGAAGGCTGAGTCAGAGAGACACTGCCAGCCGCCAAGATGAGAAACAGCATGTGAAGATGCCGGTAAGCCACGAGCCATGTGGCAAGGTATAGATTTATAGAAATGGATTAATTTAAGCTGTAAGAACAGTTAGCAAGAAGCCTGCCATGGCCATACAGTTTGAAACCAATACAAGTCTCTGTGTTTACTTGGTCAGGTCTGATGGCTGTGGGACTGGCAGGTGAGAGAGATTTGCCCTGACTGTGGGCCAGGCAGGAAAACTTAAGCTACAGAAGTCCTTACTGCTTGAGAGGTGAGCTGGGTCTCAGGAGATGGTTACTTCTGCTCCACCATGCTGCCTTGCAGTTGTGGAAAACTACCCTTACTTGGGAGGTGGTCTGTCCTGCAAGGCTTCACTGTTCCTGGAATTCTTCGTGTTTAGAACAATGGTTGAGCACTTTAGGTGCCTATGGTGGGGATGTCCAGAACAGGACACTGTAATAAACTGTCCATAAGATGCCTGAGTTACTCTTGTCTTTGTGTCTTCAGCCTCAGTGAGGGATAAGTCGAGTAGACTGACACTCCTTATGTGACAACCTGCTTCAAGCAGTGGTCTCAAAGTAAAGGAGGCAGACATAGAATGAAGGCAGAGGTGCCAGGCTTTCATCCTGCTTTCAGTGAACTTCTTGGCTTAAGTGAAGGAGCAACGCTTTTTAGATGAAGCATTTTCAAGGAATGGAAAGAAGGCTCAATCAGTATGGCACTACCAAATGTGAGGACCTGAGTATGATCCCTAGAACCCAAGTAAAAAGCCAGTCATTGTGGCACATGCTTGTAATCCTAGTGTTGATGATATGAGAGGCAGAGTCCTGAAAGTTTTCTGGACAGCTAGGATAGCATAGCCTGTGTGGTAAAATTCCAGGCCAATGAAAGATGCTGTATCGAAAAGTGGAAAGCTCCCGAAGAATGATACTTGAGGTTGTCCTCTGACCTCTACATACACACATACATGTGCCCACTTAACTCCCCCGCACCCCCCCAACACAATGGGAAAGAGAAAAAGCAGCTTATACATAACTATTTGTGGTAGCTGGGATGAGAATTTCTCCCCTGGGCTTAGGTATTTGCACACCCGGTCCTCAGTTGGTGGCGCCATTTGGGGAAGTTACAGGAGGTGCATCCTTATTGGAAGAAGCTTGTCACTGGGGTGGTCTTTGAAAGTTTAAAGTCTCTCTCTACTAGAAACTAGAAGCTAGGGATAAGAATCTTTTCTATTTCTGAGACTATGATGTAATTACAACACTTCTCCCTTCGCTTTCCTTCCTCCAAACTCTCCCATATAATCCCCCCATTCTCCTTCAAATCCATAGCCTCTTTTTACACTAATTGTTATTGTTTTACATTTGCAGTTGAAGTAGTGATTTCTCAACTTCCTTCTGCTATCACCTGCTGCCATGACTCTCTTGCCTTTATGGACTTTGCTTCTGGAATCATACACCCAAATAAATTCTTTCTCCCCTAAGTTGCTTTTGGTCATGGTATTTTATCACAGCAACAGAAAAAGTAACGAATCCACTGTTATAAAAACTAATGGACCCACCACAAATTCAAGTGTATGGTATGTGCCAACTCTAGCAAAGCCTCAAAGAGCTGTGGGAGAAGGATCAGTTCTACTGTTCCTGGCTTTCCAAGTCAGGCTCACAGCATACCTCTAAAACTTGAAGAAGTCTGTATAGAGACAATACCAATTTCTGTGGAAAGGAAAGGTGCGTGGTGTGTTCTCTAAAGATCATAATCCCTTCTGGGAAGAAGGAGACAGTTGCCCATCAGAACATGGACATATTGCATGACCTAAGGAAGTTCCATCTAAGCTGAGGCCACCAAATACAGAATTTTTCTCATGACATAAAATATTAAGTGATTACTGAAATTTAAAGGCAAATGTGTGAATTTATCTTGTTAGAAAAACAAGGAACAGAAGGAAGAGGAGAAAGAGAGGGAGGATAAAAAAGAAAAAAGGGAAGGGAGGGAAGGAGGGAGGAGGGATGTACGGAGGGCAGGAGGGAGGGAGGGAAAAGGGAAGGAGGGAGGTGGGGGAAAGGAAGGAGGGAGGGAAGGAGTGAGGAGGGATGTACGGAGGGAAGGAGGGAGGGATGGAGGAGGGATGCATGGAGGAGGGAGGGAAGGAAGGAAGGAAAACTGGAGAAAGGGGAGGGAGGGAGGGCGAAAGGAAGAAAGGGAGGAGGGAGGGGGGACCCGGCTCCTGCATGTCTATGAGCTCTAAATGTCTTCCACTAGCATTCTCGATCTTGGAGGTTGCTTTAATTAGAAGTACCTGATGGTTCCTTGCCAACCTCCCAACTTAAGTAAATTCCATATCAAAACTTCAAAGAGCCTAAAGTACTGATTCCAATATGACTTTAGCTCAGAGTCTTAAACCACTGAGCCTCCCTAGCTGTTAAGACATCCCAAATTATACCATCATCAAACATGGAGATTTCTGTTCTTATTTTTAAAGGAGCAGGAGAGAGAGGAAGCCACTATGGGGCCTTAGAAAGCAGCACATGAGAGACAAAATAAGCCATTAAAATTCAACACAATACCCTGAATTCCTGTTTAGTCATTTTTGAAAAGAGAAACAGGCATTGGTTACATGAAGATAAGGCCAAGATGCTTAACAGCAGGTAATTGAGATACCCCGCTGCCAGTGCAGGAGGAAATGGGGCTCTGTCTACGTGATTTAGACTTGGCCTGGGGAAGCATGTAAGGTCCACCTAGCACGCATTCTAGGTTGTCCCTCTGTCGCCAATGATTTAAACAAACCCTTTAGTGTCCCCGTGAGTGTGCATCAGGAGATGTTAGGAAAGAACAACCCTTCAGTGTATTCATGAGCAAGTGGCCAGGTCACGCCTGCAAGTGAATACTTCACAAAGTAATACCACCAGGCTCTGGGGCTGCCCTGGAGCAGGCACGCGTTAACTCCTTCAGAGCAGGCCTGAAAAGCTTACATTCAGGGTACATTAATCTGAAAACAAGTGTACTTTTGTGTCTATGGAGGATCCTTTTCATTGCCATCAATTTAGTACATCGATAGACTGAGATCCTAGCTTTGGTATCAGGTTGCCCCACACACAAGCCCAGACCCCTCCTCAGGCCAAGCTACTTAATTGAGACTAATCTGAAGTGAAGCGAAACCGTGTTTATCCTTCTGATTCCTCTCCACCATCCTGGAGGCTCTTACTGCCCTTCCCTCAGTCACCACTCCAAGTTTCTTGGGAGGGAAAATTGACTGCCAGACAGAAATGAACTCAGCTCTGTTCATAGTATGTTAGTGGAGGGCAAAAGAAACACACAGGCACAGGGGCATGTCTGTTTGCACACACAGACACATGAGCACATGTCCAAGACAGATAAAGGCATGTGTCCTCCTTCGCTCGTCCTGATGAGTCAAAGCACAGAGCAGTTCTTTGAGAGACATCTACCTAAATTGAGGAGAGATGACTTCAGACAATGCATGCTGTCTGCTTGCTGAGAGCCCTGCACAGACCCCTGGTATCTAACAGTATTTTGTTAGCTTTAGTGTTGTTTTCTTGGTAAATAAAAATATCTACAACAAAAAATTATGGTTTGTTTTTGTTTTTGTTTTTGTTTTTGAGACAGAGTCTCTATGAAGCCCTGGCTGCCCTGTAACTAGCTTTTTAGACCAGGCTGCCCTCAAACTCACAGACATCTGCCTACCTCTATCTCCCAAGTGCTGAAATTAAATATGTGCAGCACCAAACTCAGCTCAAAATTCATATTTTACCTGAGTGATACTTTAAAAACTGTATGCTGTGTTGCTTTCTTATTAATATCAATACTAAGGTAAAATAATTTATGAGTTACGCATTTCCCATGAGCCAACAACTTGTCAGCAAGGGAAGAAAGTAGGGGACAGTGACTTTCCATGGATGTAAAGATATGCCCTAGTGAATGTGATCATCCAAAGGTGACTTTGAAAACCTCATCGAGCCTTCATTACCCATTAGCCTCTAATACATAATTTGAGTGAGGGACCCAGGTTTGTTGGTTCCTAGTCTGTTGATTCTTTGTTTTATTCTAAACAAATGGAAAAAGCCAGAGGGGCTGGATGGCTCTGTAGTTAAGAGCACTTGTTGCTCTCTCAGAGGACCAGAACTTGGTTCCCAGTACCCATGGCATGCAGCTCACAGTCACCCAAAACTCCAGCTCCAAGGGATCTGACACTCTTCTGGTCTCCTTGGGTACCCACATGCACATGTACATACATGTACACAAACACCCCCACATACCCATTCATATACACACACATAAATGTTTAACTTTTTAGAAAGGGGCAGAAAATTTGAAGGCCATTGTGTATTCAGTTCCATGTCTTTGGTTTGTTTCAAAACATTTCTTAATATGAGGCAGAAAGATTGTAAGAGCCAGAGAATTGGGGAGTTTTCTGTGAGGTTGTGTCTCCTATTAAGAGCAGAAGCTACACCCATACTGTCTCAGAACATGACTGCTGAAACATGAGCTGAACAAGGATGACACCAACGGATACGCCAGAGTGGACAAGGAAATCCATGGGGTCTCAGCCCTACACAAGATGTTTTATCTTCCGCACAGTGGCTGCACTTTAATCTACTGCTATTTCAGCCAGCAATTGCAACTCCACAGTTCCTGGCCTGCTTCTCTGGCAATGGCCCTGCTACTCAGGCTGCAGCCTGGCAGGAATTCTTTTGCTGCAGGCACTGGCTCTGCCACTGCTGCTAAAGGTAGTGCTAACTAAATCTCTATCGTTCTATTTATAAATAAAACTCAAGACTCAAAGGCTGGTGTGAAAACCTGCTAGCTCAAAGAGGTTCAGTAGTGCTTAGTCACCTTCTCTCCTTGCTAACATCACCCCAAAAGCCCATCTTTCTGCCCTGCAGAAACAAAAAAAGCCACGCCACTCAAAACCCCTCCCTGCTACTTCCGGTGCATCTCTCGATCTCTTCTAGATGCCCTCTGATGTTCTATGATTACTTCCTGACAACTAGTTGCTAACTTAACTAACTGAAGGTTAATTTCATTTAATTAATGCAAATGCAAACTCAGAATTCACAGTGTGATCAAATATCCCCCAACTAATGAACTATTGGCAACTGAGAAAAGCTGAGAGCAGGAGAGGGAGTCTTCCCCAGGGAAGAGCATACCAATTGTTTGTCCTGTATCAAATGGTCAGCTCCAAGAGTCACACATACAAGAAATATTATGTGGACTGACCAAGTTATATTTAGAAACATATATGTATATACATACATATGCACAGGCAATAACAATTAATGAAAAAAAAGAGGCTGTGAATTTGAAGGAGAGTGGGTAGAGGTATATGGGAGAGTTTGAAGGGAGGAAAGGGAAGGGAAAAGAGTAATTACATTATAATCTCAAAACATAAAAAAGGAAAAGGCCAGCCTGGTCTTGTAGCTAGAGTTTTCCTGCCTTGCCCACAGTCAGGACAAATCTTTGTTACCTACTAGTCCCACAGCCGCTCAGACCCAACCAAGTAAACACAGAAACTTACATTGCTTACAAACTGTATGGCCATGGCAGGCTTCTTGCTAACTGTTCTTATAGCTTAAATTAATCTATTTCTATAAATCTATACCTTGCCACGTGGCTCGTGGCTTACTGGCATCTTCACATGCTGCTAGTCATGGCGGCGGCTGGCAGTCTCTCCCACTCAGCCTTCCACTTCCCAGAATTCTCCTCTCTCCTTGTCCCGCCTACACTTCCTGCCTGGCCACTGGCCAGTCAGTGTTTTATTTATACGGAACGATATCCACAGCATGGTCTACTACAGAGTGAGTTCCAGGACAGCCAGGGCTACACAGAGAAGCCCTATCTTGAAAAACAAATAACAAAAATAAAAAACAAAGAAAAATTTCCTAGCTTCTAGTTTCTAGAAAACTCAAGTTTATCTAATCAAAGAAGGGGTTATCAGCTTCAATTGTGTGGCTCAAAATTTACTTTACTTTGGAAGATGTCAGTGCCACACATCAAGACATGTGAAAGGGCCTTCACTCTATCTAATCTGACTGCAGCATTTCCCCCAGGTGACCTGATGTTAAAAGTCACTGCTTGAGTAAGAGTCAAATTAGGATTGGACTCAGGCATCCTTCCTCCTTCTCTCCATTGTAGGAATCTCCTGGGAACACTGAAAATCAGGTCATTGCCTCCTTCTGTTTCTCTCCTACCCTTGAAGTTACTTGCCTCCCCTGCTTAATCTCTGATGCCCTCTGATCTTCCTTACCTCTGGCTGGAAACTGAAGTGTTACTTTAAGGTTTTCTGACAGACCACACTGTCCCCTCCAGAGCAGTCCACAATCACATGCCTAAAATCTGAGCTGTAAAGTGGGTGCCCGCCTTGTTTAGTGTAGCCCAATATGTCTGGGAGCAGCATCACTGTGATTCTGTATTTTGTTCCTTGAGTGAAGGTGGGCAGGAAGGTGAAAGCACAGAGGGTTTCCTGGGATCCCTGGCTCATGAACTCTGTCCATGTCCCTCATTCTGTGCCCAGACACTGAAGGTAGGTTCACACCACAGAGGCTAGAAGGATCATGGGCTTGACCCTCTGTTCCGTGCACTGGACCTCACTGGCCCACCTCTTTGTAGCTTGGGTCCTCCACTGTGTACTGGTGGCTCTTCCTCTGGCAGATGGAAAAGAAGTTCCTTCCTGTCACTGCTCAAGGACCTTCTGGGACTTCCCTTCCTTTTTTTTCATTTAACGAACAGTTGCAGTGTGTGAGGCATTGTGGAGAAAGAAGGCTGAGGCTGTAACAAGAGAACCCGCAGACATGCTCATAACCTCCATGTGTCTTGTAAAGCTCCCCCAATGCCCTGGTGCAGGCCACTTATGCTTTATGCTTTCATTAATCCAGTCTTTTTGTTTATTCCCTGTCACTCCATAGGTGCCTGGTCTTTGATTTCAAAGATAGCTGGATGAAGGAGGAGGCCTAGTCATGTTCTCATCCCTGGGATACGTTGTATATGTTAGGGGGACCCTCTCTGTGACCCACTCTCTGCTTTCTAACCTTGATTAGGGGTCTCAGTTTCCACTCCTCAACAGGTTTACTTGTGTACTTGTTACCTACCTGGGAACATTTCCTGTTGTCTTCATCATTTTAGGTCACTGTGCCAAAGCACCAGAGTCTTGATGGCTTCCACCAGAAACTTCTCACACATCCCTAGACCAAGAGCCTAACATCATGACTTGGAATAGACAGGTTCTTGTGAGGGCTCTCTTCCAGATTCCAGGTGGTCAACATGGCTGAAAGGGTGAAAGAGCTCACTATGATTATTTATGTGTGTGTGTGTGTGTGTGTGTGTGTGTGTGTGTGTGTGTGTGTGTGTGTGTAGGGTATGGTTGTATATGCTACAGCAACATGGACATCAGAGAGCAACCTGTAGGAGTCAGTTCTCTCTTTTCACCATGTGGGTCCCTAAAATCAAACTTGGGTTGTCAGATTTAACAGCCAATGCCTTTCCTATCTCATCTGCCATCTGGGCATGTAGCAGGGATCTTAGATGGTCTTATTAATAAAATCAAACCTGAGGCCAGTTATTGGGGTGAATGCTGGAAGATCAGAGAAGCAGAACAAGCCACAGCCGCCTCACCAGTTCCTCAGCTGATCCTGTTTCCTCAGACTGGAAGCCTCTGTGTCCTTATCCAAATGAATCTCAGCTGAACTGCTGCTCGAAAGCCTGAAAGCTTAATCAGCCAAAAGCTTCTAGTTCCTGGTCTTCATGCCTTATATACCTTTCTGCTTTCTGCCATCACTCCCTGGGATTAAAGGCGTGTGTCACCATGCCTGGATGTTTCCAATGTGGCCTTGAACTCACAGAGATCCAGATGGATCTCTGCCTCCAGAATGCTAGGATTAAAGGTGTGAGTGCCACCATTTTCTAGCCTCTGTATCTAGTGGCTGTTCTGTTCTTTGACCCCAGATAAGTTTATTAGGGTGCACAATATTTTGGGGAACACAATACCACCACATGGGCATTAATCCCATCCCTCAGAGTACCACCCTTGTGACCTCATCACTTCCTCATTATCCTCTGCTTTTTGTTTAAAATGAAACAAAGAATAAGAAGAAAGGGAACAAATACATTCAGTCCTTCTTTTAGAACCATGGGCTATGGGGGCTGGAGAGATGGCTCAGAGGTCCTGAGTTCAATTCCCAGGACCCACATGGTGGCTCACAACCATCTGTAATGTGATCTGGTGTTCTGTTCTGGTACACAGACAGAATACTGTATACATAATAAAGAAATAAATCTTAAAAAATAAAATAAAATAGCCGGGCGGTGGTGGCACACACCTTTAATCCCAGCACTCAGGAGGCAGAGGCAGGCAGATCTCTGTGAGTTCAAGGCCAGCCTGGTCTCCAAAGTGAGTTCCAGGAAAGGCATAAAGCTACACAAAGAAATCCTGTCTCAAAAAACCAAAAAAAAAAAAAAAAATAGAATCATGGGCTGCTAACATGATACCACTTTGTTAAAGTTTTCAAGGTGACTTCTGAGTAATGACATGGGGACGGCATGGTTTTGCAGTTGTGTCCATTGCCAGTGATGAACTGTGCCAAGTTTGAGCAGGTCATCAAACATTGCTGTCTCTTCCTTCCTTCCCTTTCTGACAAGTCACTTTGGTGGGAGGTGGGTAACAGAAAAGGGGCTCTGCTTGGCTCAGTTCATGAAAACTATTATTTTAGCATTGTTATAGGCAATAAAAATAGAGCAGTAGGGTGTCAGATGAGAGAAATGTGCAAAAGTATCCAAGGAGAGCCAGAAACCATGATTGTAGTTTCTTGGTCTTAGAGAAAAAGGATTTAACTGACATCTTCAATTAGGCATGAGCCATCACAGAAAAGTATGCAATGCTCGGGATCCTGACCAGACCATTGGCCTGCAGACTGGTCTGCCTCTGAGCTTGCTGTGGCTCAGAAAATATCAGAACACCGTGGTTCCAGTCTCTCTTTCCTGTGGGTGCCTTATGCAGTGTCTAATACAAATGTGGTTCACGCTGATGCTTGTGATGAGTCCACTCATGGGTTTCTCACTAACTCACCCCTATATAAATGATGATAATTTAGGCCTGCTTTAATGTTAATTATGATCTGCAAGAGAACTTTAGAAGTTGGCAGTGTGCTTGGGAAGGCAGCTCACTTGATGACTCTAAGTCTGTTTTCAACAGGTCTAATTGGGGATGTGTATTACAGTGTTGTATTTAAGAAGTGACTTCCGCTCAATATAAACGCTTTATTGTTTTCTCAGGATATTAGGTTTCATTCTCAAAGTGCAGCTCAATAGCTGGTAATGACTTCAATGAAGTTCCTGTGAGAGACCAACCGTATGTGCACACGGGCCTCAGAAACCCAAGGACGCTATGCTTTAAGGCCTTTCACAGTCTCATTATTTTGATGGAGATAGGGCTCAGCATTTCCACTTCAGCCAACTTTAATTGTGAATGGACTAGGTGCCCATAGTGGGTTTGGGACAGTAAAGAAATTAAAGAAGCTTTTCTGGGGGACTCAAAGGAGGACCGTGATAGATGGGCTGCAGTGACCCCTCATACAAGGCTCTAGGAAGTGCTGAGGAGGAAAGCGTTCATTGGTCCAGCACTGAGATGCATTTTGTATCTTTCCAATTAGTGAGGTGGTGTTATGTGGTGGTTGCATCCCTGCTTGATCTTAATCTGACAAGCACAGTCACACACACACTGTGTGTGTAAAGCAAGTGCATGCTCTATGCTCTATGCTCTGCCTAGTTTCTAATTTTAGGACTTTAGGTGATATCAGAGAGGCTATTGGGAAAACAGATTTTAAGTTGACTGTAGCTCCTGAAGGATGGAGAAGATCACTCAGGTGGCAGCTGGAAGATTGGGCTTAAAACAGCAAATGAAGCTTCCAATCAAGAAGACCAGGTAGGAGGCTGGAGAGAGAAACACCATCACATTCTGGAGCAAAAGCCACGGTTGGCCAGTTGCTTCAGCAGCTTGAGCACATGGTAGGTTCTCAATATTGAAAGAAAGAACCTACCTATTGATCTAATGGTAGATAGATAGGAAGGGTCAAATGTGGATAGATGCTGAGGGGGTCATTGCCAATATGCCCACATGATCACCTAAAGAAAGAGAACAAGGTGGCTCTAAGCCTTATCACTTTGGAAATGTCTCCCTGTATTCCAAAGGATTACCCAAAGCTCATATTTATGAGGCAGGATCTGTTATTTTGAAGGAGTAGCTTTTATAGCCCCTTGCTCTTGGCAATGGACAAACATCTCAAATTCCCAAGAAGAAAGTGGTGGTTCTATTATGAAATTAATTTTCCACTGATGCAGGTCCAGAAGGCTGTTTGAAAGATAAGTGTTGATGGATGTATGAAGATTTCCATCTAGCCTTATAAAGCATGAGCCCTGCAACTCTCTAAGTAGAAATAGAGCCTTTCTGGCAAAAATGTTAATACCGTACCTTGGTGTTATTGGGTGATTGCTTTTCAACACCTGGGACAACTTTCAAATGAACAATTCCAATTTATATCTTCCCCTTGAATAGCATGAAACTCCCAGGCATCTTATAAAATTTGGAACAGGTCTGTGTGGTTGAGGTCATAACTTGATTAGTCATACAGAAAGTGCAATCCCAGGCACATCACAATTATAGTGGGATCATGTCACAAATGATCCAGGCACCTGAACTGAGGAATAGTTTGAATCCCAGGAGGGGTTCTGCAAACAAAAAATTCAAGGAATAAATCCAGAGGCTGGTATCAAAAGCTATGGCCATCGATGAGACTGAAAAGGCACTGGGAAACGAAGGATGAGAGGAGGAGGGTGGAGACAGAACCCCAAGGCTCTGTTTCCATTTGCAGCAAGCAAGTAGAAGAGGAAGCGGCAGAGAGAACAGGGGATGGGCACACAACACAGGGGATGGGCACGCAACAGAGAACAGGGGATGGGCACACAACACAGGGGATGAACACACAACACAGGGGATGGACACACAACACAGGTGATGGGCATGCAACAGAGAACAGGGGATGGGCACACAACACAGGGGATGGACACACAACACAGGGGATGGACACACAACACAGGGGATGGACACACAACACAGGGGATGGACACACAACACAGGGGATGGACACACAACAGAGTACAGAGGGAGGGATGTAAAAGGCCTTAGAGCATCAAGCAAACCATTCTGCCTCGCTGTCCCTCCAAGGAGAGGACCCCAAATTGGTCATGGAATCAGTCCCAGGATCCTTCCAACAGCTGCTTTCATTTATCCAGGCCACGTATCCTGGGGTCTCACCCTGATTTGATACTCTTTATGCATATGTCACACGCCAGTGACTGTGTGTGTGTGTGTGTGTGTGTGTGTGTGTGTGTATGTGTGTGTGTGTGTGTGTGTGTGTGTGTGTGTGTGTGTGTGTGTGTCTACATTCCTGATGTTGGAGTGAGACTGCCAAGCCCATGGAACACTGAGCCATTGACACCAATTCAACAGACACATGCAGGAATTGGGGGGTTGGGTTTTTTTTTTAAACTGGTTTCAGAAGGTATGCGAGTAACTATAATCTCACTGTGATGGGCAGTCTTATTGCCCTGTTCCAAAGACACCCCCACCTTCGAATCCTCATAACCTGTAGATACACTATCTTATACAACACAAAGTAGAAGTGGGGAACCAAGGGAACCCATGGCCCGATGAGCTAGAAATCTTCAACGTCATATTAGTGGGCACTTGATAGTTGTGAGGGTGCCAGGATAGGGAAACCAAGCCTCATGTGTTTTGCAAGAGAATGAGTATTCTCAGAATAAATCCTTCAAGGAAGCTAATAATATGATTAGTGTTCTCCACCCCTCCTATCTGGGTGTTCTGCACACCTATTAACTTGGCTTTCACATTTGTAAAATGTTGATATCAACATAATAAACATTAATATCATATTAATATAATACATTAATATATTTAATTACCTTGCCCTTTACCTTAAGTGCCATGATTTAAAGTTCTTAGTTCAAGAAATGACACGTTAGATGCTTGAAAAATGGCAGCTGTTGTGTTCACTGTAGAAAAACACTTATTGTTGAGAGGAAAACAGTCTCTGAAACCAAGGTCCTTGTGGAAAACAGACTAGATAAAAATAAAGGATGCTGGCCACTGAATAAAGTCTATTCTGCTCTTGTAATTTAGGCATAGTGACTGAACTCCTTGTGAGATGAAAATAACTTCAAAAAGGAGCAGGAAGACTGAGGCCCACAGAGTCTGTGGTTCTTTCTAAAACACAAATCCTCTTGGGGCTGGAGAGCTAGCTCATTGTATAAAGTGCTTGCCTTATGAGAATAAGGACCTCAGCTTGAGCCCAGGAACCCACATAAGAAGCTGGGTGCAGTTGTGAACACTTGTAATGCCAGAGGTGGTGAGATGAGAGGCAGAGATAGGTGGATCTCTAGAGCCTGCTGTCCAGCTAATCTAGCTGGACTTAGTGGCATTTCAGGCCAATGAGAGATCCTATCTCAAACAAAAGGTAGAAGGTGCCTGAAGAACACCTGAGGTTGACCTCTGATCTCTTACACATGCATCCATGCAGATATTAGCACACACACACACACACACACACACACACACACACACACACACACACACACGTGCACACACACATAAGCACGCACGCGCGCGCGTGTGCGCACTCATACCAATCTCTCTTGCTAGCAATCCAAAATCAGGCATTTCATCCAACTAGAGGCAGATGCCACTGCTCTCCAGGGTTCAGTTGTTTGTGGCTTTTGCTGTACCTGAAGAAGAATCTGCGAGTCTGAGTGTGTGTTGACCATTCCCATAAAAGGGGATTGAGAAGTCAGACCACAGAGGAAAGCTGCCCAGAATGTTGTGATGTCTGATGGTTGTTCATGGGGTATGTGGCGATGGTCTGGGACCAGAGGTGGATTTGAGGAATAGGAAGGAACACAGTCTCTGAGCGCAGAAGCCATTCAGCAGGCATTCACTTTCTTGGTGGCATCTCTGCCATTGTTCACCTTTGCTCAACCTTCAAGACCTTCAGCCTAGCTGTCTTTTACCTACAGACTCTTAGTATCCAGGGACCCAGGGTTGGGGGGAGGGGGAGGATGCTGGAGCAGAGTGCTTCCATGCACACTGTGCTGGTCTGGGCCTGATTACACTCAAGTAGCCACGCCTTTCAAATGCCTCTGGGATCGCATAACTGTTATGAAATCGTGCTCTTAAAGGGCTCGAGTCAAGTGGCAAAGTTAGTGGCTGTCAACAGCCTGAGTCAAGGCTTCATGAGCACAGTTTACTGGGTGAGGCTGCTTTGAGAAGTCTTAAATGACCCCATATGTAATGGAGGAGGAGGAAGAAAACAAAGAGCAAGAGGAGGAGGAGGGAGAGGAAGAAGGGGGAAGGAAGACAAAGAAGAAGAGGAGGATGTAGCTGAAGTTTTCCTGTGTCCCGCCTGGCCTGTGGTCAGAACAAATCTCTCTCACCCACTGGTCCTGCAGCTGCTCAAACCCAAGTAAACACACAGAGACTTATATTACTCATAAACTGTATGGCCGTGGCAGGCTTCTCGCTATCTAGCTCTTACATCTTAAATCAACCCATTTCTGCAAATCTATACTTTGCCTCATGGCTTGTGGCTTACCGGCACTTTGCATCTTGTTTCTCCTGGCGGCAGCTGGCAGCGGCTTCTCCACTCTGCTCTTTCTCCTTCCTCCCTCTCTAGTTAGAATGTCCTGCCTAACCTTATTCTGCCTCACCATTGGCCAAACAGCTTTATTTATCAACCAATCAGAGCAACACATATTCACAGCATGCGGAACAATATCACCCATCAGGAGGAAGAAGAAAAAGAAGAAGAGGGGGGTAGTAACAGACCAGGGAACTAGGGGCCAGACACTGGGGCTGTAGCGTAGTCACTCCCGTTGCTACTGTGGCGTTGATCCAGATGTCAGTCTCCATCTTGTTCCTGAGTCCTTGGTCACCCTCGTTGTTTCCTCAATGGTGGATTTCTCCTGGTGTTTTTATCTAAAGTTATGCTTTTCAGTCTTGGTACAGGCAGGGAGGAAGGTCAATAAAGTCAAACAGAAGTAGTTAATTGACTGCTGAATGGAGGCTACAGGTAGCCACATAGTAGATAAATTGTGATTGTCTCATCCCCTATGGGAGTGGACTATTTTCACCCTCATTATTTAGAAAGATGAACTGAGGAGTTTAAATCAATTATTGAAGACCACACAGTCCATACACGGCAAAACTCAAATTTAACACTGTTGGTGGGACATTGGAGAGATGTTCAATTTGGTAAGGTGCTTGGGAGCCACATGGGAGAGTCTAATTTCCCACCTGAAGGAAGTACACAGGTTTACTAGGATGGATAGACCCTTCATTTATGATGGGCCTATTGTGGTAAACTGAGGAATGAGGAATGAGGAATGAGAGTGGGTGGATGAGCACTTGTGGAGTTCCTTTAGCGTTGTTATCTGGCTACTCATCTCATCATCCAGGACCTCGTGGTCCTGTGCCAGTTCACAGCCTCACTCAGACTTCGTAGTTCTAGGATTGCACCGACAGCCTCTCAAGGTTTGCAGTCCCCATGAAACTTCGATGAAGGTCACACACATAGCAGAGGGCCACTGGACACTTGTTAAAGTAACATGTGTTCACTGCTGTGGGATGTTCTGTATGGCAAATGTGTTGCTCTGATTGGTTGGTAAATAAAACACTGATTGGCCAGTAGTCAGGCAGGAGGAAGTGTAGGCGGGACAAGGAGGAGAATAAAGCTGGAAAGTGGAAGGCTGAGTCAGAGAGACACTGTCAGCCACCACGATGAGAAACAGCATGTAAAGATGCTGGTAAGCCACGAGCCACGTGGCAAGGTATAGATTTATAGAAATGGATTAATTTAAGCTGTCAGAACAGTTAGTAAGAAGCCTGCCATGGCCATACAGTTTGTAAGCAATATAAGTCTCTGTGTTTACTTGGTTGCGGCTGTGGGACTGGCAGGTGATAGAGATTTGTCCTGACTGTGGGCCAGGCAGGAAAACTCTAGCTACATGTTCACTGTTCTTTCCTGTGAAATTAAACCTAAACTGTTGACATATATATGGCCTTACATGTAAATCTTAAGAGAAAATGCCTTTATAAATCTCTTTATAAAGACAATTCCTTCCTTTTCATTCATCAGTGTAAGTCCTTTAGCAAATGTGTCCTAAAGATGGCTTGGAAGTTCCCCAGTCCTTGCAAATAAGCAACAAGATTTTCTGAAAAATCATGTTTACCATTTTCAATTGCTGCATTTTTCTGCTTAGTATTATACAAAGATCTTCAGTAAATGCCATGAAAACTCAGTGAGATTTTTGGCTCATTCCCCAATTTTGTTGGTTTCACTGAAACTTTAAAACAAGCACTGATAAATTCATGCCTACATGTTAAACATTAGAATCAAATCACTATGCCTGGTGGGTTCAATTTTTCCTATCATAACACAAAAGGCAAAAAACACATTCTGCTGCCTCAGCTTCCCCAGCTTGGGGTATATCAGAATTCTGATGGCCCTAACATATGCTAGATGCTATTCTAAGCAAGTTGTCGACCAGAGTTGACCAGCACTCCATGATCTGGTGGATTACACACTGCAGGTGATGTTTAGATCATGGGGTTCAATTTCTGGACAGCTTTGTCATTCTGAATGACTATTTATTAATGCAATTCCACTTACCTGCATTCCAAATTATGCTGCTAAAGATTTGGGAATTTATGGTAAATTACAAAGGGCTGGTGCTGTAGCTCAATCAGTGTACTGCCTGCTCTGTAAGCATAGAACCAGAGTTTGAGCCCTAGAATCCACATAAAAAAACTTGGTGTAGTGGTGCCCATTTATGATTCCAGAGCTGCAGATGAAAACCCGAGGATCTCCGGGACTCACTGGACACTTAGTCTGGCTGGATTGATCAGCTCTAGGCAAATGGAGACCTGCTACAAGGAAGATAGATGGTGTTCCTAATGATGTCACCTGAGGTTGTCCTCTGACCTCCACATGCATGTGCACACATAAGCAATGCACCCACAAGCACATGCACACAAGAACACACACACACACACACACACACACACACACACACACACACACACACACACACAGAGAGAGATAAAACAATTAAAATATAAAATGAAGTGGTAACTAAAAAATTATTTAATTGAAATCAGTGAAAAATCAAAATTAAAGCAGGAATTCAAATCCAGGGCAAAAACTGAGTGATCATAGCTGAGACCCAATCTAAAATTGCAGCGGCAGCTGTCAAGACAAATTCATCTTAAGAAATGCTTGAAGCTACCTTATGAATCAATGTTTTAGACAACAAAAACACATTGAGAGCCATGATTACCAGTACAGCCTAGGGGCTTTGCTTTGACCAACTGTAGAGCCAACTTTAGCTTACATTTGGAAAAATTAAACATAGATTGTATTAATGATGTCAAGTGTTAAATGACATTAAGATATTGTTAAATATTACAAGGGCATATATACATGGGAAGCCACAAGAGGTTTACTTTAAGGTAAATGAGGTGGGGGGGGGGAGCAAATTGTATGATAAATGATTAAGATGAGCAAAGTATTGATAGTTTTTATAGCCAAGGTTCATCATACCTCTTTATGTTTAGATGCATGTTAAAATTCCCATAATGAGCATATGTTTGATAGGTGAGTGAATTATGTATTTTCTAGTTTTATACAATCTACCCTTTCTACCTTTCCTGCCGTCTTCTCCCCCCGCCCCCCCATGCATTTAGTTACTTGGCCACCATTGTTACACTAATTGCATTTCCACAGTCAAATAGAAATAGGAGACATGGTCAGTACTGAAGAAGAATAAACACATCATTTCCTCATCCAGGAAGGATTTGATAGAACTTCTCCCAAGGAACTCCAACGGTGCTAGAGTAAGGCGCACAGGGCCCTTTGTGGTCATACTTCTCCACCAGCTTTTTGGAGGAAATGGCCTCTCACACCTATCTTTGGGGAAAATTAAGCACAGCTGTCCATGTGTGAGTTATACCTCAAGTCATACCCCTGTACTTCAGTGTCCTTGGCAAGAGCTAATAAAAACTGACCAGAAGCATCTCAGGAAACCATTCTATAAGAGGAGGGTAGCTTTCTTTTTTTGTTCTTATTTTTTTTTATTCATTTGACATACTAACCACAGATCCCCCTCTCATCCTTCCTCCTGCTCCCCCCACACACTGCTGCCTTCCTCCCCCAGCCCATACCTCATCCCCTCCTCCAACAAGTTAAGTTCTCCCATGGGGGGACAGCTAAGCCTGGTACATTCACTTCAGGCAGGACCAAGACCCTCCCCCTGCCTCAGGGTGAGCAAGGTGTCCCACCATAGATAACGGGATCTAGAAAAGCCAGCTCATGCACCAGGGATAGATCCTGATCACACTGCCAGGGGCCCCTTAAACAGTCCCAGATACACAACTATCTCCCATATGCAGAGGGTCTAGTTCTGTCCCATGCAGGTTCCACAGCTGTCAGTCTAAAGTTTGTGAGTTCCTATGAGTTCGGTTCATTTGTCTCTGTAGATTTCCCCATCGTGATCTTGATCCCCCCCAAGGTCATATAATCCCTCTTCCCTCTCTTCGACTGGACTCCTAGAGCTTGCTTGTGGGTCTCTGCATCTGCTTCCATCAGTTGCTGGATGAAGGCTCTATGATGACAGTTAGGGTATTCACCAATCTGATTACCAGGGTAGGCTGGTTCAGGCTCCCTCACCACTATTGCTAGTATTCTAGTCTGGGGTCATCCTTGTGGGTTCCTGGGAATTTCCCTAGCTCCAGATTTCTCCTTTACCTCATAATGTCTCCTTCTATCAAGTTATCTCTTTCATTGCTCTCCCACTCTGTCCCTTCCCCAGCTCAACCATTCTATTCCCTCATGTTCTCATCCCCCATCTCCTCCCTTCTATTGCCCTCCTTCAACCCCAGTTTACTCATGGGGATCTCCTCTGTTTCCCCTTCCCAAGGTGATCTGTACTTCCCTTGTAGGGTCCTCCTTGTTTTCTAGCTTCTCTGGAGTTGCGAGTTGTAGTCTGATTATCCTTTGCTTTACCTCTAGTATCCACTTATGAGTGAGTACTGTAACTGGAGTATTCCTGTGTCCACCCAGCTCCTGCAGCAGCTCAAACCCAATTAAACACACAGAGACTTATATTACTTATAAACTGTATGACCATGGCAGGCTTTTTGTTATCTAGTTCTTACATCTTAAATTAACCCATTTCTATTAATCTATAAGTTGCCACATGGCTTGTGGCTTATTGGTACATTACATCTTGTTTCTCATGGCGGCAGCTGGCAGCGTCTCTTGACTCAGCCTTCCACTTCCCAGAATTCTCCTCTCTTTGTCCCACCTATACTTCCTGCCTGGCTACTGGCCAATCAGCACTTTATTTATTAACCAATCAGAGCAATACATTCACAGCACAGAGAACATCTCACAGCAGAGTACATACCATATTTGTCTTTCTGAGTCTGGGTTACCTCACTCAGGATGATATTTTCTAGTTTCATCCATTTGCCTGCCAATTTCATGATGTCATTGTTTTACAGCTGAGTAATACTCCGTTGTATATATGTACTATATTTTCTTTATTCATTCTTCGACTGAGGAGCATCTAGGTTGTTTCCAGGTTCTGGCTATTACAAATAATACTGCTATGAACATAGTTGAGCAAGTGTCCTTGTGGAATGTTTGAGCATCCCTTGGGTATATGCCCAAGAGTGATATCATTGGTTCTTGGGGTAGATTGATTCCCAGTTTTCTGAGAAACCACCATACTGATTTCCAAAGTGGCTGTACAAGTTTGCACTCCCACCAACAGTGGAGGAGTGTTCCCCTTGTTCTATATCCTCTTCAACATAAGCTGTCTTCAGTGTTTCTGATCTTAGCCATTCTGCAAAGAGGTAGCTTTCTTATGGTCTGATTGCCATTTAACAACACAAATCAGAACACTGGAGACTCCAGAAGAAAGAGCCACCCTCCTATAAGCCTATGCATTGTTGTGGCTTCTGAAGGTTCATTAAAGTTCAAATTCTCAAAACCTGTGAACGTGGCACCATTTTTGGAGCTAAGATCCTGGCTGATGTAATCAAGTTAAGAAGAGGCTTATGATAGTTAATTTTATGTATCTACTTGTTTGGGCTGTGGAATACCAAGATAAGTAACTGAAAATTATTTCTAGGTTGAAGTATT
This sequence comes from Peromyscus californicus insignis, assembly GCF_007827085.1. NCBI lineage: Eukaryota > Metazoa > Chordata > Mammalia > Rodentia > Cricetidae > Peromyscus > Peromyscus californicus. The sequence continues at coordinate 1,390,065 of NW_026294562.1, forward strand.
TCTATAAGAGATTAACATTTGAATTGGAAAAATAAGTGAAGCCAGTGGCCCTCCTCAGTGTTGGAGGCTAGCCCACTAAGTACCCATATAGAACATGGCAACATGGCAGAGGGAGTTTGAATTCTTACTCTTGGCCTGGCTGTTGGAGTTGAGTTGACTCTCTTGAATCAGGACTTGTAGATCCAAGATTAGGGTCCTTGAATCTTGAGCCTTCAGTCTCAGACAGGAGCCTATACTCTGCATTCCAGGGACTTCAGTTTGATCTTTGAACTTCTCAGCTTCTAAAGGATCATATGAGCACATTTCTATCACTAAATCTTTGTGTGTGCATGTCATATTGGTTCTTTTTCTCTAGAGGATCCTGACCAATACAAGATCATAGTAGATTAGGATGGGCCCAAACTTATAAGAGGGCCAACTGAACCCCAACACATACACAGAGAGGTTGCTCTGAGGATGTTAATCGGCAGGGAAGAGTTAAGAGTAATGACTCTAAAAATAAATAAACAAACAAAAAACAAACAGATAGATAGATAGATAGATAGATAGATAGATAGATAGATAGATAGATAGATAGAGCCTGTGGTCATTGTTATGGTAATCCCAGCAAACAAATATATTCACTGTAACCCTCTTTGAGCAAGGTTTGATCCTGTGAGTTTCTAGAAAACAAGTGCCTTATGTATTTGCCAGGGGGGAGCCCATTGCTGGTGAAAAGAGTGAGGAAATGTGGCCTGGGCCCCATCTGGGGCAATGAAGGTGCCCCACCCTGGCCTTCTTAGTTAGCAGTCTTCCTGCAGGAAGCTTCTGCAGCAGAGGAGAGCTCACTGTAGAATGAGAAGATGCTGGTGAGTATTGAGAGAACTGGTTCCACTCTGATTGTTGTCTAGAAGTAGGTTTTGCGATTCAAATTCCTGGAGCTCTCTCTCTAAAAAGGCATGGGGTGGGTAGCCAAGATTCTACAGGTTTCCAAAAGTGCCAGGTGACGCTGCCTATGGAGGCTGGGGAACACGGTGCTTCTAGAAACACTGCCAGGTGGATTGGAGGATGCTACAAAAACTCATCCCCGAACAGATGGACCAGCATCACCTTTCAAAGACATGACTCCCTAGGTTTGTTTCCTTGTTTTCTGTTTCCCCACCTCCCATGGCCAGACTGAATACAATGAAATGTACAAGATGAAATCCTCTCTAGTTCAATTCTCTGTACCCTGTGAGATCTTGTGCAGTTTTATTTTTGAAGTAAAAATTCCTTAAGAATTACAAGAAAGAAGGAAGTCAAGGACACGATCAGAGGAGACAGGCAGGTTCCAAAAACTGAGTGTCTTTCTTTCTCATTTGTCAGTTAGCGACGGCATATGTATGGCTGACAGTTGGAGTCAGCCTAGAGTTGGCAATGCAGGGCTGTTAGGAAGTTTAAATTTGTGTTTAATCATTGTTAGCGGTGTTTTAGCAAATTGTGTAAGGTACAATATGTGCTTATCCTCTGTTTTGGAAAGGAGACATTTAAAGTCAGAAATATTTGACTGTAAACATATTTTTCCACTGAGCCCTACTCTCCTTCTACATAGAAGAAAAACCAAAGCTTACCTAAGCATGGTGAGAAATTCATTTAATCACTGCTCTAGGATTAGGGGGGATACATTCTTCAAAAATAGTTTATGAAAGTTTTAATTACACACACAATCATCAAATGTTCAGTAATTGCTGCATATTGATTCTGCTTTTTTTCTGGAAATGCTAAAACTATTTCAATATACACAGAATCAATAAACATAATTAAAAAATGAGCTCATCAAAACAGTAATTAAATGTACTTAACAGCTTTTGTGGCTTTTCCCCATATGGTTACTGTGGGAGTGTGAATCTGGCGTGCAAGATAAATGTAACAAAATAAAGTAAAAGCACCAGAAAAGATTACTGTCAAATCGTAATACAATAAAGCCCAGCTCCACAGCAAGTCTCACTAAATCAAAAAGTTGACAAAAGGAGTTAGTATGTGCAATTATTATACATTTTGGGGCTGTTTTCTATTTATATGAGATTAACACTATCATAGTCTGCATTCAGACAGAACACTAAAATCCTCCCACATGAAAGAAATTTGGGGAAAGCGCCCCAATTATTACTATGACAATTCCCTTTTAAGAGCTTGCTGGCAAAGAACTTGATCTTTAGTCCCTGCCTAGGGGTCCCCATATGCCTAAAGTCATGTGACTTTAGAGCCCTAGATCATGTGGTCCTCAGAGTTAGCTAGTTTCAGCAGGCCCTGGCTGTAGGAAGGTAAATTAAATATGCTTCTTAATTTTTTTAAGGGGTCCACAGCCTGCCCACCCTTCCTGGAAATAGTGTTGAAAATGAAGATAAAATCTGTCTGGAGTCTGGTTTGCTCCAGAAATGGACCCTGAGGCAAGGATGTAGCTGCAAGCAGCTCATGTGAGAGGTTACTCTAGAAAGTCAGGCCAGGGCCAGGGCGGTGAACCAGGGAAGGAAAGAAAGTCCAAATACATGTGGCAGTAAGCAGGCTGCCACAGCCCAAGTTCAATAGAGAATCCCAAGACAGTGGAGTATGCTTTAGGGCCGTCCCACCCCAGGAACAAGGGAGAAGGAGTATTTTCTTCCAAGTCCCAGCTGGCTTTGTCTGAAGGCCACACTGTAAGATATCAAAATCCTCCTGCTCTGGCTCAATGTGGAAACACTGGAGAGACCATGCCCTTGCAGAGAACATGTTGACATGGAGAGAATGGCAAAAAACGGTAAATCTGGAGCTACAAGTGGAGAAACCCACAGCTTCTCACATAGGACCCTTCAGGAGTGGTTCTCAGCCCACCCTACCAGATAACCTGCATATCAGATACTTACATTATGATTCATGGCAGCAGCATAATTACAGTTATGTGTAGCCAGAAGTTTCTCGGTCCTGCCCAGCCCTGTGGTCCCGCAGCTGCTTATAAAATAATTTTACAGAAGCTTATATTAATTACAAACTGTATGGGCTATGACTTCAGTGCCTTGCTAGCTAGCTTTTTCATCTTAAATTAACCTATTAATTGATATGTTGCCACATGGCCATAGTGTTACCAGTCTGCTGGCATCTTGTTGCTCCTTCAGCAGTGGGCCGGCATCTCCCTGACTCTGCCCTCCTTCTCTCTGTATCTCTGCTTGGATTTCCTGCCTGGCTGTAAACCATACCAAAACAGCTTTATTTATTATCCAATGGGAGCCACATATATTCACAACATACAGAAAAACATCCCACAGCAGTTGTGAAGTAGCAACAAAATAATTTTACGGTTGGGGGTCACCACAACATGAGGAACTGTATGGAAGTTTCACAGCTCAGGAAGGTTGAAAACCACTGATCTAGATGATGTTCGTATAGTCCCAAGATCCATGAATGTTGTCTTACATAGCGTAACTTTTTCAGTGTGATTAAGGATCTCAAATAGGTATGTTTTCCTTAATCACCTGGATAAGGCCCAAACACAGTCACAGGTGAGTCATAGAAGTAACCAGTGGGGGTGAGTTCAAATAGAAAAGAAAAAGTCACTGTGACCTCAGAAGTGTAGTTTGGCTTGATGTAGTCACAAGCCAAAGAATGCTAGAAGAGGCACCGAAGAGATCCCTGGATCTTCCAAGGAGGTGAAAGTGTGGTCCTGCTGACACCTCCCTTCTACCCAGAAATGTTTATTTCTTCTGGATTTCTGGCCTCTAGAACAAAGACATAATACATTTCTGTAGTTTTTGGCCACTAGGTTTATGATAACTGATTACTGTAGCCACAGGAGACTAATGTAGGTTTCTGGGAGGAAAAGGTTGGATCAAAAAGAGAGGATAACTAGCATATCATTGGTAGGTAGAGAAGAGGGGAGTCAGCCGGTACACACATTGTCTTGTCTGAAACTGAAGTCCGTTTCCACATCATTTCAGTTCATTCTCTTTCTTGCTATGACTCTGCTTTCTGCAAAATTTCTTGCACAATCCTTCATCTTTCTCAACAAATACGTCTGCAGGTGGTGTCTAGACATGTTCCTTCTTCAGCTGATATGTCTAAAAGGAAGCCATCCACAGTCTATGTTTTCCCATGTCTTGTCTAAGGAAGTTTAGACCCACAACCTACTATTTCTAGACTCACCAGAGACTTTCTATCCACTCACCTGGATCACATATGTGCTTTCACGAATCCCTGAACTCACCTGTTATAGAATCCCACCTGGGTTATGACTGATTGGGACCACTCAACTTTGAACCCATCCACGAGATGTCTCTTAGACTGTGTAAAGAAAACACAGCCTATTGTATGGCCCCCAAAGAGCTTATAATTAGATTTGGTTCTTAAAAGGTGAAGAAATGCTTCTCAATAGAAATAATATAAGACCAAGGAGGGGAAATGCATGGAAAAATAAGATCAGAATCCTCTTGATTATTTTGGACTTGGGACACAGATGGGAGTCCATCTTATGCTAAAAAAGGAAAGAGAGAGAGAGAGAAAAGAAAGAAAGAGAAAGGAAGGGGAGGGAGGGAGGAAAGGAAGGAAGGAAGGAAGGAAGGAAGGAAGGAAGGAAGGAAGGAAGGAAGGAAGGGAAAATCCACCTAGCAGCACCAGCTGGGGAGCAAAGCAAATTTGAAAGAATCACACGTTGTCTTTCACAGGAAGAGCTGCATGAAGGAAGGAGGGAAAAGATTTGCAGATCACTTGGTTTCTTGGTGCATCATGTGTCCAGATGAGAAGCCTGAGTTACATCTGCAGATGTATTACACTGGTATTAATATTCATGCAGAGACTGTCTAGAAAGCTGTTTCCTCTGCATTTTTTAGCAGCATGGTAGATCTGGAGGAAGAAGCATTTCCTTTGTGTTGAGGATTTTACTGCATTACTTTGGAGCTTTGCGGGGATTAATTAAAAAAAAAAAAACACACCATAAAGGAAAATACTAGGCTTGATGCAGAGGTGATGCTCCAAATACACAGTGGTTCAGGTCAGAACTGACCAGTTTGCTCTGGAGGCTCTGTTGGGTCAGGTGCTAAGCTGGCATTGGACTATAAAGAGGGGTGCATGCTTACGTGTGCACAGGCACTGTGTGTGTGTGTATGTGTGTGTGTGTGTGTGTGTGTGTGTGTGTGTGTGTGTGTGTGTGTGTGTGTATGTGTACACATGCTGGGAGTTTAAGGATGTTAGGAACACTCAGGGGATAGGGTTCAGCAAAGTCAATACGTTCATACCAGTATGTGCATCAAAATGTGAGCCCTCATCCTCTGATAAATAATGAGATTTGGGGCTAGAGAGATGGCTCAGTGGTTAAGAGCACATATTGCTCTCGCACAGGACCTGTAAGTTCAGTTCCCAGCATCCATGCCAGGCAGCTCACAACTGCCTGCAACTCCAAATCTGATTCTTGTGGCTTGTGCAGGCACCTGTACTTATGTGCTTGTAACCTCCCCCACACATACACATAATTAAAAATAAAATCTTTATTCAACATACGATCCATTTGCTTAATGCATGGTGTTTTCTGCTCTGTGTTATGGAACATGCCAGCTAAGCTCTAAGATCATTAAAAAGACATGGACATACATCACTGTAGCTAGATGAAATGTCCAAGCACTTGTCTTATTTGGTGGGGCTTCTTTAGCAGTAGGTGATGAAATTTCCTTGCTATCTGCCTTAAGTAAAACTAAAAATGGGGAAGAGAGTAAGGCCATTGATGAGGTATTGATGCTACTGAGTTCACGGGTTCAGATATGTGTCATGTACGTGTATGTATGCCTGCATGGATGTGTGTATGGATTTGCTTGCCCCTTTACTTCTCTTGGATGCCTTACTCTTTACATTTTCTTGATGCAGAACCTTGACAAGATCTTGGGTATAAATGTTTATTGTTAGGAGACGGCAGAAAGCAGACAGGAGACAGAGGGAGGAGGGTAGAGAAGGAAGACATGCCCATATGCACCAGAGGAAATACTGAACACGGCTTTGAGCAACTGAGGCTCAGTTCTGGGGAACCCTCTGAGGATCATGAAGCATCAGGACGTCCAGAGAATTTTCCTGAAATGCAGACAGAAAAGGTTGGAATATTATCCACAAAACCCTCTCTCCCATTGGCTGAGGGTTACTTGGGGTTACTAAATCCTTCATGCTTCAGGGAGGTGCATGGGTGGCCTGCATGATGCACTCAGCATGTGACCCTGCACGATGCACTCAGCCTATGACCCTGCACGAGGATGTAGGTGTCCATTTCAGTTGCCATTATAACATGTTGATTACAAAAAGGGACAGGATGTCTCCAGAAGACCTGTTGAGCTCCACTCAGGGCTTCTTCTGTACTGCAGAGGGCTTCAGTATCATCACAAGCATGAATGCAAAGCCAGCTAACAAATCTTCTCACTTCTGTCCACAGTTCATTAACACAGCATCTGAATTCAAAAGCAGTGACTTCAGAATGCCATATCTAGATGTTGGACTTAGAGCCGTGCCAAGCTCTGTCTTTTGTTTCACTGTATTGTGGGTGACACTCCACAGGCCTTCACTGATTACCCATTGGACCTTACTTAAGGACCTCAATGGTGAACTCTCTCCAACTGTGGCTCTAGCAAGATGGGGCTCAAGGACCACTGCTCAGCGCCTCTGTCTACAGGTTTCTGTTTGCAGTTCAGTAGCTGTGTGTAGGTTCTGAACTTAACCTTTTGGGCACCCTCTTTGAAAAACACTTGTTATTCTGCATTTGTGCTGCCCTCCTACTGGATTAGGTTTAAATGTCACTTTATGCTGACATATTTGCTTTGTCTTGGAAAAGAGTGAGGTGAAAATTGCTGAGGTCTGCCTCTCGTTTGTTAGTAGGGGTTACTTTCCTGGCTCTTGGGTCTAATGTGATTCTTCCAGGCTGATTTAATTTTAATGTCAACTTCCTTCACAGCGACGATCCCTGCGGGGTCTCAGACACCTCCACTGAGTCTCATCTCAAGCACTCAGTGTACAACTCTTGTAATCTGCAGGGCCCTGAACTCTGACTCCCTGAGGTTGGTTTCCCCTAGAGTCTCGGCCGCCGTCAATTGACTTAGGTGGTGTGAGTTATTTGGGTCAATATTTCTTCCCTTGCAGGGAGGGCAGGAGGAAGCGCTGGTCAGAATTGAGAGAAGTATATGTTGCCTTTGGCTTGGTCTGTCTTGACAATCACTTCAAATCCTCGCTGCAATTGGTCTCTGTTGATGAAACATGCTGATATTCTTAAGGCTTGGAAGGTCAAAACAGTTGCTTTCTGCCTCTTTCCCCTGTGGGCCTGATTGAGTTTGAGAAATAGGTTTTCCAGATGCATTGCTGGCCACAGAGCTTCACCTTGTGGTGGTATAAGAGATGCAAAGCTGAGTTTTACCTGCCCCTGGGAACCAATAATCACTCAGATTTTCCTCTTCTGAGGTTGGGAGTGGGGGTTGGAAGCGACAGGCCTCAAGGCTTGTGGCTGGGACTCAGTATTAGGGCATTCCTGTGACCACATGTGGAGCCAGGTTCCTCTCATTCCACAGTCCATCATGATGGAGGGCACTTCCTCAAAAATCTCTTGAATTAATCTCTTGGTACCCATGCCTTTTCAAACTTGGTTCTGGACTTTTATTAACTTTTACTTCAAACACAATAGTCAAAGGCTCTGAAAACCCACAGAGAGACTTGAGTGAAGGCCTCTTCTGTCTTGGAGGGGCTATAATTTATGTCCTGTGAGGACTGGCTTGCTGGAAGCATGTATTCACTTCTATTTCTGCCTTGGCTTTGGGACGGATCTAATTCTTTATCACCATTTAGCTTATGAAACACCTATTGGTGCAGCTTGCATTGACCTTCTGCATTCCTGCTGACATTTGAGAGATAGATAGGCATAAATTAGGAAACAGAAGTTTCCTTTTTGAAAACCAGTGGCTTTTTAACCCTTCTGAGGGTTAAGTAAGCAACTAAGACACATAATCTTTTTTTTAAAAAAAAAGGTTTTTATTACATTTACTTATTTATTTATTGTGTGAGTGTGTGCTTGCAAGTGTGCACACGCATACTCACGTGTACATTTACCCCTGCCATGGTGTATGTATGGAGGTCAGAGGACAACTTGTGAGAGTCACTTCTCTCTTTCCACCCTGTGGGTCCCCAGGATAGAACCCAGGTCACCAAGGTTAGTGGCAAGTGCCTGGACACTGAGTCATCCCACCAGCCCACAGGATATATAATCTTTCCATTTAAAATGTTTTCTCAAGTCCCAGTGTGGTATTTATTGATGTTTCCAGTTGAGTTTTTATGTAATCTAGTATTGTTAAGTCTTTCTCATTCTGTGGGAGCAAACTGAACTGCTAATAGAGATAATTACTGTCTTGGTAGCTCTTTGTACAGTGGGATTAAGAATTATGTCACAAGGAGACACTGTTTATAGCCACCTGCACCATCCATTTATTCACAGTGGAAACCTTTGTACATCAGCTTCTCTCTGCCTCACTTCCCTAAAGTGAATAGATAATAACACACAAACCCGGAGTAGAGTGGGGGTCGGGTGCAGGTTCACAGCAGAGCACTTGCCTTGTGTGTGCACAGCTCTTACTTCTGTCTCCAACACTAAAGCAACAACAACAACAACAAAAAAAACATAGAACCTATCCTCTAGAGTGATTGAGATAAACACTAATCCAGACTAAGAACTGAGCTGAGATCAGCGTTTGTGTACAGTGTATACCCAATCATTTTTTATTACTATGATTTTCAAATTATTTTATTTTTAGTGCATGTGTCTGCAGGCATGAGTGTTTGGGTAGGTGCATGCCTATGTTTGTATGTGTTAATGTATGCAAGTATACACGTTCTTGCATGTGCATATGGAAGAGGCCAGAGGACATCCTTGAGTACTGCCCAGCTTACTTTTAAGCAAGCTCTCTCATTGGCCAGGAGCACACCCATTAGGCAAGACTGAATCTGGCCTGTGAACCCTACTACTTGTCTCCATCTCCCCACTGCTGGGGCCACAGGGCTGCAGCACCACATCTAGATTTTTTTAAAAATTTTTTATGCAGAGTAGAATATAGGTCCTCATGCTTGCAAGGCAAGCTCTTTACTGACTAAGCCGGATCCTCAGCCTTCAAATTAGTTTTAATGTTATTGTAATTTCTTGTTACATACTACTTGCGGCTATAGATACAGTGTCAAGTGAGACATAATCAGTAATTTTAAAATGTAATTCAAGCCTCCAATGTAAGATCTAGGCTTGAAAACAGTAGTGAGCCAGGGAGACACTATTGCTCCTGGTGACCTAGTAGGACAGATAGAAGATGAACACAGGAAAATGTGATCATGTTGAGAGGAAGAATAAAGTGGAGTAATGGGAGAAAGAGTGAAAGGTGTATGATTGTGGGTTCCTCCTGTGTGGGGACTGCTGTGGTTTGGGTGTAGTTTATCCCCACCAGTCCATGTTTGAGGAGGTTGGGCTCAAAGTGGTGGTCTCATAGCTGTCAGGGGAAGTATGGTGGCAGGAGGTACATAGTCACATTGCATCTACCATTAGGAAAGAGAGAGTGGGAGGGGGCAGATACTGAATGCTTGTGCTCAGCTTACTGTTTCCTTTTTATTCAGCCTGGTACTCCAGCCTATGGCACATTACCACCCACATTAGGTTGGACCTTCCCACCTCAATTAACCTAATCTAGTTAATTCCTAAGATGCATGCGTAGATCTTTGTTTTCATGGTAATCCTAAACCATATCAGGTTGACAAGCTTGACCATCACATTGCTCTTGATGAGAAGTGGAATTCTGGAGAGAAATGAGGGAGAAGTGTGCAAATTTGGATAGCTCACCGGAGGAAGCCAACTATAAAAAGAAGTGTGACCAGGTGGTGGTGGCACATACCTTTAATCCCAGCAGAGCTCTGTGAGTTCGAGGCCAGCCTGGTCTATAGAGTGAGATCCAGTACAGTCTCCAAAGCTACACAGAGAAACCCTGTCTCAAAAAAAAAAAAAAAAAAAAAAGAAGTGTGAAGAAGACATTGAGATGGAAATCTGTGAAAACCAGCATAAGCTGATAAGAGTGTAGAGGAAAAGAAAGTTACGATGTTGCACATCTAGGAAGAGCATGAGGGAGCTTGTAGGGCATTTAGCCAAAAGACCATCTTCTCCCACTGTGCATCTCCTAGCAGATTCTGTAAGTCAGAAACATAAGCAACTATTGAGAACTATCTGGAATAGGGACAATACTAAAGACACTCTGGATTCTGTGACCACGGGTTGCTAACAGAATGGAGAAGATGGATCATTCTAAGTATCTGGGAGATGGTTCTATACAATACCACAGTATCATTGAATAACTGGTGATTTTTGTATCAGAGAAATAAGGAAATTTCCCTAGATGTGGGAGAAAAGCTATGCTCCAACCTAAAGGCAAAAGACAGTTTTCAGTATGTACTTTCATATATTTCTTGATTTATTAGCCCTATGCCACGAAGCAGAGATGCCAAGCTTGGTCACTAGAGCAGTGAAGTCAGAGTCAGAAAAGTCCATTTGGGCTGGAGTCCTGAATCCACCAAGCCTCGGGTCTTGAGCAGTTTTCAGTGCCTCAGTTTCTTACTCCTTCCAACAGAAAGATCACAGTCCTTGAGGGCCAACTAGAAAAGATACCAAAGACCTGTTTGCCATTCATCTGTAACTTGTGTCCAAGAAACTATTCAGGGCTGGAAGAGGGGAATCCTGATGCGATGTGGAGTACAGAGAGGAGCAAAGACACCCGGTGGCAGGTTGGTCCTGCATATTTCAGACAGCCCTGCGCATCGGGCTCGCCATCTCTATTTCTGTTTCAGAGCTCTTCAGACCTTCCTCGGTATCATCGACTTGATGGATGAGGTACAGAACCTTATTTTCTTCCTGAATCCTTCCAGTTGGTGCTCAGAAGACCTGCGCTGAGGTGTGCCTGAGGCTGTTCTTCATTAGGCTACACACTTCTGTTCCTTCCACACATGGTTGCCCGGTCAGCCATGTGAGTTCTCTAACTTACCTGTATCAGTTTAGTGACACCTGATCAGGTTAGTAGTCTATGCTTCTTATTTATACACTCCTCTGTAAACTACCGGAGGATTTAACAATAGCAAATTGCTTGGTAAACTAGTGTGACAGACACATATGACAGACTGGGGAAAGACTGGAAGTATAAAAAAAGCTGCTTTATTAGTGTCTTAGAGGGACCATTATGCAGCAAAGAAACCCAGACTGGACCTTCTGGATGTCACATTATGGGTGGTTTTGAAGGAAAGACGGCTGAGAAGTCAGACCAGCAGAACCTGACACAAAGAAAGCCTTGGCACAACATCAAAAGCAAGGCAAGTGAGTGAGCATCCATGTGTTTTAGGTTAAAATTAAATCTCTAAGGTATGTATGCATCGCATTTTATGATTCACTGCTTTAATTAACTTTTCCAGTGGACTCACCAACTGCCAGCCCAACCTCAGTGGATAACAGTAAAGCTCTCAGGGCTGTCTCCCCATTATTACAAGTGAGCACCCATCGTGAATCCACTGTAAACATCTTAAATGCATGAAGAAAATAAAAATTACTAATCCAGAGTCAGGGACAAGCCATAACTTAATGGGTCTCTTCTTTCAGTGACTTAGGTCATAAATGTAGTTCAAAAATAAGATGAGGGAGCTGGTGTGATGGCTAAGCTGGTAAAGACACCTGCTGCCTGGTGATTTGAGTCGGCCCCTGGGACCCACATGGAAGGAGGGAACTGATTCCGACAAGTTGTTCTCTAGCCACCACATATGTGCTGTGACATAAAGATACACACAGAGAAATAAATTACTATAATAAAATAAAATAAATAAGAGTGTGATGACTCTAGCCAAGCTTGGTAACATATTCCTGTAATCTTAGATTTTAGGAGATGAAGGCAGGAGGATCCATTTTTGTCCTTTGGTTTGTTGTTGTTAGATGATAAGAAAATTTTATGTTCCATAGTGCTCTTTCATTGGCTTTATTTTTAAAATTTGAATAACATCATTTGTCATAAAATAATTATAGTTTGTTAACTTCAATCAGTACTAAAAGTGTATGAAAAGTCCTTAGTCAATTTGAGGCCAGGAAACATCCAGTGTCAAAGGTCAATAAATTCTACCTAGACTTTATTCCTACAAATATATGGAGAAAAGTATAAATGGCCATGCTGAGTATATTTTATGACCCCTTTTCCATGAAATTATTTTAGATTTACTGAGAAGTTACAAATATAGTACCTAGCATTCTTATCTCCTCCTCACCCTGACTCTGCTAATATTAATATCCATGTTGCCATGGTACATTTGGCATAGCTTAGAAACCAACACTGGTTCATTATTGCTTATGAAACTCCAGAGTTTATTTGAATTTTATTAAGTATTCTACTGACATCCTTTTAAATGTTTCTTGGTCCAATTTCTCATTCACATTGTATTCAGCACACTATTTTAAAGCAGATGAATTTTTTCTTACTATTAACAATAAAAAGAATTTGAGGTAGCATAGAGAGTTTCTAAACTACAGTTATTTCTCTATCCTAAGAATGATTGTTTCCTAAATGACCATTGTATCAATTACTTTTGCATGGCTATGACAGAACATCCAAATACCTTGAATGAGATATTTTTTTTGGCTAACAGTTTAAGAGGGTGTGTGTGTGTGTGTGTGTGTGTGTGTGTGTGTGTGTGTGTGTGTGTTCATGTATTTTCATGTGGGGCCATAGGACAACCTTTGTGTCCTTCCTCAAGTGCTGTCCACTTGATTTTAAGATTGAGACAGGGATTTCCCTAGGCTTGAAGCTCTCTATGTAGGCTAGCCTGCCTGGCCACCAAGTCTCAGGGATCTACCCAGCTCCGCCTCTCCAGCATTGGAATTACAAGTATTCCTCACTTTAACTGACTTTTTTTTTTCATGAATTCTGAGGCATCAAACTCAGGCTCCACACCCTTCCCAAACAATACTACCTTCTGGGGATCAAGAGCTCAAATCATAAGCCTCTGGGGGACAGTTCAGATTCACACAATAAAGATCACTATATATCTTTAAGTAATTATGTGAAAGCTTTGAGGAATTAGTAATTTCATGATTTTTTAAAACAATATCTTGGCTTTGTAGACTTTCAGTCTTTTAGTGTATATTTTCTATTCTGTGATCAAACCCTCACCTTTGATCTTAACCTATGTTTATCTGGACTCATCATTTTCACAGTCTTCTTTTTTTTTTTTTTGATTTTTCGAGATAGGGTTTCTCTGTGTAGTTTTGGTGCCTGTCCTGAATCTCACTCTGTAGACCAGGCTGGCCTCATCCACCTGTCTCTGCCTCCAGAGTGCTGGGATTGAAGGCGTGTAGCTGAAGTTTTCTCCAGTCCTGCCGAGCCCCACAGATCCCACAATCACTCAGAAGCTTATATTAATTAAACTGCTCGGCTATTAGCTCAGGCCTACCACTGACTACCTCTTACACTCAAACTCAGCCCATTTCTATTAATCTATATGTTGCCAATCTATATGTTCCGTGGCCTTACCTGTTGCCTTTACATGCTGCTCCCTGGGAGGCAGGCTGGTGTCTCCTGACTCAGCCTTCCTGTTCCCAGAATTCTTTTCTCTGCTTGTCCTGCCTATACTTCCTGCCTGGCTACTAGCCAATCAGCATTTTATTTATACAGAATGATATCCACAGCACTTCCCCTTTTCTTTTTTTAAAGGAAGGTTAACTTTCACATAGTAAAATTACATATAACAAAACAATTATCAAGCAAGAATTATAGTTACAATATCTAGTCTATTTATAATATCTAGTCTATATTTGGCAAAATTAAAGAAGATATCCTATCTATCCTATGTTTGTGAGTCTAAGGTTTCATTTCTAACTTATCTTTTATCATAACTGAGGAAAATTATAACTATCTAGTCTTCAACTACATCAAAGACCTCAGAAGGATATAATATTACCTAAGAAACAGTAGAAGGATGCAAGCAACTTTTGGGAGTCTTGTGAGAGTAGACAGAGACAGCTGGCAGCCTGGACAGTCATCCAAAGTTCTTTTGTAAATTTGGGGCATCTGTCTTTAGCCCACAGGTCTAGAGTCTCTTGGTCACTTTTTTCTGTGTCCTGTAGAATGTCTGGCAGTTTCCTCTGTAAAGCAGGAACCTGAAGGACCATTTCGCCAAGCAAAGTTCAGTGGTCACCCTCCTATGGGTCCTGCATGTCCAGTCGATCAAGCAGTCCAGGCAAGAACAGTTTCTTGCCCAAATGGCTATTTTTGCCAAGAAGAAGATAAACTCCATATAGAGTGTCTTTGGTGCCCATCCTCCTCTCTGAAGTAAATCAGTGCTGCCAGGAGCAGACATGTCTCATTGTCCAGAAAGTCTAAGTTTTTTAAAAGATTTTAAATGCCATATTCTATAAGTCTTTGAAGTGTTTGAAGATTACCTATCTATCTGAAATATATCTATCTGAAATGTATCTATGTATACCTAGAAAACTTAACATGACTATAAGTTTGACTATCATAGAAGACTAACTGTTCCATTACAATTTAAATGAGTTGAATAAATATAATACATTAAACAAGAGTAAAAATACACATACAGTATAACAAAATTAACTCTAAATTTGTATCAGTAAACTAAAATCCATAGCAATGTAAACCATTTTTAAACAAGTTGCTCTTTAAAAGTAGGTTCAATAATCTATCCCTTAACCTTATCATTATCTATACTGTTCCCTTTTGTTCTTTAAAAAGAGATTGTATTTATAATCAACCTGTCTTAAATAAAAATATTGGTTTTTTTCTGTCCTACACCAGAGGGCTCTTTTGATATGGGACACAAGAATCTCTCAACCTTTTATTTTAGGAATATATTTGGGTTTAGAGAAGGAGTGAGCTTATTCCATCTCCAAAGCCAGCTTGGTATATTTGGGAATTTTGGGCGTAGCTTTTCATACTACTTCCTGCTGGAGGGGGCGCTGTATCTTATGGGGACACAAAGAAAATTTTAGGATTATGGAGTAGTCTGTGAGGGTATATCATCTAAGCCAGTTACTTTGAAACCATTTTGGATGTTGGATCATCTGGGCCATGGTGTCATCAGAGACCTTTCAGGGGGTCTTGGCTGGTCAAACCTGATATATCTTAATCTGGAACAAATCCATAGCCTCTTGCTTTCTGTGGAAACAAAAGCAGAGCCTCCTTTTTAAAGCAACATATCCTTAGATCCAAATTTTGAAGTCAAGGTATCTTTAAAATATATGTATTGGCTTAACTCAACAGCTTTTACAATCAAATGTCTTTTGTAGTCAAGAATATCAAAGACAACATAATCCAGATTCTCTGTGTGATATCCATCTTTATGTGGCTTATTTTTTATATTAATTTTACTGTCTCTTTAAAGACTTTATTTTTTAAAACTATGTATTTCTTTATATAACTGTATATATCATTTTTGTATCTTTCAACCTATGTATATTTTACATACATTGTAAACTATCCTATCTGAATCTGTCTTATTTTGAACCTATTGCTTAAACTGCAGCATTCTAAGACTGAAATGGCGCTGTGACTGCTGGCTCCACCCACCTCAGCTTCCCAATATGTCTGTGGTACATTTACTGCCAGCTCTGGGAGCCATAAACTCTTAGAAACAGTGGATCTTTGCTTGTATCAAAGCAGCGTGTAGCCCAGAAACCTCTTTTAAAAAAAAAACTAGCAAAAACTATATCCAACATACAGCATAGTGCGCAGCTTGGAGACACCTCTGTGTAACATAGCATAGGTCAAGCCCACATGCATGCTGTAAACCCGCCATAGTAGCTCAAACCTGCAGGCTGCCGCTAACTTGAGAATGTCTGTCAGTGACCTCTCTAATTAAACATTAGAGCACTTTGGTAAAACCTTTTCACACATTGTTTTCTTTCCCTTAGAATATTCTGGAAACGTCGGCCTCCTCTTCTGATGTTGAATGTCATGGCTTGTCTTAGCCTCCTGACCCCATGACATGGTGGCCTGGTTTCACTTGAGCAACTTGAGAAAATCTCCATTCTTAAGTTTGCTGCTTTCACCAGCTCCCCTTGGGAACCTCTATCCAATTCTCTGGAACATAGTCTGTCATTTCAATCTGCAGATCCAGGTCTGTTTGTCTCAGAGGTTTTGTTCTTCACTGTTATTTCTGTTGTTCTGTTATTTCTGTTGTTCTGGAGTATTATCTCAGGGATGCCTGTGCCTGTTTCCGGTCGTCTCTGTCCTTTATCTTCCTCCTAATTGTGTTGGTCATTCCCCTTATCCTTGGTGTATGATTTACGCTGTTCATTGCTGTGATAAAACACCCAATAAAATCAACTTAAGGAGGGAAGGATTTGTCTGGGCTCACGTTTTGAGGACACTGTACATCATGGTTTCATGATAGGAAGGCATGGTGGCAGGAGCTAGAGGCAGCTGGATCCTCAGTCTGAGGCACGTAGGGTTCTCAGTCAGGAAGTTTTCAGAGTCAAATGCAAGAACTTGAAATCCCTTTGTACTTTTTATGCAGACAAAGGATCTTAAGATATGTGCCACCATTGCCTGACCTCCATGTCTAATCTAGTGGCTGGCTCTGTACTCTGATCCCCAGGCAAGTTTATTAGGGTACACAATATATCACTACAGACTGGTGTTAGGCAGAGTGTGGACTGGTGCTGGCCAGAGTGCGGACTGGTGCTGGCCAAAGTGTGGACTGGTGCTGGCCAGAGTGTGGACTGGTGCTGGCCAGAGTGCGGACTGGTGCTGGCCAAAGTGTGGACTGGTGCTGGCCAGAGTGTGGACTGGTGCTGGCCAGAGTGTGGACTGGTGCTAACCAGAGTATAGATTGGTGCTGGCCAGAGGGTGGATTGGTGCTGGCCAGAGTGTGGACTGGTGTTTTTTGGTGCTAACCAGAGTTTAGATTAGTGCTGGCCAGAGTGTGGACTGGTGCTAGCGACGTGTAAGCTGGGTTGTCTTGCTCAAGTAACCAAATTAGAATATCCCTCACAGGTGTGCTCAGAGCCTTCCCTCCTGTGATCTCTCCAAGTGATCCTGGAGCCTTCCAAGTTGATAGTTAATATTAACTACTGCATGTATCATTCACAATAGTTATCTCAAGAATTTTCCTGTCCCAGAAATTTAGCTTTTATTTACATCTATTCTTATTCTTGGTGATCCTAGTTCATTGTAATATTGCCATTTGAGTTGCAAGTGTTTTGATTATTTCTCAATTTTCTTTCTCTTACGTTATTTTATTTATGTATTTATTTGAGTTTTTGGAGAAAGCATCTCATCCTTTAAACCAGATTGTCCCTGCCTCAGTCTCCCGAGTGCTGAGGTTATGGTTGTGAGCCAGGCTTCCCTCTGTTGTTTTATCATCTTCATCTTGCTGTCTGTGTAAAGACTCTGCTTTTGTAAGTCCCTCTACAGCTTGGATCACAGGATAATTTGGAACAACTGATAACTTGTTCTCATCCAGGCTGGATTTCTCATCTGGGCAGATGGTCCTTCCACCCACCATGACAGCCTGTTCATGAGGCATCCTTTCTAATTGTCCCAGTATATCTGGGTCCCATTTTTGTTCTTTGAGTCTTAAAACAGAGTCCCTCCTGGCTGCTAGCTACTCTCAGTTCATTTCTGTGCGGCTACTGTAGGTTACCTGAGGCTGGGTAACCATTTATAAAGAACAGAGATTTATTCCTTACAGTTCTGGAGGCTGAGGAGATCAGGTTCAAGGGTAAGGCCTGAGAGAAAGGCCTTCTTGACTTACCCCATGGAAGAAGGCAGAAAGGCAAAAGAGAGGAGAGGACATACTACTCACCTTTTACTGGGAGCCCACTTCTCAGCAGCTCAGAGACCTGGTCATCTAGTCACTTCCTGCATGCCACACCTCTCAGCCCTGGTGATCTGGTCACTTCCTGCTCACCACACCTCTCAGCACTGGTGATCTGGTCACTTCCTGCACACCACACCTCTCAGCACTGGTGATCTGGTCACTTCCTGCATGCCACACCTCTCAGCCCTGGTGATCTGGTCACTTCCTGCTCACCACACCTCTCAGCACTGGTGATCTGGTCACTTCCTGCTCACCACACCTCTCAGCACTGGTGATCTGGTCACTTCCTGCACACATGCCTTTCAGCCCTGGTGATCTGGTCACTTCCTGCTCACCACACCTCTCAGCCCTGATGATCTGGTCACTTCCTGCTCACCACACCTCTCAGCCCTGATGATCTGGTCACTTCCTGCTCACCACACCTCTCAGCACTGGTGATCTGGTCACTTCCTGCTCACCACACCTCTCAGCACTGGTGATCTGGTCACTTCCTGCTCACCACACCTCTCAGCCCTGGTGATCTGGTCACTTCCTGCTCACCACACCTCTCAGCCCTGATGATCTGGTCACTTCCTACTCACCACACCTCTCAGCACTGGTGATCTGGTCACTTCCTGCACACATGCCTCTCAGCCCTGGTGATCTGGTCACTTCCTGCATGCCACACCTCTCAGCCCTGGTGATCTGATCACTTCCTGCATGCTTCAGCCCTGCTTCAGTAGAGATTAAGTTTCAAGGGTAGGAACTTTGGGGACAGGCAAGCTGAAGCATCTTGCCTCTGTTTCCCTTTCCCTATCAGTGTGGAAGGGGAGGAAGATGAAATGGGCTCCAGTTAGGGGGATTTATCATGGTACTTTCTTCCATGGTCCTGACAGGTGTCCCGTGTTCTAACTGGTGAGAACAATAGCATTTGATCCCATCCCTCTCCGATTACACCATGGTAATGAGCAGAACTTTCAGAATGTCTCCAGAATGGTTCTGTGTCACCTGTTCAAGCCCTCGGTCTTCTCTCTAAACAAATCTCAATATCTCATGGACTCAGTCACTCCTCATTGTGTGATAGGGTAAATGGGTCCCCAGTAACACAAATTGTTTGCCTGTGTGTGTGTGTGTGTGTGTGTGTGTGCATGTATGCATGTGTGTGCATGTGCATGTACGTGTATGTATGCAAGTATGTCTATGTGTGTATGTTGTTTGTGCAAGTGCATGCATATGTGTGTACATGCATACATGTGTATTGAGTGTATGTGTGCACAAGTATGTGTGCACGCCTGTGTGTGCATGTATATGCGTTCGAGTATGTGTGTGTGTGTGTGTGTGTGTGTGTGTGTGTGTGTATGTGCGTGTGTGTAGGCTAGAAGTTGATGTCAGGTATCTTCCTCACTTGTTCTGCACCTTATTTTTATGGACAGGACCTCTCAATGAGACTGAAGTCACCAGTTCAACTAGACTCCAAGGATCCCCATCTCTGCCTCCCCAATGCTAGAATTACAAGTGCATTCTCCTGAACCTAGCCCTTTTATGTGAATTTTAGGGGAAGGAACTCAGGTCCTCATGCTGACTGAGCCATCTCTCTAGCCCTTATAAGCATGGCTTTGATCCAAAATAGTATGAAAATTTCCATCCATGAGGCCTAGATTCCAGCTAGTGAGGAGCAATTCGGGACCAGAATCACCAAGGAGGCAAATGTGAGGTGTCAAAAAGCAAAACAAGCAAACAAACAAAAACACTGTTTAAGTTTCTAACATGTCAACTTGATCTATAAAAAGTTCTCGGCGTCTTCTTTACCCCATTTATTATTATTATTTTTTAATCCCCACTATCTGCCATGCTCTCAGTGTGTGCTACAGCAACACAACAGTTACTGTTTCTCCATTTTTATGTCCCATAAAGCAAAAGCAACAACGTATTATCATGTTTCTTCAACACAACTGAACTCATCTTATTAGTGAAAAGCGAAGAAGGAAGTGTCATCTTATTAGAAGTGACATGATGTATATCCAGCCATATGTTTTCAAAGGCTTTCTGTCAGTGTTAATCAAAACTCTTCCAAATTTATGAACCTACAGAGCAGCATGTCAACCATATGGGAAATCTCTCCCTTCAATACTGAGAATCTGAATTAATAATAAACATTACTTGGTGAACTTAAATGAGAAAAACACATCAATGTTGAATCTAATAGAAGTGGAAACTTATAAAAAAATTTCCCTTGGGTGTTAATTTTTTTTTCAGCATTCATCTGTCACATGGCTATATGTATATTTTGACTCTGTGTGCTCATTTACTGGACAGAAGGTGGCTAAAATCTGCTTTGTGATTGCTGCTGAAATGTCAATTACTGTATTTGTCCCTTTGCTTTATATTTTATTGGAAAATATTTGACTAACTGGGATTGAAAAGGGAACTAGAAGGGCTGGGGGATTACTCAGTGAGGAAAGCTGGGGGTCACTCACTCATTCAGTGAGGAAAGCTGGGGTCACTCACTCAGTGAGGAAAGCTGGGGGTCACTCACTCAGTGAGGAAAGGACTTGCCATACAAACATCAGGACTTAGTTCAAATCCCCAGAACCTCTGTAAAGCTGGTGTACCCACTGTATCTTTGAGTCCAGTGTACCCACGACAATATGGGAGATGGAGACAGTGGAATTCCTGGAAGCTGAAGGGACAGCCATCCCAGTGGATGGATGCAGTGGTAAACAATTGCTATCTCAAACAAAGTGGATGGCCAAGATCTACACCTGAGATTATCCTCTGGCCTCCACACATGTGCTGTGGCATGTATATTCCTGAATCCCCACATGAATGCACACACCACACACACGAGAGAGAGAGAGAGAGAGAGAGAGAGAGAGAGAGAGAGAGAGAGAGAGAGAGAGAGAGAGAGAGAGAAAGGAAAGAAGCCAGGAAAAACTTTTCCCCTCACTACTCAATATTTAAGTTCTGCCCATGGAGACCTTCCCTAATCTTCACCCATGAGCTTCTTGAAGAAAATGGCTAGTTTTTCTCATGCCTAGAAGTCACTACAGCCCTTCAGTTGTCTTAGGAGATAAGAATCTTACAGAATCTATGCTATTTGACTTAGACTTATTCCTAGCCCCAGATGGATGGGGAGCTTGCTAGGGTCTCAGCAGACAGCTGAGTTCTTAGTTGAGGAAATATCATTGATTCTTGCATATGGATCTTAATTTTGAACTTTCATAAAACTTAGGGGGCAGCCATAATTGGGAGCAGGCTTAATATGAGCCAGAAATGTACAGCTGTTGACCATAAACCCAACACAAGGGATTTGAGCTAGAAACTGGGCCAGGGTGGTGGGAAGGAGGAATTAATCCATCTTTATAGTACCTTCTTCATCATTCAGAGATAATTTGGATGAGGATGAAAATGGTGACAGTGATGAGGCTGGTGTTGATGATAGTGTCTAGATGGAGCTGCTAAAATGTTAGGAAACTATGGAAATTTTAATTTTTTATAAGTGTATTTTTTAAATAGTTCTTCATGAAGCACCTCTTAATAACCCACTCTCTTTGGGTGTGGGTGGGACTTACTAACTTCTAGCCAATAGAATAGGTAAATGGAATTTCGAGAGGCACTTGAAGTTGGTTGTACGTGAAAAGAGAAATTGTCTTGGGTGGATCTGACTTAGTGAGGTGAAAACTTGAAAGATTTCATTTCTAGCCATGCTCTGGAAAGAACAGCAGGGCACCTATACTATGAGGTAAGAAATATTCAATAAAATCCCTGTAACTTCTGAGCAGCCAGGGTGTCCAAAGCATCTTTTGTTGTGTTATTTGACCTTTGTCTCTGGTTCCAGACACAAGGACTTCTAAGGCCCTGGAGCTTCCTGTGTGATGGACGGGTTTTGTTGTTCATAGGGACCTTCTTTCATTGCTCCAGAATTCATGGCAATGGGTTGACTTACAGAAGAGTCTCTAGTTAGTCCTAGGGTGGGTCTGATCACCAGAAAGACCAACTGATTGAAGGACCACTGATCTCTAACCTTTGGGAAGGAAGCAGAGTGCTGGAGATTAAACCTGATGAAGCTTTTTACAAGACTTGATAGGTTTCTCATTGGTGAAGGAATCCATGTTTAGTAGATGTCCCTGGGACCATATTTTCTTTCCTTTGGGCCCTTGCACACTCTTGCATTATATGCCTTTGCATATAGATGTTCATATCCACTTACTAAAACAGAAGTATAAATGTAAATGAATTGCTTTTCTGAGCTCAGTTAAACTATTGAAATTTCCAGGGGGGTGACAGGAACTCCCTAACTTTATAGTTCATTAGTCAGAAATCTCAGTGGTCCTGGGCTTGTAGTTGACCTATGAAATGGAACAACCAAGTGAGACTCTGCCTTCAACGATGGAAGCTGCTAATACCTCCAAATAGATGGTGTCAGAACCAAATAGAATTACTGGACACCCCTACTTTTGTGTTGCTGTGACCAACATGCCTGGTAGAATCAGCTTAATGGAGGAAAGGTGTATTTTGGCTCACAGTATAGAGGGATTTCAGTTCAAGATAGTGAGGAAGGCTTGGGTACAGGAACAACTCCTTTATTGGTGGTGGGACCATGATGCTATGACTGTTCACATTGTGGCTGACCAGGAAACAGAGAACCCAGCTTGGAAATAGGGATAGATATAACCATACCTAGTGACTTCTTTCTGCCAGTCATGACCCAGATAAAGATATTCCACAGCCTCCAGTGCATTGCCACCAGCTGGAGAATAATATCTTGAAATGTGAGCTTGTGGAAGATACTTCAGAGTCAAGCCATACTTGGCCAAGCTCCTGGAGTCCAGCTGAAGAGAGGGAGGAGGGATTATATGAGCAAAGGGGTCAAAATCATGATGGGGAATTCCACAGAGACAGCTGACCCAAGCTAGTGGGAGCTCATGAACTCTGGACTAACAGCTGGGGAGCCTGCATGGGACTGAACTAGGCCCTCTGAATTCGGGTGGCTTGATTTGTTTGTGGGGCCCCTGGCAGAGGGACCAGGACTTATCCCTGGTACATGAACTGGCTTTTTATAGCCCATTCCCTATGGTGGGATACCTTGCACAGCTTTGATCCAGTGGGGAGGGCCTTGGTCCTACCCCAACTTTGTATGCCAGCCTGTGTTGACTACCCAAGGGAGGCCTTACCCTCTCTGAGGAGTAGATGGGGGATTGGGAAGGAGATGGGGGAAGCAGAAAAGGGGGAAGGAGGGGGAACTGTGGTTGGTATGTAAAATGAAAAAAAATGTTTTAAATAAAATAAAATGTCAGCCAGGCAGTGGTGGCACACGCCTTTAATCCCAGTACTCAGTAGGCAGAGCCAGGTGGATCTCTGTGAGTTCGAGGCCAGCTTGGTCTACAGAGCGTGATCCAAGACAGGAACCAAAACTACACAGAAAAACCCTGTATCAAAAAACAAACAAACAAAAAATAAAACAGTGAGTGTGAAGAAAAATTCCACACACATTGGTCTCAGGAGTATTCTAAGTACAAGGGGCTCTTAGGGTTTTGTGGACAGGAATGGCAAGTAGTTCTGGAAGCTGAGAACAACTCCAGCTGAGAGCTACAAAAGAGAAACTCAGTCCAACAGTACCAACAACCACTCAGAATACTCTGATCTCCGTGAGGGAAAACTTGGCCAATGTCTTGATGGTACTCTTTAGAGATCCTGAACATAGAGCCCACATGAACTGGACTAGAAGCATGACCTTCAGAGATGGGGTTATAAACAATGTGTGCTCTCCAAAAGATGCAAAATTTGTGGTAATTCACCATGTATCCAATGCTAACTTATATGAAGGACTATCAAATTAACACAGAGGTCAGAGGTTTGGTCCAGGAGTTTGGTAATGAATTTAGAGAAAAAAGAAGGGCATAAATCTCTTTTCGATTTATAAGCGTTAAATATTTTCAATAACAAAATGATCACCAGCTATTTTCAAAGACTATAGACAACCAAACAAAGAAATGGTTTTGCAAATTTTTTTACATAGACTTTTATCCCCAGAGGGTGTGATCTAAGCTCTTTGAGTTAGTTGCTGGGCATTAAAAGGTTTCTAAGTTGCCCAGGAGACTCTAATGGGCACCCTGGGGTTGACAGCCACAGTGTGTCCCTTCCTGGGAAGAAAACTTCTCCTCCTCAGTCTATTGTGGGTAAAATTAGAGCCTAATTACTGCAAGTTAAGATCTTAAAATGGGCTTTAGACATGCCAATGTCATGACCATGTAAATGGGGGTAAGAATATCTGGAAAAATGGACCAAATCAAAGGTAGATATGCAGGTAAAAAGGATCCAGTACACAAGTTCTGGTGGGAATCCAGAGGCTGTTGACTGCATTGGAAACAATGATTAGACTCCTTTCCTCAAATTTACCTAATTCCTATCACAGCACAGCACGAACCTTCTCCTTGTCCCTTTCCCTGTATTCAATATTAATTATTTCCTCACTGTACCCTTCTTGTTCATTAGGAAGATAGCCTTAAGTTACTTGTCAGTGAAAAGCCTTCCTGGTCACAGTAGAATACATCTAAAGATTTAAGAATCTAGGACCATAGGAAATGGTAGATATGTCTTGGGATACATTTGGGAATCTTCTGTGGGCTCATAGAAGTTTCAAGGAAGATCTTCAATGACCTGGGTAAAGCTTTTTGGGGAAAATATCATTTGAACAATGGCTTGGAGGATCTAACCATAAAGAAGAAATAACTATCCACACTAAGGGACTGTGCAAGTCAGCACCAGGCTAGTGATGATACTGTAACAAGCACTCCTAACATGTCAGCACAACACAGGGTCATTTCTAGCCAATGCTTCTAAATCATCTTCATTTGACTTGGGTGGTTAGTGCCCACCCTCCAGGTCCTTCCTGTGTTCTTAGTCATATTGGTAGATGGAACCTTGAAAATCCAGAGATTACCCAAGCAGGGACAGGGGAGGGAAGGGGGAGACCATATGTTTGGCTCATAAAACCTTTAGTAATACGTTAAGTAATACAGTAATTTTAACCAGTCCCTTTAATGTTCATGAGACATTTGACTCAGCATCATCAGTGCATTTGGGTACTAAATTATGCCTTAGCAGGATGTTGCTTCTATTTATATCTTATGGGCTGGGGCATGTAGTTCCATGTTATTCAGCAAGTCAGAGAAAGATGATTCTACACTAAGGAGGATATGCTAGTTGGCTTTTCATGGCCTACAGAAAGAAGAACATTTTATTTTATTTCAGAAGTTTCAGTCCATTTTCATGTGGAGCCTGTGGTGAGGCAGAGCATTATAACAGAAAGGCATAATGAAACACAACTGCTCACCTCATAGTGGCTAGGAAGCAGATTAAGATACAAGAAGGGTCTCAATTGCTATATACTGGGCAAAGCACATTTTTCAAGATATGGTCTCACTATGTAGCCTTGGCTGCCTTGGTATTCATTATATATGTATATATGTATGTATGTATGTATGTATGTATGTATGTATGTATGTTTGTAGATCAGGCTGACATTGAACTCACAGAGAACCACTCACCTCTACCTCCAGAATGTCAAAATTAAAGGCAATTGCCACCATGCTTGGCCTTACAATTCTTTTTGGAATTATCTATAAATGTGTTTGTGCTGAATATCAAATTGTTATTACTCAAAGTATCTTTTAGTATTGACATTTCTTTTCAAAGAACTTGAGTTAAAATTATAACCATTAGGAGCCAGGGAGGTGGCTCAATGGAAGAGTACCTGCTGCACAAGCATGAGAATCCAAGCTCAAATACCCATAACCCACGTAAAAGCTGGCGTGGTTGTGGATGCCTATAACCCCAGCACTGTGTAGGGCATAGGCAAGTAGATCCTGTGAGTTTGCTAGTCAGGAAGCCTAGCTGAAAAAAAAATCAGGTTTCAGGTTCAGTGAGAGTCCTTGTCTCAAGAAAATAAGTTAGAGTAACAGAACAGGATACCCAACATCCTCCCCTGACTTTCACACATCTCCACACAATTACAGCTGTTATGCTGATGGGATAGCTCAGTGGTAGAGGGCAGGCTTCACATGTGTGAGGCCCTGCTCTGATCCTCACTACTGCCACAGATAATTGCAACTGTCATTATATCGTGGATGGGATATAGAGTTTAACTAAATGTCCTTGTATCTGAGCTGGTTGGGAGCCGCTGATCTAATCCTAAGCCTGGCTCAGTGTATGGCTCATCTAGCTATCTGTCTCAGTCAGCTTCCTTCACAAACCAGCATCCAGGTAGACTGAGAATGCTGAGACAAATGTCTTGTGAATATTTAACTGGATATTGAAATTTACACTTCGTCTTGGTGGCATATATGAATGAAGCCACCTTATAAATGATACACAATAGTTTCATCCATCAGTTTCTCACATATCTTCCAGAATATAAAGTTGCTTTTGAAACTATGAACCAATAGAGGCATACTGCTTATGATA
This sequence comes from Peromyscus californicus insignis, assembly GCF_007827085.1. Lineage (NCBI taxonomy): Eukaryota > Metazoa > Chordata > Mammalia > Rodentia > Cricetidae > Peromyscus > Peromyscus californicus. Next base: position 1,416,348 of record NW_026294562.1, read on the forward strand.
AAGAAGCAATTAACGTCTCTTTGAATGCTTTTGCTGAAATCAGTTGTCAATAAATATCTCATACACCTTAATCTCTGGCCAACTCAGTAAAGTGAATCTGAATGAAGACGGTAGTGTTTTCTGAATGTCCACCTGTATTCACGTCTCTGCTGGGGAGAATGGGGAGATCTTTGTTCTTAAATCTTTTGAGAAATAGTCCATCATGTTATTTTCTTTCTGCTTTTGAATTTGCCCTGCCTCCAGTCCCTTTCATTGGTGTGGGCTGAAAAGATGTTGAATTCACCCAGTATATTCTGAGGGGACACTCCCCCTGCACCTGTTCCTTTCTTCTGTTAAAGATCAGCCACAAAGGAATAGAGTGAGGAGGAGCGTTCTCAGCTCTTTCCCCTGATTACTATTTCCTCAGTCTCTGGAATTTTCTTACACTATTGGTTATGCCATATGATATCCTGCAGAAGTCCGGCACCCCCGAGAATTTTCCCTAGGCTTGGAGCTTGCCATCCACCTGCAAGCTGCTTCATGACTAAAAAACAGTCAATATTCTTATTTGGGGTTGCTATTTACTCTTGAGAAAAAAAGGCTGCCTTGGATCTAGTAAGAGAGAACAGTCCCATGAAATTGGCATCTTTGAAAAATTCCTGCATCAGACGAAAGCAAAGAATTTCCCAAATTCAACTGGCCATGCCACAAAGAAAAAGTAAAGTGGAAAACAGCTTAAGCCTCCAGTGCAGGTGTGTTGGCAAAACTTTTCACACAACTTTCATGTGTCTCCTAGTGCTGAATGCAAAGAAAAAAGAAGAAAGAAAAGAAATAAAGAAGCAATGTTTGTACTGAAGGATGTGAGCTGAGAAGAGGTTTTTTAGGAATGTTCTCTGTAATTCCTGTAAAACTTTCAATTCTTATTTCTAATTGCAAAAGTGATCTGCAAGTTGTAAAAAATATTTGGAAAATCCAAACAACAGCATCAACAACAGTAAAGACATTTCTCTCCCAAGTAATCACACAAGTTAAAGATAACTCTTGATTTTGTCTGTGTATTTCACAACACTCTTCCTATGCATAAAAGATGGATTTTTAAATTAATGTTGTGTTATGTTGCATGTTGTCTTTTGGATACAAGATCCAGGACCATAGATTCCACTTGCTTTAGTTTATTGTGCAAACAATCAATTTCTTTTTGTTGGCATTTATCAGACATGTACCCAGAGTGGCATGTTAAAAGTATTCAAACCCAAGAGTAATCTATCAATATCTGGTTGTTTTTCAATTGCTCTCATTCTCCATATTTTATTTTTTAACACTTTAAATTCTATGAATGATACACATTTATGGTATGCTGTAATTCTAAATATTTCTTGACAAAAAACAGAGGCTTTTATATGATTTTTCTTTTGTATCAACTCAAGGATGTTTATTTGCTTATTTGGAGAAAAGCAGGAGCAAGAAGCTGTATTAAATGTCGTTATGTTTGTCTATCTTAGAATGACCTCTGTTGACTCATTTGATATTTTTAGTTTGAATTGTATCTTATCTGAAACAAATATTTGGTCTGTGCTCAATTTTTATTGATGACAATTTTGAATCTATTGATATTTTAAACATGCTGCAGAGTATTTTCTTTTAGGGGGAGGGTGGATGGAATATGGCTTATAGAAGGAGGGAACTGGAGTTTGTTTTTTAATCCTGCCAGAGATCTCACCCTTTAAAGAGGTGCCAAACTCACTTTGCTACTGATTAGAGTTGCACAGTAGTGTGGTGTTTCTGTGCTGTGCTTGCTGCTGTAGGTCTACGGTATTTTGTCTTGCTCTTTTGAACTCTTTCAGCCAATCAGTTTGATTCTAGCTTAGAAGGCTCTTACTCTCAGTTCTCAAGACTCCCATACAAATCATGGCTTCTGATATTCCCTGAAACAGTGCAAAACTGTTGGATTGATTGAGAAATGAAGGGGGTGGGCATGCACATCTGCATGTGTGAGTATTTATTCACCCTATGAGCTCCGATTCTACCAGAGGAGCCACACTTCCCATTCCTTTCTCCTCATCTTCACTTTCTCTGGATGTTAAAGAAGCCACAGGTGGAAGAAAATGTTCCTCTCCCTTGCCAGCTATCTGGCAGCAAACCTTCTGGTGTGAGGTTGTGAAGGAGAATGCATCCTCCCTGCGGGTTCTGTTAGAGTCAGGGACCAATGAAGAGGAGACACATCCATGCAGATGATGCTAAGGAAGTCTGGCCTTTAGTGTCTGCCTGGGAGAGCAGGAAGGAATGATGTCAGTTAGAGAAGGAACAAGACTGCCAGGGTGGAGTGCTGGGGCTGAAAGGAAACCTCGGAGTCCAGACTCTGGTGTCCAATGAGTAAACAGGTTTCAAGGGCACAGGGAGCCCCATATAAAAGGTTCCAGGAAAGGGAGATGCTGCCAGAGCCAGGAAGGGTGGAGAGGCCTTTGTAGGCAGTTCCCTTTCCTCTCTTGCCAGTGCAGGTGCAGAGGCCAGGGGAGGGCTGATCTTCAGAGAAGTGTCTTTCTAAGATTAAAAACCAGCTGCCACAGTGCTATCATCTTAAGAATGTTCATTCTTTTTGGGAAAAACCTTTCACAGATCCACAGGTTGCCTGTTACAGTGGGGTTTGCATGTTGCTCTGGTGCACTAAGCAGCTTTGGCGTGTTACTGAAGCATTTTCCATTCATGTAGTTTTCAAAATTATTGTTGTAATGGTTCGTGGTCCCCATTCTACTGACAGGCTGTAATGTTTTCCTAACCTGCTCCCCACATGCTGTGCACTTAGCTTGCTTTACTGTAGGGTGCACGGGAAGATAGAGATGCCCATGCCCCATCAAACACCTAACATGGCAGTGTCATCGGAAGTGGCCTAGGGGGCCACAGCATTGTACTGCTGACCCAGAACTTGTCCTGGCTCCATGGCTTGCCTTTCTCTAGCAGCATGGAAGCACAATCCACCCTCCTTGTACGTGCTGGAGGAGGCCAGGGCCAGGCTCAAACACTATCAGTTTTGGAGACAGGAGTGAGGAATAAAGCAGGTGGTTTTTGCATAGTGAAGTGGGTCCTGGGAAACTAAGAATTTCCAAAGTACAACACAAATGTCCCCAAAGTACTGGGCAGGAAGGTCCATGGCCAGTATTGACTAGAGGCTACCTTGGCACATGCTATGAATGATGCTGAAGGAGAAGATAGTGAAGTGCAACTCCGTGGTGTCTGAGCACACCTCGAAGGCTGCACTTTTTCCCTTGCTCATGCCTTTCAAGTGCATGTAGTGCTTCTACCTGCGAACTTACCAGCTGTGCTGGTTGTTTTTGTCAACTTGACACAGACATAGACATCTGGGAAGAGGGAATCTTAATTGAGAAAATACCTCCATAAAATGGGCCTGTACAAGTCTGTGAGGGTATTTTCTTGATGGGTGATTGATGTGGGAAGGCCCAACCCATTGTGGGACCACCCCTGGGCAGATGTTCCTGAGTTGTATAAGAAAGCAGGCTAAGCAAGCATGAAGGAACAAGGCAGCAAGCTGTGTCTTGATGGTCTCTGCTTCAGTTCCTGCTTCCAGGTTCCTGCTCTGCTTCAGTTCCTGCCCTGTGTAGCTGGAGAGCTTCTCTCCAGGTCCTACCAAGCCCCCGCAGTCCCACAACCCACGTATAAAATAATCACTCAGATGCTTATATTACTTACAAACTGTATGGCCGTGGCAGACTTCTTGTTATCTACTTCTTCTATCTTAAATTAACCCATTTCTATTAATCTATAAGTTGCCACGTGGCTTGTGGCTTACTGGTACTTTACATCTTGCTTGTCATGGTGGTGGCTGGCAGCGTCTCTCTGACTCAGCCTTCCTGTTCCCAGAATTCTCTTCTCTGCTTGTCCCACCTATACTTCCTGCCTGGCTACTGGCCAATCAGCATTTTATTTATACAGAGTGATATCCACAGCAGCCCTGACTTCCCTCCCTTTCACCCTCAAGATGCTTTTGGTCATATTTATCACAGCAATTGGAACCATAAGACACCAGCTAGAGTGTAAAAGTTGCCTGAATTCTGATCTTTCCTCCTCATCAACACCATCATAGCCTCAACCTCTCAGACTCAAGGCTCCTTATCCCAAAGTCCTTCACCCTCATGGACACCACATTCAGGGTATGGGTGTGTTTTAGATTTTTCAAAGTTTACAGTTCACCTTTTCTCACAAGAGCCTGTTTCAGTCCCTGGCCCTCAGTACTGAATTTGGCACATACCATTTGTAGAATTGAATATAATCTCTGGGTAACAGTTTCATCTGTAGCCACAGTCACAGTTCTTTCTCAGTGTCTATGTTCTGTTCCCTAGTATACTACAGATTAAGCTGAAAAGCAGATACAGAGTTAGTCATTCCCACAGAGAGGCCCTGAGTTTTTACTTTCACAAAGAAGAAAACTTTTGATTATGTTTCCAAGTGACAGATGACTCATGAGTTAAAGAAGAAAAAGAAAATGATGCCCCCGTGGCACAAGTCAAGGAGGCTTAACGTGGTCTGAATGCCAACCAGGGGACCTGTGTCCCAATCAGACTTGTGATCCCCACACACAGGACAACGTGGATTTGACCTCAGCAGAAATCAGGTCTGCTCTACATGGCCATGATGATGGCAAACATATGGAATTGATTAAATGAATAAATAACCCTACTTAGTTTTGCATAAGAATGTGTGGTACTGAGGTCAAAGATAATCCCTAATTTTTCTATGCATAATAGATTCCAAAGTGTAAACATCACCAGTAGCCTGAACCAAACTAGATGCTTTAAGTCAACAGTCAAAGGTGTGATTGTAAACTAGGAAATATCGACAATGTTTGTGAATATCACTTCTCTGAATTAGGTGAGAGGTCCACAGCTGATGTGGATGTCTAATTTTTCTGACATCTCAGTGTCAGGCTGTGGGTCAGCCTCGGTCTTTTTCCAAGGTCTCAAGTAGAGATGATATCTTCCGATTTCTGTCTGTCCTTTTTTAATTTATGAAGGTAGATCAGTATTAGACAATCCATTGGAAACTCCCCATTCCTTGCTATGACTTCTGGAGTTATTTCTCAACTTTGACATTGCGGATATTAAAAATGGTTAGGGTCTCAGGTGATTTCTGCTGATGATAATTTTATTTTATTCTTTCATTTCCTGAGAGTTTAATAGCTACTCATTCAATGATTTCAGGCTTGAGTTGTTGGTGGGGCAGTTCTTGTTGGAGCCTGGCAAGACGTGGGCATGCAGTACCTAGCATCAGGACATCTGGCATGTGAGACTGGGATGGTTTGAGGAGCATGCCACAGATGGAAGAAGGCAGATGTCAGGAAATGAATTGAGGATTCAGGAGTGTATATTAGGATCTCAGTCATTAAGAGAAGGGTTGCCTGGACCTCCCACTCCACAGTTGGTGGTATGGGCAAGGAGAAGTTTGAGGTCAGAGACACTGAGGGGAAGCCACGTGAGAAAGGCTGAGAGTGAGGCTAGACCAAAGTGTTTGTGACCCAAGCAAGGGTTTCTAGTAGCCACAAGAAGCTAGAATACTGTAAAATAGAACCCCCAGAGAGTTCACATGGGACACCCCAGCTAACCTCTTGGATTTTTGTGGTGTTGGGGATCAAACCCATGCTCTCACATGTGGTAATCCAGCACTCTACCACTGAGTTATATCCATGGCCCAACACCTTGATACTGAATTTCCAGCTTCTAGAACTGTGAGAAAATAAAAACATTAAGCTATTGGCAATTTGATGTGGCAGTCCTAGGTAACAAATACCCCTTCCCCACATAGACATACTCTTCTACACAGAATACTCAGGAGCTACACGCTTCCAGAGAAAAGATCCTGAGTCTTGCTTACTCTGCTTCACTGGCCTGTCATAGTACCTAGCTTCTAGAAGATTCTCCATGGATTTATGAAAGGAATGAATGATCTATCCTGCTTTCCACTAAGATAGAGACAAGAATGAGGATGGATAACATCTTCCCTACAGACTCCAGTAATAAGAGGCTTAAGGTTGGCCATTTTGACTACAGGAATCATGCTGACAGGTTGATAAGGTTTTATCATCCTTTCTTACATAAACACGTCAACAGTGGCAGACTATGTGTGACATGAGGCAGAAATGAGTATTACTGAAGGTAGCAAGGTACGAGAGGCTGGGAATATGGAGGAGAGGAATGGATGATGATGAGAGCCAACCAAAACAAAGAATGTATGAAAATGCAATAAGGAAACTTTGTTAATTATATGCTATCTTAAAATACATAGAAAAGTTTACAAAAAACAATAATTAAAGAAAGGCAAGAAAGAGATTACCTTGCTATATTTCCACTCAGGTACAATGTTAGTGTGAATAAGATAGATGTTTTGCCCAGGATAGACAGTAATTTATTCAATTTTATTTCCTGATCCCTGTAACAGCAGGAAGTCTTTGCCCAGGGTTGGGTCCAAGGCAACATCAAACAGTCAAAAACTTGTGGAACCTGAGGAGAAAGGAGATAGTTAATAAAACAATTGTATTTGTGTCTCAGTGAGGACATTATATAAGTTGAAAGGAGATCAAGAGGTGTGGTATGGTGTGTGTATATGTGTGTGTGTGTGTGTGTGTGTGTGTGTGTGTGTGTATTAATTCATATGTACCTGTAACTCAACCATGAAGGCAACAGGACAGGACATGCCAGGAGCCATTTTCTTTTCACACATCTCTGATTACCCAAAGCCAAGTTCAGCTCATAATATAGCTACACAGTATTGAATAAATACATACACATTAGCGTTTTATCATCTAGAATCCTCCAGTTACAGATTTTTGCCCTCTTCTAAGTGGCTTTCATTGTAGAAAGATAAATGCTTTCTTCTCAGAGGATCAAAGAGAAGCCATGGTTTCAGGAAACTAGGCATCTGTAAAGGCAATGAGAGCCTGCACTCAAGGACCTAGCTCAGAGGTGAGGACAGTAGGCAGAATTGCAGTGACTGGTGTCTTCACAGCGAAAGGAAACCCTATCCAGCGTGCCAGGACATCTGCTCTGGCAGCCTGAGGCACCTGTTAGAACATGTGGTATCTATACAGTGCCTGTGTCTACGCACACAACCACTGGGTGCAGATTGCCAGTTGAAGCGAAAAAAGAAATCAAGGTAAAGTTTTCATGAGGCAGTTCTAAAATATCTTTTGTTTGTTTGTTTGTTTGTTGTTGATGATATTAATTGCAAAATTAATGTGGGTAGCTGCCACTCACTTGGGGTCCAGGTGAAACACCTGTTGGTTGCATAGAAAGCACTTGGCCCTGAGGAAGCACACAGATTTCTATTCCTGGTTTTGCTTATTTCTGGGTGAGACACAGGGCTTCCTTGCAGGGTTTGCATTTCTAACTGTAGAGTTTCCCCTGTGCTTGTGTCCACCCTGGAACATGTGGCTTAGGTCAAACCAATCAGCCCATCACATTATCTTCTCCATGGTCCATGTGCTTTGTCTGGTAATGTGTTACCCAGATTCCCCTGTTTCCAGTGGTGTGGCAGCCATGTGAGCTACTGGAGATCACCTGGTGTGCAAGTGCAGCCACAGGATGATTTTAACACCACAGGTACAGCTGAGACATTGTGAGAGGGAAAGTAGATCTCAGGTACGTCATTCAAACTCTGATCAAACCTTGTCTGAAGTCAACCATCCTGCTGGATTCAGTTCAGTTAGAAGTATGAAGCAATTTCCCAGTGGTGGTGTCACATGCCTTCAATCCTAGCAGAGACAGGTGGATCCCTGTGAGTTCAAGGCCAGCCTGGTCTACAGAACAAGCTCCAAGACAGGCTTCAAAGCTACAGAGAAACCCTGTCTTGAAACATCAAAGCCAAAACCAAAAAAAAAAATTATGAACCAATTTCATTTCTATCTTTTTAGCTTAATCTAGCTTGGTTATTTTTCAATCACTGGCAACCCCAAACAAAATCTTTTTACGTAGAGACGCTGAGACGCTGTCCAAAGGGTGATAGCCAGAAGTGCACAGGCCATGAGAATGGTGCTTATCGGCTTCGGATGAAGTAGTGGGAGGAAAAAGAGAATGCCATGGGCTCCTCCAAGATGGCTCATTAATGGAACAGTATGACCTAGGAATATTTCAGGACCTAGGAATATCTCAGAGGGTATAAAAGAGACATAGTATTAAAGCAGAAGCCAGTTAATTGAATGGTTGAAGTACGAATTTAGAATTGGCCTAGGGGTGTTGAGGAGCCCTTGGACCTTTGCGGGTACAGGAAACAGTGTGATAAGGAGAAATGGATGCCTAAGGATCCTCTCCTCTGTGCACAGTCAGGAAAGGCCAGGCTGGCTGGAAAAGCAAATGAATGTCTTGTTTGTTGAACTGTCCTTTTTGGAGGTCTCTAAGCCATCCCAAAAGAGGATTTAAATTGAGATCACTCTCTCACGTGACAGAAATCAAATATCATAAGGAGCTATTACTTTGCCCACTGGGGACAAAGAGCCTGGTAAAGGTGCCATTTGTCTCCAGAGTATCTGGTGGTGACCTTCTCTGCATACCTGAAGATTTTTAATCCTGACAGTCAGTGCCAGTCTGAGGATGGGTTGCTGCACTCATGAAAGTGCATCCCAGGTGAGGGAGGCAAGGGAAGTGACCCAGGCAGGAGTCCTGTAGCCTTTTAAGTTAAGGGCTTCACATAAGGGCCTCTCACCACCACTTCCTCAAAACATGGAGACAGATGTGGTTCAAACACACCTGATTAAAACCAGACCTGTGATTTGTCTTTAGAACACTCCTCAGTGAGCCCACCATCACCTCGTAGCCTGCTTTATAAATTGGGTGCAGAAGAGAAAAAAATCAGAAGGGACATCTTTATTCCCTTCCAGTAGATCTGTGGACTCTGACTCCACCACGGGAGTAATTATCTTTCAACAGCAGTTAATTCCAGAGCTATAGAGCTCAAGTAAACAGTCCCTCTTCTATATAGCCTTCGTTTTAATGTATCATTACGAACAGAGAGAAGGAAAAAAAGCCTTCTTATAGGTAATGTTTCAAAGGAAGAGAAAGTGATTTCAGAGGGGCTGTCTAAAATTTTGTAGGGTTTTAAGGATAACATGAGACTCACAGTGGTATTATGTGAAAAAATGCCGGAACATCTGTTATGTTAAGTATAACAACAACAAAACCAAAATAAATCTCTTGCAAAGGAAAAACTCATCATAGATTTCAGAGGGGCTTCTGCCTGGTTTACAGGAAATCAGCAGAAAACCATGGCGATGGGAACGTGACCGGGCAGAAGTAACAATCTGAATGAAGTAGTGCCAGCTTCTGGGGTCTGCTGGCTCAGGCCTCTTGTGCTTGGCATATTTGTGCAAGGAGTCCTGAGTTACTCCAGCCAGCTCCCAAGGAGACCAGCTGTCAGTCACACACCACTTTGTTCTTTCGTGTTTTCTTCATTGTTTTCAATATGAGCCTTTTTTTTTCTATTAATAAGAAAAGTGTGATCTGACTGGTGACAAAAAAAAATCCGCACACACTGTCGAGTCAGTCTTTCTCCATTCATTTTAATGCGTAGCCATGCCATTTGAGATGAAAAGACTTTAATCTGCCTAGATATTGAGAAATAAACAGATGAAATGCTAAAAATCATAGCAAATGTTCAAAATCCAGATTGGCTCAATCTGACTTATGAAGACGGTTCTGAATAATTTCCCAAGTGTGGCTAATTCAGTCATACTTCCACGCCCTCAGGGTAAAAAATGCCCCTCTTCTGGCTGGATCTAAGCAATCTTAGCAGCCTGTGATATGTTTCAGCATTTTTGTGCAAATTAAAAAGACTGAACGTTAGAAACCCGAATTGTATAAACAGCAACAACTTGCTGTAGCCCGTATATCTTAAAAGCAAAAACCTCATGAATAATGAGTTGATGAACTGCAAGCCCCCAGTCAAACATGACTATGTAATGCTGGGTCACTTTTTTTTTTACATTTATTGATTGATAAACTGATTGGTTGATTGGAGGGAGGTATGCATTCCTGTGGAGGTCATCATTTGGGTCCTGGGGGTCAAGATCAGGTCATCACACTTGGAAGCAAGTTACTTTTCTGGCTGAACCAACTTGTTGGCCTATGTTGTCACTGTTAATGTGGAGAGTATGCCTCTTCAGAACACAGTAAGTGCTGTCTCAAAATCTCAGTGAAGCTAAAGAAGAGGGGAGCTGCTGGACAGATCTCTAAAGTAACCCGTCGCCCACTGGGAAAGGGAGGGAGCATAAGGAGTTTTGAGTCATTGTGCTAGAACATTACCGTGAAGGAAGCCCTGCTGACATCTCCCACCTCACCTCAAGGCAATGGCACCCCGACCCATCACCTAGGCACTGACATTAGTCTCTTATGAAGAGGGGCCTTCCAACTCTGCTCTGCCTGGCCTTCTTTTTTAAGACCTAGGACCTCTGCCAGTAGCCCTTCTACGTACCTCTCCTAAGTCTTTTGGAAACTATCTGTGCCCTATCACCAGTCAGTGAAATGTTGAAGGAAGCAGCTCAACCCTTCCCATGAAGCTGAAAGTCACAGGACTTAGCTAGAGTACTGGTGATTGGCATAAACTGTAGTATGTGACTAGTGGCCAACAAGGACCAGACCCTACATTCTGAGAACCAGTGAGAAAGATCATAGCTCTCTCTGTCTCTCTTTTCTCTCCACCTTCTTTCTTTTTCCTTTAACTGATTTGAACTCACTTTTTGTATCTTCCTCTTCCCATCCTCTTGATAAAATGAAGCTAACCACACCTAGCAGTCATGTTGTGATGTGCATGCAGGCTGTCTGTCTCCTCCTGCAACACACAAATTTCTTTCTTTCTTTTTTCTTTCTTTTTTTTGACTCAAAACACTTTATTCAGAGGCTTGGGAAAAGGGTGGAGAGGTCCACACTGTCTACTGTCCTCCACTGGGCAGATCTTTGAGATCTACCCATCACTAAGAGCAACATACAAATTTCGTGAGATGTTCAGAGTGCCAGAGTAGGAAAACATTTTATTGAATAGTCATTGGTGTAATGAGTCTTTCTGTGTCCCACCAGTCAGCTTCCAAATAATGACCCAGAGACTTATTAATTATGAAACTAGGCCTTTAGCTTAGGCTTGTTTTCAACTAGCTCTTATAACTTAAATTAACTCAGATTTTTATTAATCTACATTCCACCATGGGCTTTTACCTCCATCCCATTCTGTGTGTTCCTAGATTCATCTCAAGTTTTCTCTCTCTACCCAGAAGTCCTGCTTAGCTATTGGCCACTTAGCTCTTTATTAAACCAATCAGAAGGCACCTTAGGCGAGACACATCTTTACAATGTGAACAAATATTCCTTGAAAGTACAAGGACCTGAGTTCCATCCCCAGCATTCGCACAAGAAAATAAAACAAAACAAATGAAAAACCAAGCAAACGAAAACAAGTGTGTTGAGTGTCCTTGTAATCCCAGACACAATTTGTGAAGTGTGATAGCCAGCCACCCTACCTACCTTAATCTCCCAGTCACTCAATGACCCTAAAAAAAAAAAAAAAAAAGGTTGACAGTTGATGAGGAATGACAGCCAAGGTTGTTCTCTGGGCTCCACAAAATATGTGCATGAGGACTCACACAGATGTGCACTTGTATACACAAACACACACACAGAGATAGTTTCATTACAAGATCAGTTGAAGGAAGTACTGGCTGAGCCCTGACCTTCCAACTTCCTCTTTGAGCACTGGGCATGGTGTTGTAGTGGTCTCAGCAATGGTAGACAATACCATAGAGCCCAGTGGGGAAGACTTAGGATCAGATCATCAACATATTCATGGCTTGTTAATACTCAGGCAGTCCTACTGAACTACAGGCTCATTTAATTCAGTATTTAGCTAGGTAACTCCGTAAGTCTATCAGAGGGACCGGGAGGGTTCCATGGAAACAGCTACAAGTTTTCCATGTTGCCAACTTGGGAATAGGTAGAAGAGAAGTGGGTTTTAGATAGCGTTTAATTGGTATATGAGTATTGGCGCTCTCTGGAGTGTGGAGTGGGGTGGGAAATTCTGGGCCTAAGATGCTGTATAACAAGGGAGTTTGGGCAGGTGTCTGACTTTCTCAACACCACTGGATTGATGAACTGAATCATTCCATCTCTGTATTTTGGGCTGGGACATGAGTTTAGGATTCTAAAACATTAGCACACACCAGAACAACTAGAAGTCATGGCTGGCTTCCTATTATGGAAGCCTCAGCTTGATTTAATATTCTGCTGCTGCTGTTTTAAATTCTAAATAATTAACAAGGAACTCCAAATTTTCATTTGCACTGAGTCCCACGCCTTACATTGTTGGTCCTGCCTAAGGGAGTGTACAAACACACATGCCCAGGCCCCATACCAGAACCTCCAATTCAGAAGACACTACACTGTTCTCAGAGAGGTCACTTCTAACACAAAACCTAGGCAATGCCATTACAAGCAGCCTCTTGAGAAACAGCTGTACCAATGCTAACCACAGACTCCCTTAACAAACGTCTATGAAAGGCTGAGGTCTGAGAGACTGAAAAGGCAGGCACCAGAACTTCCAGTAAATAGGAGAAGCCAGTTCCTCTTGGAAACAACTTCAGCACTAGCATTTCTCTGATTGCTGCTTATCATCTTTGGTTCCCTAACATATTAAGAGAGTCCTTCCATAGAAACTCAGAAATGCCAAAACCATTTCCCCCTGCTGTCCAAAAGGAGAGGGAATAAGAGTTTTCTAAGTTCATGAATGATTCTCATGGTAAGTAAACACAAGGCTGATACAAAGGAGCAGTCTTTCCTAGGCCCTTTCCCTAGCAGATATCACCAATTATTCCCTAGACATTACTAATCAACCATGACCCTCATTTCCTCTAAGTCCAGGTCTTGCTCCAGCTCCTGTCTCTATCTAGACAGCAAAAATCAATGCACTAGACTTGACAATGCAATTGAGAACAATTTCCCATGTGTACCAAGTGGGACGTTGAGTAAAGAGCTGAAACAAGGCAAATGTAAAAGAATCATTTTTTTCTCAGTTAAATTGGAGCCATTAAATGGGTTATCCTTTTAAAGGGTAAATTTACTTATGAGTTTCTCATGTTGAAAATAAACAGAAACCCTATGGTGATATTTTATTTGTGCTCTAAAAAATAAAGCTTGCCTGGAGATCAGAGGATAAAGCCAGCCACTATATTAAATATAGAGGTCAGGCAGTGGTAGCACACGCCTTTAATCCTAGCATTCAGGAGGCAGAGATTCATCTGGATCTCTGAGTTCAAGGCCACACTGGAAACAGAGCCAGGCATGGTGGCACACGCCTTTAATCCCAGCACTAGTTAACCATAGAGGTTTGGAGGTCTGTACAGACAGACAGGAAGTGATAGAGCTGGCCGGAAAGAGGAAGTGATGTAGCTGGATGGATAGAGGAAGTGAGATGGCAGGGCGCAGAAAGGTATATAGGTGTGAGTATACAGGAAGTAGCTCTCTTGGGCTGAGGATTTCCTAGTGGTAAGAATTTGTGGCTGGCTTGTTTTCTCTCTCTGATCTTTCAGTTTTCACCCCAATATCTGGCTCCATATTTTTTTTTATTAATAAGACTGTTTAACAATTTGTGGTACATCTAACACTTTTGGGGGAGATAGTATGTTAGCTTCTTCCCATGGGGTGGCCCAAACTCTGGGGCCAAGGTAGGAACCTGATCCATTTTGATAGGAAAAATACTGGCTAATTTTTATTAGCATATTTAGCTCAGGTATGAAGGACCTCTCAGAGTTGAAGGGACTTCTCCTTGTATCCAAGTTCATTAACTATGGTAGTCTCAAAAGAAAATTAGGGAATTTGCATTCTTAACTCGGAAGTAACAACTGCCTTACCTCTGAGGTCAGGATCTCACTAGGAAGCAAGAGCATAGTTGTGAGACTTTCACCAAACTGACATTCCTCTGAACTTAGCTTTTGGCTCCAAAAATGTCACACGTACTAAAACTCACTTGAAAGTATATTAAATTCTGAGACTCTGCTGTTGGTTAGGGAGGAGGGAACATATGGACTGAGTGGATTCTGGGATCCAGAGCTCTGGTTCCAGCCGCCTCACTATTATTGATCACTTCATCAGGGCAGGAGTAATGTCTCTCAAACACAAGCAGTTCAGTCACTTTCTGACATGTTGGGAAGTAGAAGTTGGGCAGGGCCAGCAATCAATCCAGATGCATCCTTGGAAGAGCACTGGAGTTGGAAGTGGGAAAATGAACCCCGCCCTCCTTACACACATAGACAACTGACAACAAAACCCCTTTGTGACTTCCTTTAATGTTCGTAACACAATCTTTTTTTTTATTTTATTTTACAATACAATTCAGTTCTACATATCAGCCACGGATTCCCTTGTTCTCCCCCCTCCCGCCCCCTCCCCTTCCCCCCAACCCACCCCCATTCCCACCTCCTCCTGGGCAAAGCCTCCCCCGAGGACTGAGATCAACCTGGTAGACTCAGTCCAGGCAGGTCCAGTCCCCTCCTCCAAGGCCAAGCCAAGCGACCCTGCATAAGCACCAGGTTTCAAACAGCCAACTCATGCAATGAGCACAGGACCCGGTCCCACTGCCTGGATGCCTCCCAAACAGATCAAGCCAATCAACTGTCTCACCCATTCAGAGGGCCTGATCCACCTGGGGGCCCCTCAGCCATTTGTTCATAGTTCATGTGTTTCCATTCGTTTGGCTATTTGTCCCTGTTCTTTATCCAACCTTGATCTCAACAATTCTCGCTCATATAGACCCTCCTCTTTCTCGCTAATTGGACTCCCAGAGCTCCACCTGGGGCCTAGCCATGGATCTCTGCATCTGCTTCCCTCAGTCATTGGATGGGATTTCTAGCATGAAAATTAGGGTGTTTGGTCATCCTATCACCAGAGTAGGTCAGTTCGGGCTGTCTCTCGACCATTGCCAGCAGTCTGTTGTGTGGGTATCTTTGTGGGTTTCTGTGGGCCTCTCTAGCACTTTGCTTCTTCCTATTCTCATGTGGTCTTCATTTACCATGGTCTCCTATTCCTTGTTCTCCCTCTCTGTTGTTGATCCAGCTGGGATCTCCCGCTCCCCCAAGCTCTCTTTCCCTCGACCCTCGCCCTTCATTACCCCCACTCATAACACAATCTTAAGACATTAAATCAAATGTGTATGAAGAGCAAATCTGGAAAGGAACATTGTAGAAACAAAGATAGTGGGCAGCAGGGATTTGTAAATTTCAGACCAGAGGTTGCTCAAGCTGCAAACGCCACCATTTTGGTGGTGTTTGTCTTTAGAACACAAGTCAAGGACACCCAAACCCTGGATATCTATACATACTCAAATGTATAGAGGAAAGACTAGACGGTGAGGACATCTAACAAACACCACAGTGGTGGGCCACCTTAGGAATGAGGACGGGTAATGTTAATAATCACTGACAACGTGACTGGCTCTAGAATTAACTAATGGGCAAGCCTTTAAGCACAGCTGTGAGAGATGGTCTTAATTAGGTTAGTACACGTGAAGACCTACTCAACTTTGGTGAGAGGTAGGAGGGAGGGAGGAAGGACCCAGATATAAGACAGTCTAAGGGAAGAGCTTATCTTTGTGCCTGCTTACCTTTCTGTCTTGGGGTTTTGTTCATCTGCTCTGTTGTTGCTGCTGTCACTGCTGCTGCTATCCTTTGTTGAGGTCACAACCCAGCTTCTTCGGTCTTCCGACTTGGACCTGTGGTATTGAGATCTAAGTCTGCCCTCTATACAGCATCATCCTGAACCTTATAGGGAATGAGGAAGATGTGTAACTTGTAAATTAACCACAAATGGCAAAGAAATGAGAACACACACAGGGAGCTAGGGTACTGGGTATGGTACAGGCAGCCTGGAAACCAAGCAGACCCTTGAGCTGCATTTTGTTTGTTTGTTTGTATGCATGTGGTGCATATACCTATGGGGGGACACACACCTGTACACACACTCAAGGCCCAAGGAAGATGTTGGGGGTCCTATTCTATCACCTTCTGCATTATTCCCTTTAGACAGAGTCTTTTACTGATCCTGGAGCCAGGCTGGTAGCTAACAAGCCCTAGTAATTGTCCTGTCTCTGTCCCCAATAACACTGGGGTTACAGATATGTGAGAGCAGTCACACCCAACTTTTTACATAGGTGCTGGAGATTCAAACTCAGGTCATTGTGTTTGTACAGCAAATGCTCTTACCCACTGAGTTATCTTCCCAGCCCAAGCTTCAGGGTCTTAAGCACTGTGAGAGTCTGGAAGAGAAGGAATTAGATGTGGCTGATGAGAGTTACATTAATTACTTTTGTGTTGCTGTGATAAAAACACCATGACCAAGTCAACTTATAAAAGGAAGAGTTTATTTGGGTGTGCAGTCCCCTATGGACTAATGAATCCCCTAAGAGTCCATCATGACAAGGAGGTGTGACAGCAAGCAGGCATGGTGGCAGAGCACAAAGCTGAGCACTCACATTCTCAACTGCAAGCATGGAGCAGAGATAGCAAACTGTCACAAGGCTTTTAATCTTAAAGCCTGCCACCGATGATGTACTTCCTTCATCAAGTTCGTAGCTCCCAGACTTCCCCAAACAGCACCACCAACCGAGGACCAATTATTCCAATGCCCAATACTGTGGGGAACATCTCTCATTCAAGCCACAAAGGTGGCATATGGTGCTGATATTCTAGAAGCAGCTCTGGGCAGAGGTTATGGTCAGAGAGACCATCTACAAGATGTTAGCAGGACCAAGTAAGAGGTTGGATTAGGCAGCAAGATTGAAGGAGGGATGAAAGAATAAATTAGAGCAATGTGCCCAGGCATGGTCTGTGGACAATCCAAGGATGATATCCTGAAACCTGGTGACATCACTGGGGCTGCCATGTATCAAGAGAGTTCTTTGGCTACCTTAAGTTCTATATAGACAATACAGGGGGAAAAAAATGGGGGGTGTGTCCAAATATCAAAAGTCACTGGGAAGTGCCTGGTACTGTGGCTGGCTATTAGAATTCGCCCATTTAAAATTCCTCAGAATATAATGGGTTAATTCCTCAAAACCAGCACAGGACCAGCTGTCTCACAAGTATCAATCCTGCTCCTTGTGAAGACAGGGATTTATGTAGGTATAACCACATGCATGTCTTGAGGAGTATTTTAATCAGTACTGCAGAGGCTTTTTCCTATATGGCAGTAAAATATGAACACATCTCCCCTTTGGGTAATAATAAAGCCTACATTAAACAATGATATTAGGGTTACTCAAACATCATTGGATGTTGTTTCTACTTAGGAAAAGGCATTAAGTAAAAGCCAGACACCCCCTTCTGCTTTCTCAGTGAACGATTGAGCTGTCCTAGGGCCTGGGGCACTATCTTGTTTCATAAGGACATTTGAATTCACTACTCAAACTGTGCTGTCTGCAGGTTATAACTATATTTAAGGGATTAAGTATTTGTCAGTATTCTTTATTGGAAATTACCCTTCATAACTGATTATCACCTGAGAACAGAGTCCTGAGTAAAAGCTGCCCACACCGAGTAAACTCGGGACACTCCCCACTTTTCCTCTTCTGCCAAGTCCCCACCCAGAACCCCACCAAGAGGTGGACACTTCTGAAAAACAAGCTTGGCATGTGTCAAATGTGCAATGATATGCTCTCTGAAGACAAACACACTGTACTTAAGAGAAACACTCCACTCTAGCACCATTATAAAGCAGCAAGGAGAAAACTGCTCCTTCCCCTCCCTCACACAGGCAAAAGCTTCCATGATATTCTCTTCTCATATACGTTTTATGCACCTTTGGTAGATATGATGCTATTTAAATATTTATTTTTTTATTTATTCGTATGCATGTGTATCTGTATAAGAGTATGTGCACATGAGAACCGGTTTTTGCTGGGACCAAAAATGAGGAGGTATCAGACAGTTGTCACCCAGCTTATGTGGGTTGTGGGAGACCAGCCCCCACATTTTTATCACAGGGAACAGGAAACTCTTGAGAAGAGATAAGAGATATTAGGTAGAAATATAAAGGTAGAAGGATAGAAGGGAGAGAAACAGATAGAAACACAGGATAGCCTTGGGAGGGCCTGGATAATGATCCACCAGTCCCTTCTGTTTCTTCTAAAGGGCTATTTATAGGACTGACAAGGGGTGGAGCAAAGACCTCCCTCTAGCTCAGCCAAGTGTAGACCCTTCCAATCACCTAGTAACCATGCACATGGTCAAGCAATCCTCTAAATGCAGCCCTGCTGGGTAAAGCAAGCTCAGATCTCACCAGGAAACCTTTGTGGGCTCCACAGTGGGTGCTGAGAGCTGAACTTGGGGCCTCTGCAAGAACAGTACATGCTCTTAATAGTCTGAGCCATCTCTCTAGTCCTATATGATGTTATTTAAGATGATTTAATGTGCCCTGGGTAACTAAAATGGGTTAATGCCTGTTCCAGCTAGTTTCCATAACATTTGTACAAAGATAATGGTGATCCTAACATCTAGCATCTTCATGCCTGAGTATATATATGTACAGAAGGTGAAAACATCAGAGAAAATACTTAGTACCAAGACAAAAAAAAGAAAAGAAAACCAAAACCAACTGTCAGCTCTTCATTGCCTACTGTGTGCCAGATGCTGTATGATATTGTTTATACTTATTAGGTCATTTTCTTTTACAGCTGGTGGATACTATTCTCTCTCTCTCTCTCTCTCTCTCTCTCTCTCTCTCTCTCTCTCTCTCTCTCACTCTCTCACTCTCCTCTCTCTCTCTCTCTCTCTCTCTCTCTCTCTCTCTCTCTCTCTCTCCTCTCTCTCTCTCTCTCTCTCTCTCTCTCTCTCTCTCTCTCTCTCTCTCTCTCTCTCTCTCTTACATATGAGTTACCCAAGACTCCAGAGTGTGAACTGACCTTACAGAGGACAGTCAGGGCACAGATTCAGGCCCAGGCCTAGATGCCAAAGATCGTGCTCCTTCTAAACTGTCCCCTGCCTACTCCACTGTAAAGAGGACTTCACCAATCATCAGTGAGTTTGATCATCTAGAATATCCAGATGGCTCCAGTTGGGCATCCTTAGAGCACACACCTCCTTTGCTTAATGGTTTTGGATCAGGCTTCTGAGAGTTTTTGAACAAGGAACCTTCCACATTAAAGTTTGGAAATATGAGCTGAGTGATGAGCCTAACTTATTCTCAGACTAGGGAGACTCATAAAGACTGTCTTCTCAGCTGTTCCCAGGTGCTGTTTGGCCACTTGTGTTAGGCTATGAGGATGTTTCCTATCCACAGTGACCATCTCATTCTTGTCTTCCTCCAGAAGAAACAGAACACATCCATCTGCAACTGCTGTTCATGTTTTTGGGGGTTGAGCATAATATTAAAGTACACAGAAGTCCAAAGATGCCCCCACCCAAGAAAAGTCTGTCTTTTTTATTATTTTAAACATAATTCTTTATTTATTCTTTGGAGATTTCACATACTGCACCCTAATCTCGATCACCTCCCAGTCCCTCCATATGTGCTCCTCACCTCTACAGTATGCCCCACAAAAATAATTAAAAACAAAACCAACAACAAACCCACATCTCTCCTCCATCTTTCCAACACCTCTTCATTCATCTTAGTGGCTTTCGGAGCTGCAGTCTTTCACTCAGTATTGTTCAATCAGCCCCATCTGCAAAATGTTCATTGCCATGAGTCATTGGACTGGTTCAAGGCCTCTGGTTTCTAGTACACCATCATCACTGGGCCCTCATCAAAACTCCACTCAGATACCCTGTTGTTGCCCCAGTCATGGGGATCCTGTGGTTATTGTTCCACAGGGCCAGTCACTTTGCACGCTCCAGAAGGTCATAAATGGGGCAGCTGTTAGGATGGGCCAACCCAAGGTTCAGGATGTGGTAGTTGAGTTGGTCGGTCCGGGCCATCCGGAACAACCTCTCAGTTGAATGGTAGAACCATCTATCCTAAGCCCATGCCATCAGGGCCAGCTCTCCTACATCTATGGTGAGAGGTGGGGCCATCTCTCCAGAGCGCTGGAGTCAGCTCACACATGGAGGAGCAGCACCAGCCCTCCTGCCGCAGTGTCCAGAGAGTGCCCAAGAAGCTACTGATAATGGCTAGTATTGACTGCTACACATCAGCCAGGGGCTGCACTGCCACCCTGGGCAACTTTGCCAAGGCCACCTTTGATGCCCTCTCTAAGACCTATGGCTACCTGACCCCTGACCTCTGGAAAGAGACTATGTTCACAGTCTCCTTATCAGGAATTCACTGACCATCTGTTGAAAACTCACATCAGAGTCTCTGTTCAGAGAACCCAGGCTCTGGCTGTGGCTTCCATGTAAGGGGGTTTTTAATGCAAGAAAAATAAAGTGACTTAAGCCTGAAAAAAGAGAAGTCTATCTTTTATTATGTGTGTTTCGTGATCCAGACTCCCTCACTAGTCATCTCTTCTTGCACGAGGCATTTGCTCCAGCTTTGCAAATCTCTCTTACCAGGCCAGCCTGGGCCAGTCTTGAATATATTAACAAGGTTATTGGTATCCATTATTCTATTAAATATAGTGTAGGAATTCTGAAAAAGCCTTCCATTCAAAAAGTTTGATCATTTTCAGATTGCCCTTCAGTCCAGGACTTGACCTTTTTCTACTCCCAACAACTTTCAAGTATACCTTCCCCCAAACTCTGAGTTTCATAAAAATGTAGTAAATAACCTTAAAGCCCTTTATGAATAATTATGAGTTTTTAAGTTTTTGTGAATCTGCATATTAATTCTTTCCCATAAATAAAACATGAAGTGAAAATCCACCATGTTCAGTGTCAGGGGAATAGAAGGAGAGAAGGATGGATAATTATCAGTTTAATGTGGGAACAGACTTAACCTAAAAGATTACCACCAAAATTGGTGACATCCTAAGTATATATAATTTACAAGGATGTTTTCATTTAAATAAAAGGAGGAAAAGATTGATGCTGAGTCCCTGAGTCCTTTCACAGCTCTCAGAACAGCCTGTGGGTAAAAAGGCAATTGTCAGAGTTTATGTGCTGGGATTAACTCTCCTCACAGGTGTGGTTTCTTTCTTTCACAAGCAGAGTGTGTCTCCATGATGCCTAAGTTACATTTTCACATTCCTTGTGTGTTACTGGGTTGCCAGTCTAGAGTTGTAGGTTTTCTTGGAGAAATAAATGGTTATAAAATGGCTTCATTTTGCTCATTTTCAAACCTTAAGCATATAGAATAGGGGAGGAACATGGTCATGGTGACTCATGCCTGAAATCTTGGCACTCAGGAGGCCGAGGCAGCATTATTATGGGCTTGGGACTAACCTGGTCTATAGTGAGACCCTGTCTCAAAACTACAACAATAAATAAGTAAATAAATAAAAAGGCAGAAAAAACAGAGGAGGTGTCCATAACCAGAAGTAGCTAAGGTGGAGTAAGAATGTCCTACCCCTCCCCAGTCTCTCCAGCACAAGATGCCCTGGGCACTGTTTGTACGTTTGACTAGTGTGCAAAGTTATATGTTTGACTAGTGTGCACAGAGAGAGACAGATGAGCAAGGCTCACAGGCTCACCATCTCACCATACCAGTTTGCCAATGAAAACAGACCTGAACTGAGTATCTAACACTCCAGTGCATTCTCTAGTGCCTCTCAGGACCACTATGACATAGTTAACTGTCATCTAAGAAGAGGTCAAAGCCCTCCAAGACTTAGAAGGCATTATGATTGCCTCTATGTCCAACCCTGACTTACTGGGCAAACTTATACTGTCACCAAAGTGACTTCTCTCTCAGGGAATCTGAGCTGCTTTTCCCAGGACATATGGTCACCAGAACTACACAGGATTGAAGCAGGTTTTAAACAGGTCATTGCCCTGCTTAATGGATGAAAAATAGTGTCAAAGACTTTTTGAAAGTTTAGGAAGGACAACTCAACTAGTAATGATTACAGGGTACTGTGGAGTTCCATATGTATTGAAAATGTTCTTCCTAAAAGGATTTCATCCTAAAAGATCGTTTCCTCATTTTCTGATTACCACGGAGCTGTCCAAAGCAGCTGGGACAAGGAGGTGTCTTTCCCAAGGTGGGGCAGAGTTGTGCGAAGTCACACCCCAACACTACTGCACTTTCTTTCTCTCTTCTAATTGTTATCTCTCATCTTCTAGTTTTTTCTTACCCAATTGTAAGGAGCTGGAACACTTCAAAGTCTGTGGAAATATGAATAGTTTCTGATAACAAACAACCTAGTGACTTAGTTTCTCCCACTCTGCCCTCTCAGAAGTAAGACATGCATTTCACTCAATTGCATAACCAATATGTAAATACAAATAAACAAGTAAATAAATAAATAAGGCAGGAAAGAGAGCAGGTGCCCAAACAGTCTCATGCCAATTGTGTTGCAGGCCCTACGGTAGGTAGCACATGACTAGAAATAGCCAAGGTGAAGTAAGAATGCCCCCCCCATCTCTCCAGCACGAGATGCCCCTGGGCACTGTTTTTGTACCTTTCACCTACACTACACATAGAATACAACACCACACCCATCAGGAAACTTCTCACAGGAAACCATCAACATTGGTGATTTGGTGCTAAAGTTCACCAAACAGACTTAAATTTGGTAAGAGAAGGGTGAAGTTTGACCTCATTTTAAAAGTGAGTTCTAACCCTATAATTTACCATAGTGTCTAGACAGAAGAGGCTTGTGACTTAATTTCTTGGAGTCTTGGTTTTGAGATGTGTAAATGGGATCACTTGAAGGATGCTCTGGGGTTATAAATGAAGTATGAGTCTCACTTCTTTGAGACGGTTTTCTGTTATTTTCATGTGTCTGTATCCTAGGGTTACTGGATGAGAAACAAGGGCTTTTCCCCAAGACCAAAGAATAGCTTCCTTGTCTAAGTCATGTCTTTCTGGAGACTTTTAGACCCCTGAACACTGTGCTTGGTTCAGGGAATTCAGAGTTGAATGACACAAGGTCACTGGCCTCTAGGAATTCAAGAGATGGCTAAAGACACAGAGAGACATAATGTAGCATGAATCTTAAAAGTTCTTATTAATAAAATTAAACCTGAGTCAGGTATTGGGTTGAATACTGGAAGATCAGAGAGACAGAACAAGCCACAGCTAACCTCACCTGGCCAACTTCTCAGCTGGTCTTGTTTCCTCAGACTGGAGGCTTCTGAGTCCTCATCCAGAATGGGTCTCAACTGAATTGCTGCTCAAAAGTCTGAATGCTTAACCAGGCCAAATGCTTAACCAGCCAAATGCTTAACCAGCCAAATGCTTCTAGTTTCTGGTCCTCACACCTTATATATCTTTCTGCTTTCTGCCTCACTCCCTGGGATTAAAGGCTCGCTTTCTGGGATTAAAGGCGTGAGTCACCATGCTTGTCTGTTTCCAATGTAGCCTTGAACTCACAGAGATCCAGAGGGATTTCTGTCTCTGGAATGCTAGGATTAAAGGTGTGAGTGCCACCATTTTCTAGCCTCTGTATCTAGTGGCTGTCTGTTCTCTGACCCCAGATTAGTTTATTAGAATGCGCAATATTTGGGGGAATACAATACCACAACATAATTCATTGTAAGTCAGGGCACTAGACATTTAAACCAGTGAGGAGAGAGACACTGGCAATATCTGTCTCTTCAGTGAGTGACTTGGCAGTTGAATTGGCAAATGAGAGGGAAGATTGCTGAAGACCTGGTTGAAGGGATTGAAATTTTAACTAGAAGGCCTTTGCCCATCTAGATCAAGTGGAGAAAGAAATGTGCATCTGAAAAGAGCCAATTTTCAAAAACTAGATGGCACTTTACCACCATTACCTTTTCAAACTTCAGACACTAAGTAAAACCCATGACTGCAAAACTAGTAGCTGTTGTGTTCTGTGGGTGGGAGTCTAGACTGACGAGGGCGTCTGAAGAACTTTGGAGCTAAACAGAGCCCATTTAACAATCATGCTATAGCTTATAAAATCTGTCACTTAATTATCAACTTCCAATAGATGGCAAACCCCTCCTTTGAACTGTGCTTTTGACCTCATTGCTGAAACCTCCCTAATTGAATCAGCAATTTTATTGACAGCACATAAATCCTATCCAGGCTGTTTTTCTACTTGTATTCTAAGATAAATCTTAGATGATGAAACTTTATTTTTTCTGGTGCCAACATAACTGTCATAAATTGTGAAAGTTGTGTGGAGCTGGGGACCAAAAAAAAAAAAAGAAAGAAAGAAAAATTTTGGTAATTTGCTCCCATTAAACAAAATAAAAAATGCATCCCATCACTCAACACAATCAACAAATTCTGTGCTGCATTTGGAAGGGCCCAGGACTCTGTTCCTCCCTCCCTATATTAAGGCATTTCCAGCTTGTGCTCGGTGGTTAGCCACATACTAATCCTACCATGTGCAGGACACTTGTAAGCAGCATGGACTTGGTGCAAGCTCAGCTGCAGTTTAAACCATGGAGCACTCTTTTCATGAAGCTCCAACACTTTCAAAATCCACAACAAAAATAGTAGGCCAGCTGCCCGGGCTGCAAAGGAGAGACTCTCATTAGATGTCATTTGCATCCCATTAGCTGCCAAGCAGTGGGCTGGTCATTGCCTGTCAGACATTCAACTCATTCTTTTTTGTGTTAATTAGCAGAGAAATAAGGAGTTAATGAAGATCTTCTGATCTGCTTCAGCCCAATCCCAGGCTGGACCACTACAGTCACCCAGCTAGGATGCTTGAGTAGGAAAGGGAGGCAGGCAGAACCTGGGGCTGGCATTCTCAGGGGCCTTCGACCTGGTGGGCTTTGTTAGCTCAAGATTAGAAGGAGTTAATTGCTTCAAGATCACTAGGAGATTAGGTTACTGGACGGGATGTATCTATGTAAGCATATGTCTGCGCTAGTTAGAAGATAGGAGACGCTTATTTTAATAAACTTATGAAAAGAAGAATTAATTTGTCATTACATTGGAAATCTTATTTTATTAACTTAATTTGAAAATGTAAAGCTGTCTGAAATGCTGGGTTTTCACTCACTTTCCTTCTGAATATGTATGAAGCATAGATTAGTTCATATGCAACACTGTCCCCTCAGGGCTTCTTTCCCAGGCTTTCCCCCCCAAAGTCAGTTTGGTGGTGGTATCTGACTCTGGGGGAGCAGGCTAACCACATGAACCCTGGGTTCTTCTTCTGGGTAGAAGGACCATAGCCTTAGAGAGACACAGATTCTATCCTGGGGACTGACCAGAACCCATCTGTTTCTCTGTGCTCAGCTTCCTCCATTAACTGCGGCAATCAGGGGAGAAGTGTTATGTGCACTTGGGACTAAGAAATGAAATATACCAGTTACTTGTTGTGATGACCAATATCTGACAAGAAGGGGCTTATTTGGGCTTTCTGTTCCAGTGGACCCAGTCCATCATGGTGGGGAAGGAATGGAGGCAGAAGCAATGAGGTGGCTGGCCGGATTGCAACTGCAGTCAGAAAGCAGAGGACAGGAAGTGGGGACAGGCTATCAAACCTCAAGGCCCGCCCCTACTGATTCATTTCCTCCAACAAGGACCTATCTCTTAAAGATGCCCCAACTTCAACCTTCCAAAAAAAGACCACTAGCTAGGGGATGGAGTGTCCAAACACATGAGCCTGTGGGGGATATTTCACTTTCAAACAATAATACAAATTGAAAAGAGAGGCTACAAGGACACTTTAAACTGAAGTTGGCAGATATGTTTGCTAAGTGCTCCCATTACAGTTTCAAGGGAGAAGCAAATGACCAGCAAAGCCAAGTGTTTGAAGACAAGGGCTCAAGTTGTTCAATCTTCTACATTCCTAGAAGCAGACTTGTTTGTTGAGCAGCTACTATGTATCCGTGTGATTACTAGTGTCAATCGTCAACAGAACCAAGAATTACCTGAGTTGTGGGCCTGTGGGCATGCTTGTGGGGAACTGTCTTGATTGTATTAAGGTGGAAAGACCTACCCACTGTGGGCAGCACCATTCCCTGATTGGTCCCTGGACTGTATAAGTGGAATAATGGAGCTGAGCTGACGGGCAGCGTGGACTCATTGCTCTCTGCTTCCTGGTTGTGAATACAATGTTACCACCTGTTTCAAGCTCTTGACTTCCGCTCCACAATGGACTGTGTGCCCTGTGAAAACAGTGGAAGGAGTGTTAAGTGGCTGAGTACATCTTCCCTATCCCAGGGTTTGCCCAGTGCAGTGTGGTGGTATTGTGTTCCCCAAAATATTGTGCACCCTAATAAACTTATCTGGGGTCAGAGAACAGAACAGCCACTAGATACAGAGGCTAGAAAATGGTGGCACTCACACCTTTAATCCTAGCATTCCAGAGACAGAAATCCCTCTGGATCTCTGTGAGTTCAAGGCCACATTGGAAACAGCCAGGCATGATGACACATGCCTTTAATCCCAGAAAGCAGCCTTTAATCCCAAGAAGTGATGGCAGAAAGCAAAAAGATATATAAGGCGTGAAGACCAGAAACTAGAAGCATTTGGCTGGTTAAGCTTTTAGGCTTTTGAGCAACAGTTCAGCTGAGACCCATTCTGGATGAAGACTCAGAGGCTTCCAGTCTGAGGAAACAGGATCAGCTGAAGAACTGGCAAGGTGAGGTAGCTGTGGCTTGTTCTGCTCCTCTGATCTTCCAGCATTCACCCCAATAACTGACCTCAGGTTTGATTTTATTAATAAGACCATTTAAGATTCCTGCTATATCTGGTGCCCAATGTTCGTGGTACGAATTCATGAAAAAGCTGCTTGCCTGTGGCCTTGTGGGCCCCAGCTCAGGCCTGAGCTACCCTCAGCCAGATGTGGAGGCACACTGGTTGGATTCACTGAAGGAGGCAGAGGCAGGAGGATCCCGAATTTGAGGCCGGCCTAGGAGGCTTGCTAAGGAGAAGCTTCGGTGGCAAACGGTGGCAGTGGGACCATGGAGGCAGCGGCTGCTGCTCCGAGTTGCCGGCTCCTTTTCATCATGTTGGTGACTGCGTTGATGCTGCTACCTGGGACAAAGGGTTTACTGCTGCTTGTTCAGAAAAGAATTGCCAGGACCATTGAGTTACAAGAAAGCATCGGCAAAGGTCAGTTTGGAAAAGTTTGGCAAGACAAATGGTGGAGAGAAATTGCTGTGAAGATTTTCTCTTCTAGGGAAGAACATTCGTGGTTCTGAGAGACAGACATTCATCAGGCTATGATTGCTCCAAACCACAGAGGAGGCACACACACACACACAAAAAGTCTTCAGGGAACCATGACCATGCTTAACAGCAATTTTGAAATCTTCAAAAGGATGATGATAGGACCCCACAACGATGATTCCACATGTACTATGGTAAAGCCATTAAGCTGATTAAGACCACAGAAAGATGGACTCTGGACTACAAACTACTCAGGACAATTTTGAGATGGCTAGCTGAGATGATCCAGCCTGACAGACTACTCGAACAGGGACTTGTGACAAGCCCTGAACTTTCCTATTATGCAGAGACTGGACAAATGATACAGGACTTGATAATTAACCCAAAAATTTTCTTTTCAGGATTCCCTAAAGATCCCCAGAAAGCAGGAAGTAATTTTAAGAAAATGATGCCCATGTTCCCAAGAGGTGGGATGGGAGGTTTTTGGTCGTTTAATGAGTTTTGGATATTGTCATTGTTTACAATGGTTGGTTACAAGTTGTTAATTGTTAATGGTCAGGAAAAAAGCTGAACATGGAGGTTAGATTCAGAGGTTTTGTTTAAAAAAAGGAAAAAGAAAGAAGAGAATATACATATGAGGTAGATCATTGACTCTACTCTGACCAAAAAGATAAAGAAATAGGATAAATGGGTAGATCACTGAATCTACTCTAAAAAGAAAAAGGGGAAGATATAAAAATGACAAAAAGGAAGATTACTGAATCTATTATGAAAAGAAAAAAAGAATATGAATATAATAAGATAAAAAGGTCAATTATTGAATCTACTTTTAAAAAGGAACTACTTGTTTTAAATAGGATAAGTAGTGAAATTTTTTGTCTGAGTTTATCAAATGTTAGTGGATTAGACATTGTTATATATTAATGGAGTTTTTTGTCTGAATCTGTCAAATGTTAATGGACTAGACATTGTTAATGTAATTCATGACTGTATATATTGTATATACTTATTGGATAGTTTTTCTTGTATTAGTTATAAGCTTTTTTTCATTTTAGACAAAAAAAGGGGAAATGTGGTGGTATTGTGTTCCCCAAAATATTGTGCACCCTAATAAACTTATCTGGGGTCAAAGAACAGAACAGCCACTAGATAGCCATAGAGGCCAGAAAATGGTGGCACTCACACCTTTAATCCTAGCATTCCAGAGGCAGAAATCCCTCTGGATCTCTGTGCGTTCAAGGCCACATTGGAAACAGCCAGGCATAGTGACTCGCCTTTAATCCCAAGAAGCGAGCCTTTAATCCCAGGGAGTGATGGCAGAAGGCAGAAAGGTATATAAGGCGTGAAGACCAGGAACTAGAAGCATTTGGCTGGTTAAGCTTTCAGGTTTTCGAGCAGCAGTTCAGCTGAGATTCATTTGGATAAGGACACAGAGGCTTCCAGTCTGAGGAAACAGGATCAGCTGAGGAACTGGCGAGGTGAGGAAGCTGTGGCTTGTTCTGCTTCTCTGATCTTCCAGCTTCACCTCAATAACTGACCTCAGGTTTGATTTTATTAATAAGAACTTTAAGATTCCTGCTACAGTGCAGTGTAGGCGGGGATGCTGGTGGTAGTGATGGGGGTTGCAAAAACTTCTGGCCTTTGTTGTCACTCTATCAAAAAGACTGAAAATGTAGAGTTTTAAATAAAAGCTCCCCCCATCTTTAAAAACTACTATGCAGATCAAAGAAAAGACATATGTAGACAGCCACTGCAGATGAGTGAAGCTTTTTGAGATGTTTTCCACAGCACCTTGTGAGGGTCTTAAGAAATTGTTGAATAAGTCAGTGATTGCAGAGGTGAGTCTCTGTTCCATTGACACATTAAAGGAGCATGTAAAAAAGCTACAATCCAGCATTGAAGCTCCCTGTACCAAGAGTGCCTTTATCTGAGCAAAGGAGAAATTGGTTATTGGAATTATCATTTCCATAGAAATTATTTGAACCCTCTTCCTGGAAACTTCATTCCGTTTCCCTTTCCTGATGAAGGTTCATATGAATTGAGTCAAAAACAGTCTTCAAAAATATTTAGCAATCAGACAGTAATGAAAGGATCAATGGCTCATCCTTGGGGCCCTGAAGACCATTAAATAGTTGTGTGATCTTTTGCATGAATGATCACATGTTTGGGGCTAATTCAGTTTCATTCCACCTCTGTTAAAGAGGGTCTGAATTCAAAGAAGTAAAAGTATGTGGTGATGACCCTTGGCTCCTCTACCAGCCCTAAGGGAGATAACAGATCTCATTGTAGGTACCCTATCCTTACAATCTGTATGCATTGCAGAATTATGTGTAACATCGATATCATGACCATCATCATCATTGTCATCATCACCATCACACCATTCTACAGATGAGGAAACTGGGTTGCTTCTCAGGGTGACAGAGCTTGTAAATGTGATAGAGTTGACATTAAACAAGCCTTGCTCCTTCACAGCCCAGGATGCCTGTGTGCTGAGGACCAAAAGTTAGCAGTATTTTCTTTTCTCCTTTTATCCCTTTTATTGTAAATAGATTTTTTTCACATAATATATACTTATTACAGTTTCCCTCCCTCTACTCCTCCCAATTCCTTTCCACCTTCCCTCCCATCCAGATCCACCTTATTTCTGTCTCTCATTAGAAAACTAACAGGCTTCTAAGGCATAATAATAAAATATAATATAATAAGGTAAAGCAAACAAAAACTAACAAATCAGAATAGGACAGAAAAAGAGAAGGAAAAGAGCCCAAGAGAAGGCACAAGACACAGATATAGATACAGAGACCCATTGGTTGGCACATTCAGGAATTCCATAAAAACACTAAACTAGAAGCCATAATATATGTGCAAAGTGCCTATAGGGTTAAAAATAGAGAAGAAAAAATAAGTAAATAGGGCTGGAGAGATGGCTCAGAGGTTAAGAGTACTGGTTGCTCTTCCAGAGGTCCTGAGTTCAATTCCCAGCAACCACATGGTGGCTCACGGCCATCTGTAAGGAGATCTGGTGCCCTCTTCTGGCCTGCAGGCATACATGCAGACAGAACAGTGTATGTGTAATAAATAAATCTTAAAAAAAAAAAAAAAAAAAAAAAGTAAATAAAATAAAAATAATGAGATAAAAAAATTTTTTTAAAGGAAAAGCCCTGAGTAGTACTTCATTGTGTAAATGTACCACATTTTCTTTATCCATTCTTTGGTTGAGGGGTATCTAGGTTGTTTTCAGATTCTGGTTATTAGGAATAATGCTGCTATGAACATAGTTGAGTATGTGTCCTTGTGATATGATTGAGTATTCCTTGGGTGTATGCCCAAGAATGGTACAGTTGGGTCTTGAGGAAGATTGATTGCCAATTTTCTGAGAAACTGCATACTGATTTCCAAAGTGGCTGTACAAGTTTGCACTCCCACCAACAGTGGAGGAGTGTTCCCCTTGCTCCACATCCTCTCCAACATAAGCTTTCATCAGGGTTTTTATCTTAGCCATTCTGACAGGTGTAAGATGGTATCTCAGAGTGATTTTGATTTGCATTTCCCTGATTAAGGATGTTGAGCAATTCCTTAAATGTCTTTCGGCCATTTGAGATTCTTCTGTTGAGAATTCTGTTTAGCTCTGTGGCCCATTTTTTAATTTTAATTTTGATGTCTAGTTTCTTGAGTTCTCTACATATTTTGGAGATCAGCCCTCTGTCAGATGTGGGTTTGGTGAAGATCCTTTCCCATTCTGTAGGCTGCCATTTTGTTTTTTTGACCATGTCCTTTGCCTTACAGAAGCTTGCAGTAAAAACCAATGACATCATAAAATTTACAGGCAAATGGATGGAACTAGAAATTATCATCCTGAGTGAGGGAACCCAGACTCAGAAGAACAAATATGGTATGTACTTACTCATGGTATGTACTTTATATCTACTCATACTAGATATAAAGCAAAGGATAACCAGACTACAACCCACAGCTCCAGAGAAGCTAGCTAACAAGGAGGACCCTAAGAGGGATGCATGAATCACCCTGGGAAGGAGAAATACATGAGATCACCTGAGTAAACTGGGGGTGAGGGGGGAAATAGAGGGTAGGGGATAGGGGACAAGAACATAAGGGAACAAGATGGTCAAGCTGGAGCAGGGGCAGAATGGGAGAGCAATGAAAGAGATACCATGATAGAGGGAGACATCATGGGGATAGGGTAAAACCTGGTGCTAGGGAAGTTCCCAGGAATCCACAAGGATGACCCCAGCTTAGACTACTAGCAATAGTGGAGAGGATGCCTGAACTGGCTTACCCCAGTAATCAGATCATTGAATACCCTAGTTGTCATCATCATAGAGTCTTCATCCAGTAACTGATGGAAACAGATGCACAGATCCACAGCCAAGCAACAGGCCGAGCTCCAGGAGTCCAGTTGAAGAGAGAGAAGAGGGATTCTATGAGCAAGGGGCATCAAGATCATGATGGGGGAAACATACAGAGACAACCAAACCTAACTAGTGGGAATTCATGAAATTTAGGCCAACACCTGTGGAACCTCCACGGGACTGGACTAGGCCCTCTGCCTAAGCGAGACAGTTGTGTAGCTTGATCTGCTTAAGGAGCCCCTGAGAGCAGGATCAGGATCCATCCCTTGTGCATGAACCGGCATTTTGGAGCCCACTACCTATACTGGGACACCTGTATAGTCTTGTTGCCAGGGGTGGGGGGTGGGGGGTGGGGGCTTAGGTCTGCCTCTACTGAATGTACCAGGTTCTGCTGACTTCTGATGGGAGGCCTTACCTTATTGGTGGAGGGAATGGGTGGTGGGTTATGGAGGGAAAGCTGGAGGGGTAGGAGGAGGTAAGAGGGGGGGGATGTGTGGTTGGCATGTAATGAATAAAAAATTCATTAATAAAAAAATTTTTAAAAAGGAAAAACCCTGACACAACATTATGAGATGAGGAACCTCCAAAGATGCTGCTGAGTTCATTTTCTGTTGGTGTCTACTGCTGGGATGCAGTCTTCCTTTAAGAGTAGTTTGTTTCCTGTGTGAGACTCCCTTGGAGAAAAATAAAGATTCATTTGCAAGTAGTTATCATTTGGAGATTGCTTCTGGGTTAAAGTTCATGTCAAGTGTCCACTTTTTTCAGTTCTAGGACCTCACTGTATGGTGCCATATGCCTTTAATCTCAGCACTCAAGAGGCGGGAGGAGGCCCTTTTCTGAGTTCAAGGCCCACCTGATCTACAGAGTGAGTTCCAGAACAACCAGAGCTACACAAAGAAACCCTGGCTCAAAAAGGAAAAAAAAAAATGGTTCTCTACCTTTTCTCTTTTATTTCTTTCTCTTTATTTTTTCCTCAGTGCCAGAGAATGAGTCCAGGGTCGTACACATTCTTAGTAAGTACTCTGCCTCTGAGCTACATCCTGAACTTATAAGGATCTAGATAAATAGTTTATAATTTGATGGCCCAAAGAAATTTGTCATAATCATGAATCTCTGATGTAGTAGAACAAAATCACCTATGAATAACCTATAAATAAGTAGGCCCAAGTGTGTCCCAGTAAAACTTTATTTAAAAGAGCAGACACATTTGGGTTTGGCCCATAGCTTGTAGTTTGCTGAGTCTTGTCCAAGACAGTATTGTTTCTCCATGGCACTTTGTAGCTCGAGTTTTCCTGCCTGGCCCACAGTCAGGACAAACTCTCTCACCTGCCAGTCCCACAGCCTTCAGACCCAACCAAGTAAACACAGAGACTTATATTGGTTACAAACTGTATGGCCGTGGCAGGCTTCTTGCTAACTGTTCTTACAGCTTAAATTAATCCATTTCCATTAATATATACCTTGCCACATGGCTCGTGGCTTACCGGCATCTTTACATGCTGTTTCTCATCATGGCGGCTGGCAGTGTCTCTCTGACTCAGCCTTCCACTTCCCAGCTTTATTCTCCTCCTTGTCCCGCCTATACTTCCTGCCTAGCCAATGGCCAATCAGTGTTTTATTTATTGACTAATTAGCAACACATTTGCCATACAGAACATCCCACAGCACTCCCCCCCCTTTTTTTTCAAAAAGGAAGGTTTTAACCTTAACAAAGTAAAATTACATATAATTTGGGAATTTGGGCGTAGCTTCTTTTACTACTTCCTGCTGGAGGGGGGCGCTGTATCTTATGGGGACACAAAGAAATTTTTAGGATTATGGAATAATCCATGAGGCTGTATTGTCTGAGCCAGTTGCCTTCAAACCATTCTGGATGTTGGATCATCTGGGCCATGGTGTCAGCAGAGACCTTTCAGGGGGTCTTGGCTGGTCAAACCTGATGTATCTTAATCTGAAACAAATCCATAGCCTTTGGCTTTCTGTGGGAACAAAAGCAGAGTCTCTTTTCCAAAGCAACATATCCTTATATCCAAATTTTGAAGTCAAGGTACCTTTAAAATATACATTTTGGTTTAACTCAACATCTTTTACAATCAAATGTTTTTCTGCAGTTAAAAATCCCAAAGACAACACAATCCAGATTCTCTGTGCAATATTCATCTTTATGTGGCTTATTTTTTATATTAATTTTACTGTCTCTTTAAAGACTTTATTTTTTAAAACTATGTATTTGTTTATATAACTGTATATATCACCTTTTTTGTCTCTTTCAAGCCTATGTATATTTTACACACATTGTAAACTATTACATCTGAATCTGTCTTATTGTGAATCTACTGCTTTAAACTGCAGCAGCTGTGGCTGCTGGCTCCACCCACCTCAGCTTCCCAACATGGCGGTGGTCCTTTACCACCAGCTCTGGGAGCTATTGTGGGTCTATGCTTTTAGCCAAGCAGGGTGTAGCCCAGAAACTTCTTTTTTTGTTTTATACTAGCAAAGTCTAAGTCCACCATGCAGCTTAATGTGCCACTTGCAGAGGCCTCATTCCCGCCATACTGCAGGTGGAGCACACACACTAGGAACCCACCAGTAGCTCAAACCGGCAGCTGCCGCTCATTTGAGAGAGACAAATAGGAACTGTTGCTGTGGGATGTTCTGTATGGCAAATGTGTTGCTAATTAGTCAATAAATAAAACACTGATTGGCCATTGGCTAGGCAGGAAGTATAGGCGGGACAAGGAGGAGAATAAAGCTGGGAAGTGGAAGGCTGAGTGAGAGAGACACTGCCAGCCGCCACGAAGACAAACAGCATGTGAAGATGCCGATAAGCCACGAGCCACGTGGCAAGGTATAGATTTATAGAAATGGATTAATTTAAGCTGCAAGAACAGTTAGCAAGAAGCCTGCCACGGCCATACAGTTTGTAACCAATATAAGTCTCTGTGTTTACTTGGTTGGGTCTGATGGCTGTGTGACTGGCAGGTGAGAGAGATTTGTCCTGACTGTGGGTCAGGCAGGAAAACTCTAGCTACAAACTGTTTTTAGCTCCATTTTAGAATCTTTTTTCTCAGTTTTTAGGTGGAAACTCTTGCCACCACGTTGGGCGCCATTTGTAGCTCGAGTTTTCCTGCCTGGCCCACAGTCAGGACAAACTCTCTCACCTGCCAGTCCCGCAGCCGTCAGACCCAACCAAGTAAACACAGAGAGTTATATTGCTTACAAACTGTATGGCCGTGGCAGGCTTCTTGCTAACTGTTCTTACAGTTTAAATTAATCCATTTCCATTAATAGCACATATTCCATTTGTCCATCCCCTCACCTCCAGTGACTTTAACTTACCAATGTAGTTATTCTGAACAGGGGGATTTCGACTTCCAATGACCCTTTCCAAGTTGTTATACTTAGGTATATGGTCCCGGTGGTCTCCTCACTGTCTCTCTTCTCACCCAGAACTTGCAAGGGGCTGAGGCTTTCTGTCATATTGGCTCAACCATAGGGCTCTTCCTATTAGGACATTTCATCACTCAAATTGTGGTCTCTGGACCGACACCATCAGCATCACCAGGGAGCTAGCTAGGGAAGCAGAGTGCTAGACCCTCCCTACTCCATGCCAACAGAACCAGCCTGCATTCATATGTATGAATTGTGGTTCATATGTATGAATTTAATTGAGAAGCATTAGCTGGTATAAAGGGATTTTTGAAAGAGGATCTGTGCATTATTTGACTTTGGTTCCAGATGTAACACATGACAGATGAGAGTATTTTAACAGGCTAGTAACAAGTTGTATAATAGAGAATTCCCCAGACACCATTGGTCAGAGAACTGTTTCTGTCGGGTGATACCTGATGTTGCTGAGTCTATCTGTTGTGCTAACTTGGTGGTATTCAGGGAACACATTCAAATGGACCAATTTCTCTGGCCATGGAGAAGCAGGCTAAGAATTGTGTTCAAGATAATCCCCTCAAATACCAACAAGACTTGAGACTGTGTTCTGTACCAGCTTGTATCTGCTACCAGGTGAGAAATCTGAGTACTGCACAGCAGCTGGATAATCCCCGAGCACCTGCCTCATGATAGTGCAACAGATGACCTGGAGAAGTGTACATAAGGTGGGGAGGAGTCAGCTTAGAGAGAGGAAAAATTTCTTCTTGGAGGTAGAAATTTCCATTTTGGGATCATTTTGTCCCAGGATCTTTGTGAATGACAAGATTTTGATCAGGTTGTGTGAAAATTGCAAAGCAGTTTGAATCAGTCTGGGAATGGAGTTGGTGTTAATTTGAATCCCTTCCTGTCTGCTTCCCTCCATCCCCATTTCTTTCTCTCCTTCCTTCTTCCATCCTTCCTTCCTATTAAAAATGGCATGACTTTGGAATTTAAATTCCTATGCTCCTAGCCAGGTGTTAGCACATGGTCTCACCATCAAGGGATAGTCTAAGCTGTGGTCAAGTCCAAGTGTGTTAGGCAGCTGTGAGCAGTAAGAGTTGGAGAGGGGTTAAAGGCAGACTGGACCTGAATCAGACTGAGACTAGACTTTGAATCTCCATCTTCTGGGTTAATGTTATTCTGGGTGAGGTGAACATTCCTTCTAAAACACCTGTGCTGGGGGGTTTACAGTTCAGACAAAGACTAGCACTTACTAATGTCAAAATTATCTCTTGTTCTTACTTCCTATTAATAATATAGTTTTAAAATTCCAATATTCTCTTTATCCTGCAGTCGAAGGGTTAGTAGAAGCAGATGCAGATTCTCTATAATGGGAGGGATGAGGGACAGGCAGCTGCCCATTAACTGAGAGAGAACTTTTCACAAATGTGGATGTGAAAGTTGAAGCATCTTTATTTTTAGAGAATGTGCCTCTTCACAATTAAAAGGTTCCTGTTGTATTTAATCACTTTCCTCTATAATCGCCTGCTTCATGAAACCTACCAGCTTTGCAGAACCATAAAAGAGTTGCTGAAAGATACCAAGATGGTAAGACACTACATACCACCTGAGGAAAAAGAATTATCTTCTCAAATGTCTCATATTCCCTCAGTTCTGACCTTTGCCAAAGAGGCACAATCTACAGGTGGTTGGGAAAGGCTAAAAATAAATGATGTATGTGTTTATTTGTACAAGGAAAGCCTTGGCTGAAATGCAAGGCAGGACCTGACACAGCCACCTCCCCTGTCTCCTCCTCAGGCTTCTCTTGTTTTAATGTACCATTTTGCTAGGGGTCAGGTGCCATTGGCCTTTAATTGTCAGTGTCCTTGGAGTAAATTTCCTGGAAAAATTACATCCCCTTGTATTAGTAGGTTTTTTTTATCATTGCTATGATAAAATACCTTTTAAAAAGCATCCTAAGGACAGAAGGGCTTGTTTTGTCTCATAGTATGAGAATATAGTTCATCAGGGTAGTGAAGGATGTCAAAGCGATAACAGCCCTAGCTGTGGTGACAAGAGGGTCTCATTGCACCTGCAGTTAGGAATTAGAGAGAAGTGGATGCTGGTGTTCCACTTTCTTCTTTTTAGACAGTCTAGGAACCCTGCCATGGGATGGTTCCCTCATCCAGGGTGGGGCTTCCCTCTCTGGAAACACCCTCACAGACACACCCATGAGTGATTCTAAGTCCTACCAAGTTGACAATCAAGATTGGTCACCACAGTCCACCACTTATCAACTTGACACCCCAACATATCACTTTTAAATTATAACATTCTGTCCCTGGCCCTCAAAGTTCCATGACAATCCCATAATGGGAACTTAGTTTAATAATGAAAACTTAGTTTATCTTTAGTAGGTCTCCAAATCTTAAGAGTTCTACTATTGTCCAGGACTCTAAATTTAAAGTTCACCTCTAAGACCCCAGAGTCTCAACCAAGACTGAAGGCAATTTCTCACCTATGAGCATTTTTTTAAGTTGCATATAAACAACACCCATTCCAAAAGGAAGGAATGGAAACATAGTAAGGAAAGATCATGCCAAAGTAAGGCCAAAAGCACAGCAGGGCAAACACCAAATTCTGAGACTCCATCTCCAGCATTTTGGGCTTTTGGTAGTAACCTTCTGGGCTCCAGTGGACTTGGTTCCACCTCTCCAATCTACTATCTGCAACATCTGTAACACATGTGACTTCTCTTAGGCTAGCTCCACTCTGCGCTTCAGCTTTCCTTGGCAGATGTCTCATGGTGCTGGCATCTTCCAGCAATCTGGGTTTCTCCTGCAACTGAGGCTTTGCCTTCAGTCTGGTCCTCTTCCACCACAGCTGTAGTAGCCGCTGTGCACCTTGGAGGCTGACCCTAGGCTAATGTTCCTTGGGTGGTTCTTTGCAGTCAGTGAACCTCTGCAGCGGCATTCTCTCTCCTTTAAAAAAATTTGCATTTTCACAAGTTAGAGGCTTTGATAGGTGGGGTCTTGCCCTCCTGCCTTTCCTATTGTTCCAAGGAAGAGCATGAGGTTTTTCTTTAATGTTACTGTTCTCTAACAGTTGTGGCTGCTTTTTCTGCCTTTGCCTCACCTGCCACTTTAAACTCACTCAAGCTCCCTTCCTCACTAAAAACAACTTAAAATAAGGATTATTTTGGCTCACAGATTGAAGGTGCGATTCATTGGCCAGGAGGTGGGGATGGGTGGGTGGGGTAGCAGCTAGCAGGAGCACAAGGCAGCTGGCCACACTGTATCCACACTCAGGAAGCAGGGAAACATGAATGCTGGTGCTCTGCCTGCCTTCTGCTCTTTGTTCATTCTGGGTCTCCAGCACAAGGAACAGTGCAGCCCATACTCAGGGCTGCTTTTCTCTGCTTAGCTAAACCTCCCTAGAAATGCTCTCACAGACCAGCACCCAAGTGTGTATCCTAGGTTATTCTAAATCCCATCAAGCTGACAATCAAGATTACCTGTCACACCCTTCTCCTCAAATAATCCCTTTAGCAGTAATGCTCTGTACAAGGATTTTCTCTCCCCACTCTTAATCCTTCCACAAGGGAACTCACTCATTTGTGGTGATGTATTCTACCCAATATGTAGCTGAAGTTTTCTCCAGTCCTGCCTGGCCCACAGTCAGGACAAATCCCTCTCACCCACCTGCAGCCACTCAGACCCAATCAAGTAAACACACAGAGACTTATATTACTTATAAACTGTATGGCCGTGGCAGGCTTCTTGCTAACTGTTCTTATATCTTAAATTAACCCATTTCTGTTAATCTATAAGTTGCCACATAGCTTGTGGCTTACCGGTATCTTAACATCTTCTCATGGCGGCTGGCAGCGTCTCTCTGCCTCAGCCTTACACTTCCCAGAATTCTCCTCTCTCCTCGTCCCGCCTATACTTCCTGCCTAGCTACTGGCCAATCAGTACTTCATTTGTCAATCAATCATCCACAGCACCAATACTCGTGAGGGCACCAGGAATTCAAAGATGATTATAACTGTCTTGCCTTGCAGAAGCCATGACCTACTGGTGTGGGGAGACAAAAATATAAACATTGAGTGTCCTTTATTCAGTCGATGTTCATTAGATGTGCTTGATGTACAATCTCGGGACAGGTGATTATAACATCATGTGGTTATTTTAGCACACTGACAGAGATGTTCACTGCCTATCATGGGGAGCAAAGAAGGAAGGGAAAGAAGGAAGGCGTACCAGGGTCTAACCTCAGCTCAGGTTCAGGTCCTGAGGCAGGGAAGGGGTGTCAGCGCAAGGAAAAATTCTGGCCACCAGGTGGATTGCACTCAAGTGGCCCCAAATAGCTGGAGCCGCCTTTATTTATACTTAAACAGAGTGTTTCCTACTAGGGTTACATGAACATCATTATTATTGGCTTCTATTTTTGACTTTAAGAAATACATCACAATTTAAGGAATACATCGTAATCATCATGAAAGCCCCCATGGTTCCCCTTTATGCATCCCCAAATACACCTTCCCACCCTTTACATAGCCTTATTCCAGACATAGAGTTCAGCGTTTTTGCAGGCTTAACTAAATATCGAGCCAGACACATCCTGCTCTAGCAGCACCTAAGTCAGCTGGTAGCTACTTGTGGTTACAAAGTTAAAAAGTAATAGACATGGACAACAATATTTAAACCCAAACAATTCTTTCACATCTGCAAGATATGTTTTTATACACTTCCCTTTTCTACAAGAGGGTTCCATGTCTCAATCTCTCTGTAAAAGGCAGACCTTGATAAAGTCTCTCTTCCCATCCCACTATACTGTACTTCTTCGACTAACATAAGCTCCTATGCGTGGTAAAGATGGATCTATCCATCCTATATTTTACATTGCATTTTCCCCCATTGGATCATACTAGATCCTATCATTAATTCTATATGCTTGGTGTCTACGGAACTTACTCTCAACAGTTGACACTATGTGTATTCCTGAGGCTTTCCCCCTATTCTGTATATGCACACCTTACTCTCCTCTCCAGAACTGTGAGACATTGTTAATGTTCCAAGTGTTGTTTTCTCATATGTACCTAACTGTCTCTATTGAGTCAGAAGAGTTCCCAGGATTAGGAGTTGTAGTTAATAATTACAGATAAGAGACTTGAGAAACGTTAGCCCCCTGTTGAGTCTTGGGGGAAAATATTCAAGAAAGAAACAGAATTTCCAGGGAAAATTACAGCTATTGCATGTGTGACTGACAAAGTAAAACTGAAAACTGTCCAAAGCATAACCAACATCATGAGAGAGAAAAGAGCCTGAGTTTTGTCAATTCCTACACTGTCCCGGGGACAACTTGTCCTTGTCAAGTGAGAATCCATTTCCATTGGTGCCTTGCTCCGAGGAAACCCCTTGGACAGCTAGTCACATGCTGATCTGAGACTAGACTGCATGGCTCCTGACAAAGGAGTGACCTAGATGTCCAGGAGAAGGTGATATTTTACTGAAAGATTGAACATTTGACAGCTATCTGTAGAAAGGGTGGAGAAAGAGAATTCTAAGAAGGACAGACAAAAATCACTAAAAGAAGAAACGGACAAGAGCACACAGAGACGACAAGTACTTTGATTTTGCTAAACTGCAAATTAAAAGGTGAGGAGTGAATGGCTTTTCTGGGAAACTGAGGAAGATTCCTGTGCCCCAGCTCTGCCATCTTTAGGCACATTGCTGTACATGTACTTTGTAGCTAAAGTTTTCCTGCCTGGCCCACAGTCAGGACAAATCTCTCTCACCTGCCAGTCCCACAGCCGCTCAGACCCGACCAAGTAAACACAGAGACTTATATTGGTTACAAACTGTATGGCCGTGGCAGGCTTCTTGCTAACTGTTCTTACAGCTTAAATTAATCCATTTCCATTAATCTATACCTTGCCACATGGCTCGTGGCTTACCGGCATCTTCACATGAGGCTTGTCATCATGGCGGCTGGCAGTGTCTTTCTCACCCAGCTTCCTGTTCTCTCAATTCTCCTCTCTGTTAGTCCCGCCTATACTTCCTGCCTGGCCACTGACCAATCAGTGATTTATTTATTGACCAATCAGCAACACATTTGCCATACAGACCATCCCACAGCAGTACTTGGTAGTCCTCATTACCTATGTGGCTGTGCTTTTATTGCTGTGATTCAATGATCAATATCTTTACTTCCTTCTAAATTGTAAGTTCCACTGGGACTGGACTGGAACCTTCATGTGATTTTGCATGCAAGACCTCCATGCTGAACACAGATGCTAATGAAACAGAGGCAATGACAGATGAGTTAGCCCCCCCACCAAAAAAATAGACTCAAGACACTAACCAGAGGATTCAAGTGATAATCTGTTATTTACTAGAGTACCAAGATAGACAGTGTGGAGAGAAGGGATGAATGGCACAAATAGGAAGTTGGAGTCATTGAGAATTAGGCTAATCAACAGTGCTGAGACAGAGTCAGGCTATCCTAGGGAAGGAAATGCTGTCAGGCATCCCAGTGGCCAAGCCATAGGATGCAGTTGGCAAACTTTCAGAGCACTGGGAATAAAGAAACATCTGTGATGATTCCCAGCCCTTTAGCCTAGAGAGCTTCCCAGATGTTGGCATCAGCCTCTAACTCAGGTCATGAGGCAGGGGTGAGAGAATGTCTTAGGTTTCAAGAAGATGAGTGGAAGTGGCTCAGAGGACTTGCAGATGCAGCCGAAAGGTGTGCAGACAAAACTGGAGAGAGAGAGAGACAGAGACAGAGACAGAGAGAGAGAGAGACAGAGAGAGACAGAGAGAGCGACAGGGAGAGAGACAGACAGACAGACAGAGACACAGAGGCCAAAACACAGAAGAAAATTAGAAAGAAACTGGAATTAATCAGGAGTCACTATGACTAAGGAAACCCTCTGAGTTCTAGCCTGATTTTCTACTAATAGATGCTGCGGGATGGTCTGTATGTCAAATGTGTTGCTGATTGGTCAATGAATAAATCACTGATTGGCCCGTGGCCAGGCAGGAAGTGTAGGCGGGACAAGGAGGAGAATAGAGCTGGGAAGTGGAAGGCTGAGTCAGGGAGACACTGCCAGCCGCCATCAGGACAAGGAAGATGTAAAGTACCGGGTAAGCCACAAGCCACGTGGCAAGGTATAGATTAATAGAAATGGATTAATTTAAGCTGTAAGAACAGTTAACAAGAAGCCTGCCACGGCCATACAGTTTGAAACCAATATAAGTGTCTGTGTTTACTTGATTGGGTTTGAG
The DNA here is from genome assembly GCF_007827085.1 of Peromyscus californicus insignis. Lineage (NCBI taxonomy): Eukaryota > Metazoa > Chordata > Mammalia > Rodentia > Cricetidae > Peromyscus > Peromyscus californicus. The sequence continues at coordinate 1,458,519 of NW_026294562.1, forward strand.
CGGCTTGGGACTGGCGGATGAGAGAGATTTGTCCTGAATGTGGGCCAGGCAGGAAAACTCTAGCAACAAATAGATGAGGAAACGGAGGCTTTGAGTGGCTTTGGGACTTTCACAACATTCAGCCAGTAAGTGGTTATGACAGAATTCAAGGTCCTTTCCTTCTGACTCTAGCAGCCAAGCTTTATCCCTCTGATTTTTCAAATATTCAACTGCTGTTTTCTCCACTGTCCTTAGTTCAGGATGCCACAACCAGGATGATTCCTGTGTTGTTTTTTTATTCATCTCCATTAAGAGCTGAAAATGCTGATGGTCCCTGGGGCACACAGCAGTTCTTGGCTGCAATCCTCATCCATTAGCCCAGTGTCCATAGACTCTGTGTGTTGGGTAAGAAGGACCAGTAAAAAAAAAAAAAAAAAAAAAAAAGAAGGACCAGTAGAGACTGCTCTTAGTGTCTAAGGAGCGTGATGTCCTTAGAAAAAATATGAACATTGGAACCGAGTAGTAAGTGTTCTGAATGCCACCTATACTACACTCCACTGCAATGGCTCCTGTCTAGCTGTTCCAAGATCCACTTTGCATGAACTCCATTGTGATCCTAAGGGGAAAGTGAGGTACAGCATAAAAAATAGCTTGTGGATAACTCATACTGTGCCCAAATGACATTTTAAAAAACATTTATATGTGTCTGGGGGTGTAGCTCAGTTGGTAAGTTATATGCCAAGCATTCAGGAATTCCCTGGCTCTATCCAACATTAAAACAAAGATGCTCACTAATGGTGATACAATCTACAGGAATCAAATTGTTACTGTCAATAATACAATTTGCCCAAAAGCTGCTAGACTAGGTTGTCTCTGAGTTTGGAGAGTATGTGAAGGATGGACTGATGAAAACACAGGCCACTTGGCATAAAAAAATTAATTTTTTGGATGTTAGCATCCAACATCTTTAAGAACACAAGGCAATAATCTTCCAAAGCACCAAGAACTAAATCAAAGCACCAAAAATTGCATCTAAATCAAAAAGTCTTGAAGACACCCTGTCCTTCCCATGAGCTGCTCAGAAGATAATATCAACAGAGCATTTCAATAGAGATGAAATCAGGTCAATATGGCTTGTGCTGCATAAGTACTATTTACTGCTTCTCACCCAGGAACGTACATCAGGACCTAAGCAAAAAGAAGCAGAGCTCCTTGTATACTCAGCAATGCCCAGTGGTTCATCTGATCAACACTGTGGGATGACAGGTGCTTACTCTAAGCAGTTTCCCTTCACAATAAAGATGCCATTTTTCACCTTCATTGCATAAAGAAAAAAATCAGTGTTCTGATGTGCTGTGCACCATAAAATCCTAAGGCCCAAGGTTTATGTCCCAGAAGAACATGCAAGGTCCATTCCTAGAACCTATTTTTCTGTCTTTATGGTCACTGGTACAAAAATATCAATCCCTACAGTCATTTACCACCTTTACCCACGAGACTCAAATACTAAATGCATTTCTTTGTTCTCAGAACTGGATGGAAAGCCATACACAGAGTTTTCCTCCAGAAAATGAGAAACAACAACAACAACAAAAAAAACAACAAAAAAAATCCTCTCCATATCAAGAATAAGCATGCCAGAAACTCAGAAATGGATGGTCCAGAGTCAGGAGAAGCTTATTATTCATGAGGACTGCCTGACCACATCATGAATGGGTAATGAGGATGCCACTATCACCAAGGGATCAAGTCCAAAGCCCTGGAATAGCTATGAAATACAGTATTGTGTTTACACACTGTAACCTCATCCCACAAAAGCGAACAGCAAAGCCAGGCTTCCGTGTCCACAGCTGAGCTTTCCCCTCTCTGGGTGGGCAGTATCCTGCCTGAGCTGACTATTCAAGAAGCACCAAATGAACAAGAGGGAAAAAGACCAATCAAAACTCTGTTAAACCAACCTCAATAAAACCAAGCTGTTGACATGTTTTGTACTTAATGGCAGAAAGAACATACTATAAAAACAATTTGCATTCTTTGATGATATATATATATATATATATATATATATATATATATATATATATATATATATATATATATATATCAGATCCATAAACACCTTGGTGTTATTTTGCTAAAGATATCCTGATGGTAGATCTGTATATGATTTACATAAATGAGACATTTGCATAAATTAAATTAACAAATATAAATACATGCTTATAAAATGCTGATACCACTTACTACTCTCATAAAAATAAATTAAGAGGTCTGACATTTGATAGTCCATGTGGTTTCTCGGTAATCATCTCATGCTCCTGACAAATAACTTGACTCTCTGTTGCCAAAAAGGAACAGGAAGCTACAGTCTGGAATTTCCAGAGGCCTTGTTCTCCTGGAGAAGCTATAGACATTTGGAAAGAGGCAACAGCCTGTGCAGTGAAGAGCTCAGCTTTGAGCCTTGACTGAGCAGGTGGACACTGCAGCCAGATTTCCTGAATTCCTGTCCTGACTCTACAGCTAAGTCAGTGTTCAGTTAGGACAAGTCAGCTCATGTATCCTCAGCTTGTTCATCTATAAATTGGGGATAGTGACAGTACCTGCCTCTAAAGTTGGTTGTTAGGATGATATGAGTTAATGTATAAGAAAGAACTTAGAACAGAACATTTCCTATGAAAAGTAGACAGTAAGGTTATCTGTTCTGTTAATGTTCTTATGCTGCCACAGGCTTGTTGGAAAAATAATTTCCAGAGCCAAATACTTGCCTACCTACTTCATTTAGCTCTTGACCAGGAACACTCCAATTTCCTTAGTCTTGAAGCCCTGGTGTTGTGAATATATTTGCTTTAAAATGAAACACTCATTTAAGCTTCAGGAAGCAAAGAAAGCTTACAAGAATCAGGATGATCCTGAAACTTACAGGATTCATAAGCCCCCACCCCACCCTATCCCCAAGGTTATTCAAACAGTATTAATTGCTGAGAGGGACTCTTTAACCAGCAGAACTGTGGGCAAGTTATGCAGGAAGCTCCAAAGACACAGCCTTCATGAGGCATCCCCATGTGGTGTGGGGTTTGCAGTGATGCAGCTCTCTTCAAGGCATCCATGCTCTTCCAAATAACCCTTACCTCACCTAAGCTCCTGTAAGTAAGCCCAATAAGCCCATTGGTTCACTCAGTTAGACTTGGCTGGATTGGTTTTTTTACTCTTTCATTGGCACCCTATCTGAGTTGATGTTTGTCCATGTCTCCGCAGGAAAAGTCACACAATACCTAGAATAAGAGAAGGAACACCAGTATCCAAGCCTCAGCTAGAATATGTCTGCTGGGCACCTCTTCAGGGTGGGTTATCATGAGGAACTGAGGGATTGCAGATTACAGATATGAATCAGATTTAAATAATACCCAGGTGATTAATTTGCATCTAGAGCTTCTGATGGATTTGTGTGACTGATGTGTGACAAAGAAGACCATTAATGGTTAAGTGGCTCTCCCCATTCAAATGGGGCCAGGCAAGAGAAGACAGAAGACCCTCAGTCTACCAGTGTCTGTTCCTTGTGCCCAGTCCAACTCAGCCTTTGTCACAGCCGAGATCACCATGTGGTCTTTAATGTAGGCCACCTTAAAATCTACTGAATTCTGTAAGGTTTCTCATAAAAACATTCATGGCTGACTGCCATCTGCTTTCATGCTCAGACTTGTGGAATAATTATTTCTTTAGAGGGTGTTGTTATTTTCTTCCCTAAATTAAGCTGGATAGTTATTTATGTATTTACCTGTACAAAACTTAGATCTAAAAATATTCAGTCTCCCTACTACTTTTGGGTCACTGGAAAAATGGACTGTTATCTGGTTAAATCTTGAGTTTGCATACTGAGTCTGAACCAGTCCAACTACTTATTTCTGTTTATTATCTGTTCTCCAAACATGGAGCATTTTATAAATCAACCTCTATTTTTTCCTTGATACTCCCTCCATTTAAGAACACAGTTACCATAGTGCCCCTGTTAATTAGGTCAGGTCTCCATAAAGCTATTCTGGAACCCTACCTCCAGTTGTGGGGTCTGAGGGCATCAGAAGTCAGTTATGGAATGATCACACCTGTCTCACACTGGACCTGGCTGGACTATCCCTAGGGTTTGGGGGGGGGGGGGTTCAGAATGGAAATTATCATAAAAGCAGTTCTCAGTGACCCACCCCTCAATATGGCCAGGCCATGTGCTTTACACATGCCATCTCCACCACCCTGCCAGAAACAGCTTTGTGAATTGTATACTAGTAGAGACAGGATGCT